>NC_044976.1:138845976-139206846 GCF_008728515.1 Papio anubis | reverse complement strand
CTTCTTTATTGATAGACCTTTCTTACTAAGTAATATTGAAATATAAACTATTCACAAAGCACAATTTGTCCCCTAATCTTCTTGCAGATGGTTTAGAATTAGTAGGAATATAAGCCAATGGGAAACGTGTGTCTCACCATCTAACTATTAGACTTGCTCTGAAGTTAGTGAGTTTTCATGGAACTCAATTACTAGTTATCCCAGCAGTAAATGTAAAAGCTGACATTTCTGAAGAAGCACTTATTCTACCAATTATCCCAACATATTATAAAGCTCAGCCCATAAACCAGGAAACTTGCTGTTGGCTTCTGGCTAGGTTTTCCCAGTGGGTTTACTGTGTGACTCAGGGATACTATTCCACTGGCAAGTTTCCTCCACTGTCCAGCTACATACCGCTGCATCCTAGTTTCCAAGAGAAAAAGGAGAGGGGACGCATGAGTTCTTTTTCTCCGAGACGGAGTCTCGCTCTGTTGCCAGGCTGGAGTGCAGTGACACTATCTCAGCTCGCTGCAGCCTCCACCTCCCAGGTTCAAGCAATTCTCCTGCCTCAGCCTCCTGAATAGCTAGGACTACAGGTGCACACCACCAAGACTAATTTTTTTTTTTTTGGTATTTTTAGTAGAGAAAGGGTTTCACCATGTTGGCCAGGATGGTCTCAATCTCTTGACCTCGCGATCTTAGACTGCTGTGCCAGGCACCAAAAAGCCGAGAGCCTTTTGAAGTGAGGCCAATGCCAACTGAAAAGAGCGAGCCCTCCCTACTGCTACAACCCAAATTAGTCCTCTAGAGCAAAAGGTCTCTCTCTAGCAGGAGGTTATTTTGCCCCAAACTGTCATGTCTTTATACTGAAAAAGAAGAGTTTCTTTTCTTTTTTTTTTTTTCTTTTTGAGACAGAGTTTAGTTCTGTTGCCCAGGCAGGAGTGCAGTGGCGCGATCTTGGCTCACTGCAACCTCCGCCCAATCGATTCTCCTGCCTCAGCCTCCTGAGTAGCTGGGATTACAAGTGCCTGCCATCACGCCCAGCTAATTTTTGTATTTTTAGTAGACACAGGGTTTCACTGTGTTAGCCAGGCTGTTCTCAAACTCCTGACCTCATGATCCACCCAACTAGGCCTCCCAAAGTGCTGGGATTATAGGCGTGAGCCACCGCACCTGGCCGAGAAAGAGTGTTTTCTAAATCCTTCTCTCTTTTCAAAATTCCTCAACAGAACTCATCACCAATATATTTCTTCATGGTGGTATACCTAAAATTGATTAATTAGAATATAAAAGAATATAAATTCATTTCACAGCACCACAAGTTATAGTTTATTACACAATAGCCAGAGGCAAAGTATTTGCAAACAATAACTGTTGTAGAACTATATTCTCTAATATTTTGTCATTTGAAGAATTATTCTTTAACAAATGTAACATTTAACATTACAAAAAAGAAAACAGACACAGTTACAAAGAGCAAAGGCAGTAATACTGTTTCTCTAGCTATAAATAATACAAAAATATAAAAATATATAAAAATAAGTTTTTTGTAGTAATATAAGCTTCTTAATACATAACACATAACTACATAAACACATTCAATAACTATCTACTGAGCTACTTACTGTGTAGCTACTACTGTGAAATAACTAAAATTCAGTATGAGAGTCTTGGATTTACAATACTGTATTTTTTCACAGATCTCTTCATCCGCTTAATTTTCTTCCCTAAGATTTGGTGATCTTGCTTTAAAATATACCGAAAATATCTACAACCTAAAAAGTAAAGCAAAATAAAAAGTTTTAATACTCATCACATTTTCACCTTTTTCAAGTATATTTCTACATTTTTAAATTTTTGCTTTAAGTTTAGCACACTAATGACTATGAAAATAGATTTATTTGTATTATCAATATGTCCTAAGCATATTCTCAGCTGTGCCCAATGAAATATATTTCTTCCTATATACAAAATGTATTTGCATTACCAATATGGCGAAAGTATATTCTCAACTGTGCCCAATGAAATATATTTCTTCCCATACACAAAGATGTTTGTAATCAATCATAATTAAAGCATAGACTTTAGCTTGTTTTCTACCCTTCCTCCTACACCCTAGTGATGGTGATAGGTATATTATATACAGTCACATATTAAATGAGCCTTCTGCAAAAGCACATTTGTACAGCTTCCTTCTCAATGTTAGCTTGTAAATCAGTCAAAGTTACATTCATAACAGTAAGAAAGTTCTCTGTAGAAAATCTTTGTGTGAAGGATTAGAATAAACAAATCATAGGTTAGAAATGGTCAAACATTATCTATTCATTCTAGCCATGTAGCGAGCAGCAAGGTGGAGACCACGTAGCTCTGACAGAGGGGCCTCGTGCTCATTAGAAGTTCCACCTGCTCTTCATAGTCTTACAACACACAGGACTGTCAAGCATTTGTCAAATATTTCAGACAAATGAATCATATTTCCGTAAGAAAAACGTAAACTGGATATTGAGGATTTTTAGAGTTGGTAAATGAATAAGACCATAAATCACATAAGAAAAATTAATTTCATTACAGTTTCAGCTTGTATGCATCCATCTTACCTGAGAAAATGCAAGGACATATACTGTATCTATAGTAACCATTTTTTATTATTCCTGAAACTAGTATGCCAGAATTGCTAACATTTTTGTTTTGTTGTTTTTCCTGAGATGGGGTCTCACTATGTGACACAAACTGGTCTCAAACTCCTGGGTTCAACCAATCCTCCCACCTCAGCCTCCCAAGTAGTCAGGATTACAGGCGCACTGCATGCCACTACACCCAGCTAGTAACATTTTACTAGCTGGGAAGCAGTGGTGTCTGTAGTATCACCAAAATAATTTGTGTTTCTAAACATATCATACTACCTTAGTAAAAAACAAAATATTCTGCACACAAATTTTTGCCTGTACCTATATAGAAAGCTGGAAAGAACTTCGTTCCCACCCTAACATAGAGAAAAAGCTTTAAAAACTACAAATATTAACTCTCAAGTCCATGAGAGCTGAAGTCACAGGGCAACCAAGTAGCTTCAATCCCAACAAAGAAAGGCCCCTCCAAGGAGAAATAGGCCTGGCTTGCTTTTAGCGAGACATGGAAAGAAAGAGAGCCATCATACCCCACTCTAAGCACAAAGCAAAGGCAGACCATGCCTAGGATTTGAATCCTATAAAGTAAGGTTGGTAACCAGAGCAAGAAGCAAGCCCAGCTTAACTAATGAATAGACTCATTTAACCCCACACTAACAGCCTGAGAGGAGATGTGGCTCTTGCGGGAGTAACTGATGCCTCATATTTGTAGAGCACTTTAGAAATTACGAAGCACTTTGATGCGATGTTCACATGATACTTACAACAATAAGACGGGTGTTACAATGCCCACTTCACAGAAAAGGCTCCTAAAAGTTAATTGCTTGATCTAAGTTACATAGCAAGTGAGTGAGAGAATTGGAAAATTAACCCAGATCTTTCCCTTTTTTTTTTTTTTCCGACGGAGTCTCGCTCTGTCGCCCAGGCTGGAGTGCAGTGGCATGTTCTTGGCTCACTGCAACCTCCACCTCCCGTAACCCAGATCCTTCTACTCTGCTCAAAGAGACCTGTTGATAATTGTGCTAGATGCCTCTCTACTCATAAAGTAGTAGAAAAATGACAATCCAAATCACCTTTCTGTTCCTTGTCATCAGTGTATTAGAGAATTTTTATTTTCTTCTCAATCAACATTTTATTACATTCACTGAGACTACTAATTCCAAAATAACAGAAACTATATTCAAAAATGAATTGGAGAATCTCTTCAGGACACCTTAAGCTCCCTAGCAATGGACTGCTTACTAGTGGTCACTGTAAGATTTATTTTCTTCGTTTCTGGACATACTCTGTGATAGTTTCATTTCGGTACTGGCCACCTTTTCAATATTTCAGTGGTAGAAAGCAGGTAAGAGTTTTACCACCCAAAATATTTCTTTTCTTTGAAGAAAAAATCAATATTCCTTTTCTTTGAAGATAATTTTTTTCATATGCTAGTAGAAGGTATTCTTTTTCTTAAGTGGAGGAAATGTTTCGTGCTTACAGAAATAGACAAGTAAATATTGGTATAATATGAAGCTATTAAAGAACAGTGAGGTCAATAAAGAATATTTTGATACTTGAAAATATCAGTAAACTTTCTATAAAACAAGGCTAAATGGTCAATTCTTGTGAAAAGTTTGTATCATGTATCTTAATGCCCCCTAACAACACTCAAGTCAGGAGACGAAAACCAATCATAATCAATGATATGAAATCACTGCTTCTAATCTAAGCACGTGACCTGGTCCCAACTCAGGATTCACTCTTCCATTAAGCAGTTACGTCTTAAGCACCTAGTATTTTTAGGTACCACATTAGGTAAGCTCTAAATGAATTATTCCAAAATCAGCCAAAAGCTATGTCTACATAAAACGAAAACAAAAACATGTACCTTTTCCTAACAGTAATCCAGCCACAAAAGCTTTCTCACAGGCCAAAGCTGTATCTTCCTTCCAATCACTTTTTGCCCAAAAGTAGCTGAAATGAAAGCTTGGCCACCAGTTTTTCCTGGAGTTCCACTCGTCTTGAACCCACGCAAGGTGGTTTCTGGAAAAGACAAATGTCAAAAGAGAGGGTCAATGATGTGAACAAATCTATATTAACAGAATTTAGACTTAGAGTCTACAGAAAGATGACAAGGAAGATGTTTCCAAGCTAAATTCTGAATATGGCCAAGGCATAACACATGATTGGCAACAACAGGAAAGCAAATCCTTTTTTGTTCTCTTCTATCTCCATATCCCATTTTCCATTTCACTAAACAGACAGTTTAGCACAGTGTCTTCGAGTCTGTGCTAAGATTCAAAGCCAGACTCCTGGATTCAAATATCAGCTCTTCCATTTACTATGTATGTGATCCTGGGCAAGTTGCTGAACCTCTCTGAGCTTCAGTGCCGTTGAGGACATTAGCAGTACTGATCTCATAGGATGTTATTAAGATTAAACTATTCCAGTAGTAGGGTACAGCAGGTCTTATATAAAGCTCTTTGCATAGTGTCTGGTACATAGTAAATATTCAGTCAACATTATCTATTACTATTACTTAAGTAAAAGCTTACTTAAAATTATATGCTGCCATGAATGACTATCCAAATTAAGATGCCCTTATTATACAAATACATGAACAAATAGGTTAAACTGTTAAGTGCAGGCAATTCTATGTGTCAGTGAATAATTTATTCATTGCATATATTTAAGATACACAACATGTTTTATATACATAAACTTTTTTGTGTGGTGGGAACACCTGAACTCTACTCATAGTAAATTTCCTCTACGCAATACAATATTAACTACAGTCTGTGTTGCACATTAGATCTCTTTAATTTAATTGAGCAAATGCTTATTGGCACCCATGTGCCCCCTATGGTAGAACAAACAGCAGTTCGAAAAAATGAGCCTCTTTGCTTTCAAGGACCTTATAATCTAGTAGTTTATTCAGTGCTTGAGATTTAGAAAATGGTTTACAGTGAGTGCGTCAACATACGACACCAAAACCATTTTATAAACAGCACTGTCCCATCAAGACAAGTCAGATCTGAAGCCTGAAACAAGTTCCAACTGATACTGAATTGCCTAACAACTAAACTGGATATAATAAATATATGAAACAATTTTGTGATATCCCTTCTTCTCACACACTAAGTAAAAATAACAGGAAATTCATTTTCCTTTACTCAAAATATGACACTAATAATATTATAATCAGAGGTACACTTTTAGATACCCAGGTCACAATGGATTTAATGAGTACCTGTTGAATGAATAGTGTATGATGATCTTGTGAGGTCCTAAAAATACTCACTGAAAAAATGATCAAACACAGGTAGGAGGAAAGCTGCTTCCCATGTGATCTTACAAGTTAATGACGCACAAATCACGAGTCATTAGCAAAGAGTGATCCCTGCTAGTCTTTATTTCCAACTGGAAAACACATATGTAGTCCTTAGCAAGCAGCAGTGCTAAGCACAGGATTTATTTTGATGGCATAAAAAAAATTGATAGAATTTTTGTATGTTCCCCTTATGACTCTGTATTTCTTTGCTTCAGAAGAAAATGTACTCAGAAAACAGCTAAAGACACAGTTCAAAAAAATCCAAAAACATAAGTAAAGATCTTTAAAAACTGACAGATATTAGCTAAAATATTGGGAAATATTATTTATGATGACCTAGTAATAAATACTGTATGTTTCTTACCCCATTAAGGTCTTTTTCAGATATTTTGCCAAGTATTTCCAAGCAGTTATATTCTTAGTGCATCCGGCAAAATCTAAGACTCCAAATAATACCTCCAACCCCAGTTTATGGTGTTCTTCTTTTTCTGCAATGGTTGTAACAATTCAAGTTTACATAAGGTATTGAAATGTACAAAGCTAAAATATACATGTATATATTTTATCAACTGTACATATACTTTACATATATGTTGTTGATAAAATATTGAATCATAAGCCTTCTGGTTAACAGTTTTTAAAAATTCATTATGCTTTTACTCCTGCAATGAATCTGAAAAACTCAATAAAAATTCCTGCTAATGAGGTAATGGTGGTGAGTCTGATCTCAATGTGGGTTACACTCCTCTACTGAGAACATTACTTAAAGTACCTGCCCTGTTTGGGCATTTTATACATGTTCTTTTATATTCAGAGAGGAACCCAGGCAGTCCTAGGACAAGTTTGGGCTTAGCCAACTTATTTCCTTCTATGGTGTGCTGAAATCTAGTAGGGATTAAAATGGAGTGAATTATATAAAATCGAGCCATTTCTCTTTTGCAAACTACTGCCTTCACCTTGTATGACAGGAGTAGGCAAACTTTTTCTATAACGGCCCAGATAGTAAATATTTTAAGCTTTGCAAGGCATACAGTCTCTGTCACAACTACACAGTTCCGTCACTATAGTGCAAAAGTAGCCGCAGGCAATACATAAACAGATGGACATCAACAGAACTTGATTTATAAAATCAGGCAAGGGGTGGATTTAGCTGATGGGCCATAGTTTCCTGGTCCCTAGTCTATAGCTTGTCTACACAAGGTAAAAAACAAAATTTATTTATTACCTGATTTTCTAAGTAATGTATGGAATTCCAACATCAATTTATGAGATGGTACAATCTGATACAAAATCTGAAAGAAAGAACAGTCTTGTAATTTTTACATACTTGTAAAAGCATTTCTCAGATTTCAGCTTACTTTCAAAATAAAGTTTTTACTATCTAATATGCTCTCCATAAGTTTATTAAGTATTTTTAAACTACCTTACTTTTTATCTAGTTTCAATCTAAGTATAGAAAAGTATTCTCTGTAAAGCTGGTTTTTTTTTTTTTTTTTTTTAAGTCCCTGCTAACAAGACAGGAGAATCGAGGGAAATAGGCAGGGACTTTTTATTTGCTCCTTATATACATCTATATTGTTTACCATGCTCAACAACTTAAAACAATTTATTTCAGAAGCCAGGACTGAAGGAAAAAAAGAAAAAAATCAATTACCACAGAGAAAATATACTTATTTACTAAACAGAAGAGATCACAGAATATTTATATAAAGCAAAAAAACTAAAAAGGCTGGGAGTTAATTTCACAGATTGTGCTCAGGAACAGTTTACTAAGGGTATATGAGTAAATATTTTAACAAACTTTCACACAATGAAAAAATTTCTCTTTTAAAAAACAGGAAGAACTATTTTTATGAATATTCAAAAAATGGAATTTAAAATAATACTGTATTTTTCATTTTAATACATTTAATTCTAGAAATGAATTCATTCTGCTTACTAAAGTACTTTGACCTTACATTGAAATAATTTCCAACAAAATTAAAAGTAAATTTTGTTAATTTCTGTTAATCGTTTTTAAAAAGATCAATCAAGATCAATACACCAATATCAGAGAATATTATTGAAATTCGGTTCCTATGAAAGCCACATTTGTCTCATGATTTTATAGAATTGTTTATGGCTCAATTCACTTTTTTTTTTTTTAATTGAAATATAACATGTAGCAGAAGTGTATACAAATCATGGCAACCAGTCAGTTTTCACAAAGTTAAACACTCAGGTAACCAGCACCCAGATCAAATAATAGCACATCACCAGAACGCTAGAAATCCTCCATTAGTTTTGAAAATTTCTTAGTCATGAGCCCTTCAAATGTTAGGGTTTTTAAAAAATTAGTTTGCTTGCTTTTGCCCTGTTCTATTCAGAGGTACTCCACCTCGGACTCCAATGACAAATATGTCAGATCTTTTCACCAATTCACTTGTATGTTCGTTTCTGCACCTTTCATCCTTTTTGTTCTCCATGGTTTAGCCTGGTATTTTCTGTGCAGTTCATTAATCCTCTCTTTTGCTATGTTCAATCTGCTATTAAACCCATGTATTGAGATCTTAATTCCAAATACTGTATTTTTCAAAAGGAAAAACAGAATTTCTCTAAATCTATCTTGTCTTGAATATAAATGAGATAAGTATTCAACAGTTATTTTCTGTAGCATTTTTTAAAATCTTTTCAAAAACACCATTAGTGATTGATAACCTGAATGAAAGCACAGTCTTGCTTTTGTTTTAAACACAATCCTTAATATTTTTTAATATAAATGAGCCAAAAGCTATCTTAACAGAGTAAAATAAAAATAGCAACTTCAAAGGTATTGTTTAGTCCAGCCTGGGCAACATAGCAAAAGTCCGTCTCTCCAAATATACAAAAAATTAGCCAGGCATGGTGGCATGTGCCTGTAGTCCCAGCTACTCGAGAGGCTGAGGTGGCAGAATCACCTGAGCCGGGGAGGTGGAGGCTACAGTGAGCCTCACGTGTTCATGCCACTGCACTCCAGCTTGGGCAACAGAGTGAGACCCTGTTTCAAACAACAACAACAGCAAAGGATTATTTAGTAAAACAAAGCCTGTTGAAAAATTTATAAAACACAGTTTTCACATCTGAAGGTTTGATAATGCCAATTTTGATCATGAAAAGTATAAAGATAATCGGCCTTTTAAAAGAAAACAGAGAGAAGAACTTTTCTCTGTCATTTCTTTAGATTGAAAAGGACCTTTGTCTTTCATCCCTAAAATGCCATTATTAAAAACTGAACACAAAATATACAAATAATTCCTATACTTTAACAACAAAAACCAAACAACCCAATTGATAAAAGGGCAGAGGACTTGAACAGACATTTGCCAAAGATGATAAACAAATGGCCAATAAGCACACGAAAAGATACACATCACTAGACATTAGGGAAATGCAAACCAAAACCACAATCAGGCACAGAGACCACTTCACACCCACTAGGATAGCGGTCCCCAACCTTTTTGGCACCAGGTACTGGTTTCGTGGAAGACAATTTTCCCACGGACCAGGGTGAGGGTCGAGGATGGTTTCAGGATTGCATTATTTATGCACTTTACATTTACTGTGCACTTTATGTTATTACATTATAATATATAATGAAATAATTATACAACTCACCATAATGTAGAATCAGTGGGAGCCCTCGCTTTCCTGCAACTGGATGATCCCATCTGGGGGTGATGGGAGACAGTGACAGATCATCAGGCATTAAATTCTCATAAGGAGCATACAACCTAGATCCCTCGCATGTGCAGTTCACAATACGGTTCGGGCTCCTATGAGAATCTAATGCCACCGCTGATCTGACAGGAGGCAGACCTCAAGTAATGCTCACTTGCCTGCCACTCACCTTCTACTGTGTGGCCTGGTTCCTAACAGGCCACAGATACTAGTCATAATGGTCCATGACCCAGGGGTTGGGGATCCCTGTCCTAGGATATCAATGATCAAAAAAGGGGATGGAGAATCGAAGCTGTTAGCCAGGATGTGGAATTGCTGGTGGGAATGTAAAATGTGTAGCTGCTGTGGAAAACAGTTTGACAATTCCTCAAAAAGTTAAAGAATTACCATATAATCCAGCAATTTCACTCCTAAGTACACACCCAAAAGAAGTGAAAGCAGGGACTCAAACAAATACCTGTACACTAATCTTTAGAGAAGTATTATTTATAATAGCCAAACAACAAACACAACCCAAATGTCTACCAAAAAATGAATAGATAAGCAAAATGTTGTGGGTATATAAAATGGAATATTATTCAACCTTAAATAAAAATGGCCATTCTGATATATGCTACAACATGAACCTTGAAAACATCATGCTAAGTGAAATTAGCAAGACACAAAAGGACACATGTTATATGATTCCACTTATATGAGGTACTAAAATAATCAAATTCACAAAGATGGAAATTAACATAGAGGTTTTCAGGGGCTGGGAAGACTGGGCAATGAGTTACTGTTTAATGAATAGTTTCTACTTGGGATAATGAAAACATTCTGGAAATAGACAGTGATGGTGGTTGCACAAAACTGAATGAATGTACTTAATGCCACTAAATTATGTGCTTTAAAAATGATCAAAATGGTAACATTTATTTTTGTATATATTTTCCCACAATTTAAAATGTTAAGCAATATTACGTACAACCACCCCATGAAACACTTAGCGACAAATTTAACAAAAGACATACACTAAAAACTACAAAACAGTTCAGAGATATTAAAAACCTAAATAAATGGAGAGACATGCCATGTTTACACTTTGGAAACCTCAATACTGTTGAGATGTCAATTCTCTCAAACTGATCTATAGATTCAAAATCTCAGCAAGACCTTTTTGTAGCAACAGATAAACTGATTATACAATATACATGGAAAGTTAAAGAACCTAGAAAAGCCAAAAGCAATTTTGAAAAAGAACAAATTTGTATGACTTTCATGATATGATTCCAAGACTTGCTATAGAGCTACAGTAATCATGTTAAGGCCATATGAGATATTTCTACACACTCACTAGAATGGCAATAATTCAAATTTAAAAGACCTACAATACCAACTACTGGCAAGGATGTGAAGAAACTGAATTTTCATATATCGATGTGGAAATATACATCACTAGAACACAACAGACTTCATATACAGCCTACTGGTTTTCAACAAAGTTCCAACGGTACTAAATGGAGAAAGGAGAGTCTTCAATATAATGCTGGAACAACCATATGGGAAAAAATAAACCTTGATCTTTGCCGCACACTATCCACAAAAAAATAGCTAAAAATCTACCATGACCTAAACATAAAACTATATAACACATCTAGAAAAAAAAAAAAAAAAAGAAGAGAGTCTTCATTATCTTGAGATAGGCAAAGATTTCTTAGACAAAAAGCACTAACCATAAAAGGAAAAAAATGTATAAACTGAACATCAAAATTAGAAGTTTCTACTCTTTGAAAGATACTATTAAGGAAACCAAAAGGCAAGGCACAGAGAGAAAATATTCATAATTAATATTCTTCACAAAGGACTTATATCCAGATTATATAAAAATTTCCAAATCAGTAAGAAGACAATTGATCCCCCCAAAAATAGACTAAGTAGTTGAACACTTGACAAAAGAAGATATAGGAATGGCCAATAGACATATTAAAAGATGCTCGACATCATCAGTCATTAGGGAAATACAATTTAATGCCACGTGAGACACCACTATATACACCCACAAGAGGCTATTATTCAAAAGACCTCAATACCAAGTGTTGGCACAGATGTGAAGAAACTGAATTTTCATATTGATGTGTGAATGTCAATGGTACAGTCACTTCAGAAAACAGTTGGGCAGTTTCTTAAGAAGTTAGGCACATACTTTCCTTACTACTCTTAGGCAGCAACTCCTCTCTCAGGTAGCTACCCAAGAAACATGAAAATACATGTGTATACACAATCTTGTACATGAATTTTCTCAGCAGCATCATTCACAATAGCCAAAAAGTAAAAAATTACTCAAAAGTCCATCAAGTGAATGTATAAAAATGAAATACTATTCAGCAATAACAAATTACTAATATACACAATAACATGGATGCATCTCAAATATGTTATGCTGAGCAAGAGAAGCCATATTAAAATGACTACATAAGAGTCCATTTATATGAAATTCTAGAAGAGATAAAAATTAATCTATAGTGATAATAAGCAGATGAGTGATTGTCTGGGGCCATGGGTATGGGGCAAAGGGAAATGAAAGGCATTCCGGGGTGACAGAAATGTTCTCTTATCTTGATTAGAATGGTGGTTCATGAATGTAATGCATCTAAGCATATACTTAAAATAAGTGTGTTTACTCTCTGAAAATTAAATTTCAATAAAGTTGATTTTCAAAAAATATCAGTGCGAACAAGACTTCTGATCCTCTCTCCTCAGTCTCACCCAGGCAGCAGGGGATAGTGTGAATGATACACACATGGAGATGGCAGCTGGAGCCAACTTTCTGTTTATCTCAGTGTACTGTACATTATTGTCATTTTCTGTGGATGCTATAAAAGTTAGAAAGCAATGGCCTAAGAATGTTTTAATGTAGATTCCCAACCCTGTTCAAACATTGAGATAAAAATTCTATACCTTAAGCACACTTATCATTTTTGATCTTGGTGCCTTCTGTCTCTTTAGAAAGTTGTATAAGTAGATATGGGCATTTGGATTTGATGGAAACTTTTCATCATATGCATAATTAGTGAGTACCTCTTGGGCTCCATCTCGATCCCCATAGAATTCCAGCATCTATATAAAATAAATCATAATACCTTAGCTGAATTCTGTAAGACAGCTGTACGAAAGATAATACACAGCATAAGTTTACTGATGGGTATTTTTTAAAAATCACAAAACTGACAGGGTTCCCATTTTTTCCCTATATTTTGTTACTACTAATAAAAAATGCAGCCACCTCAACATAAATTCTCTTCCTATAAAAAATAAGAGTCCTCAAAGCAGGGAACACTAATGCTTGAAAATGTGATGCAACTAACCTCAGTGCCCTACATCACTGCAGCCACAAAAGCAGTGCACAAGAATTGTAGTTGCTTTCATTCTGTTCCCACCCTTACACAGGAATTTCCAGGTTATGATTTTGGAGATTATCTTCTGACAACACAATTATCAATTCGCCACTCAATAACTTTCACAAAGCAAATTATTTATTATTCCTAGTGCCTAGCACCAAGGCCCTCAGTCCTTTTACGACGACTCTGGGATGACAGGACATTCTTACGAACTTCCAAAAAGTCATCATTCTTTATCTCATATATTATGACCCACTTTTTCAGATTTTTGTCCTCTTTCCTTCTATATCCCACCAAATCATAAAATATCTTACTGTGTTTCTTTTAAACTCAACAAGAATAAGATTGAATTAACATTTACAACTATACTGCTATTTATTTTATAGATACTTGGCCATGATGGGTTATACAGTGGTGAAAATAAACAAATTCAGACCAAAAACGAGACATAATATTTTTGTTTCCTTTTAAATAATTTTTTCCATTAGTTTCTTTCTGATCAATAAAGATTAGGCATGGAGTCTTTGTAAAGGCTTTTGACAAAATAAAACCAATACATTTTATGAAAATTCTACTTACTTCTACATAACTCTTCACAAAAGGGTCCCAAACTCCAGGAATTTTAATCAATGCAGAAATATTTGCAGACGTCTTCCAGCTGTGGTTGAACACATCCTGGGCTACTGCGTTGTAAGCATAATCATCCTTATCTGCCCAAAGATAAAAGGTTTTTTAACATTCATTAAATATTGAGGACTTCTATTAAAGTAGTAATTTAAAAAGCTACCCGCGAGAAAAACTCAGCTCCTGATAGCTACAACGGTAAATTTCAACAAATATTTAAAGGAAAATACTAATTCTTCACAAATTCTCCCAAAAAAGGACAGAAGAGAATACTTCCTAACTTATTCTAAGCCAGTATTACCATGATACCAAAACCAAACAAAGACAACACAATAAAACTACAGATCAGTGTCTCTTATGAATATAGCTGCAAAAATATTTAACAAAACATTAGCAAACTGAGTCCAGCAACATATAAAAAGCATTATACATCATGTCCAAGTGGGATCTATACTAGGAATGCAAGGTTGGCTTAACATCTGAAAATCAATTAATGCAAATAATAAAATAGAGATCTATTGATCTAAACCAAATCAAAAGAATACAGGACCAAAACCACAAGATAATCACAATAGATGCAGACAAAGCATCTGAAAAAACACAATAACCCTTCATGATAAAAACACTCAACAATGTAGGAATAGAAGGAACTTCCTCAATCTGATAAAGGGCATCTATGAAAAACTCATAGCTAACACTGAACTGAATGATAAAAGATTGCATGCTTTCCCCCTAAAATCAGGAATAAGACAATAAGTCTTTTCTCACTACTTTTGTTCATTATATTGGTGGTTCTAGCCAGGACAATTAAGTAAGAACATAACAAAAAGATATCCAAGATTGGAAAGGAAGAAGTAAAACTATCTCTATTTGTAGATGACATGATCTTGTACACAGAAAAATCCTAAGAATCCACTAAAAATTTACTGAACTAATAAATGAGTTCACAAAGGTTGCAGAGTACAAGATCGATACACAATAATCAACTGTGTCTATACACTTCCAATGAACAATCAGAAGATAAAATTAGGAAAACAATGCCATTTGCAAAAGCATCAAAAGTAACAAAATGGGTATAAATTGTACAAAAGAGATGCAAAATTTTACTCTGAAAAGTGATACTGTTGAAAAAAAATTTTAAAGACCTAAATGAATGAAACGACACTCTATGTTCAGTTGAAAGACTTACTATTGTCAAATTGATCTACAGATACATGTAATTCTTACCAAAAACTCAGTTGGCCTTTTTGCATAAGTTGAGAGGCTGATTCTATAATTCATATGAAAATGCAAGGAACCAAAGAAGAACAAAAAAGACAGAGTTGGGGAATGTACTCTATGATTACGGCCAGACATGGTGGCTCATGGCTATAATCCCAGCACTTTGGGAGGCCGATGTGGGTGGATCACCTGAGGTCAGGAGTTCGAGACCAGCCTGACCAACATGGTGAAACCCTGTCTCTACTAAAAATACAAAAAAATTAGCTGGGCATGGTGGCGCACGCCTGTAGTCCCATCTACTTGGGAGGCTGAGGCACAAGAATCGCTTGAACCTGGAAGACACAGATTGCAGTGAGCTGAGATCATGCCACTGCACTCCAGCGTGGGCGACATAATAAGACTTGGTCTCAGAAAAAAAAAAAAAATTTACTACGAAGCTGTAGTAATCAAGACTGTATGATATGGGTACAAGGAGAGACATATGTAGATCAATGGAAGATTCAGAGTCCAGAAATAAACCTCCACATTTATAGGTAACTAATTTTCTTTTGTGTATGTTTAAGACAGGGCCTCACTGTCTCCCAGGCTGGACTGCAGTGGCATGATTTCAGCTCACTGCAGTCTCACTCTACCTCCTGGGCTCAAGTAAACCTCTCACCTCAGTCACCCAAGTAGCCAGGACTACAGGCACATGCCACCACACTCAGCTATTTTTGTATTTTTTGTAGAAATGCAGTTTCACCATGTTGCCCAGGCTGGTTTCAAACTCCTGAGGGCTCATGCGATCTACCTGTCTTGGCCTCCCAAAGTGCTAGGATTACAGGCATGGCCACTACTCCCAGCTGCTAACTAATTTTCAATAAGGGTGCCAAGACAATTCAGTGGGAAAATAATAGACTTTTCAATAAATGCTACAACAACTGGATATCCACATACAAAATAATGAAGTTGGGCCCCTACCCACTTCATAAAAATTAACTCAAAATAAATCAAAGGCCAAAATATAAGAACTAAAACTTTAAAACTCTCAGAAGAAGTAAAAATCTTTGTGACCTTAGAGTAGGCAATAGCTTCTTAGATGTGATACCAAAACTACAAGCAACAAAAGAAAAAACAGTTAAATTAAACCTCATCAAATGAAATACTTTTATGCTTCAAAGGACACCATCAAGATAGTGAAAAGAAAGCCAGGCACAGTGGCTCAAGCCTGTAATTCCAACACTTTGGGAGGCCGAGGTAGGCAGATCACTTGAGGTTAGAGGTTCGAAACCAGCCTGGCCAACATGGTGAAACCCCATCTCTACTAAAAATACAAAAATTAGCCAGGCGTGGTGGCAGGCACCTGTAATCCCACCTACTCGGGAAGCTTGAGGCAGGAGAATCACTTGAACCTGGGAGCCAGAGGTTGCAGTGAGCTGAGATTGCACCACTGCACTCCAGCCTGGGTGACAGAGTGAGACTCTGTCTCAAAAAATAGTAATAGTAAAATAAAATTAAAAGATAGTGAAAACCCACAGAAAAGGTGAAAATATTTCCAAGTCATGAATCTGATATATCTGAGAAGAGAATTCTGTCTAGAACAACTAAAGAACTCTTACAACAACTCAATAATCTAAAAGCAGGTAACTCAATTAAAATATGAGCAAAAGATCTGAAAAAAATTTCTCCAAAAATGATATAAAAATGGCCCATAAGCACATGAAAAGATGCTCAACATCATTAATCCCCAGGAAAATGCAAATAAAAACTACAAGATGCCACTTCACACCCACCAGGATGACTATAACGGAAAAGACAGATAATGGCAAGTGTTGGTGAGGATGTGGAGAAATTTGCACCCTCATACACTGCTATTGGGGATGTAAAACAGTGCAGTTGCTTTGGAAAACAGTCCAGTGGTTCTTAAAAAGGATAAACTTAAGAGTTACATGACCCAGCAATTTCCCTCTTAGGTATATACCCAAAAGAAATAAAAACACATGTCCATACAAAAACTTGTACATAAATGTTCACAGCAATGTTATTCGAAATAGCCAAAAGTAGAAACAATCTAATTGCTCATCAACTGATGAATGAACCTAAGATGTCGTATCCACAATGGAATTCTATTCAATAATAGAAATGAAGTACCATTACATGCTATAACATTAAAAACATGCTTTCTTTGTCAAAATTTTCTGTTAGGGAAAAAAAAACAAAAACATACTATGCTAAGTAAAAGACCACATACTGTATGATTCCATTTGTATGAAATGTCCAGAATAGGCAAATCTCTAGAGGCAGAAAGCAGATTAGTGGTTGCCTAGGACTGGAGGGGTGGGGAGAAATGGAGAGTACAGGGTTTCTTTTTAGGGTCATGAAAATATTCTAAAATTGTAGTGATGGTTACAACTCTATGAATATACTAAAAACCACTGAGTTGTATATTTTAAGTGGGTGAATCTGTGTGGTATGTGAATTATATCTTAATTCTCAATAAAGCTATAGAGAAAAAAAAACCATGGGAGATCACTATACTCAACAAACTGGCTGACATGAAAACTCTGACAATAGCAAATGCTGAGGAGAATACAAACAAAAGAAAACTCTAATCAGATTGTCAGTAAAGTACAAATTGGTAACCTCTTCGGAAAGAGTTTAGTATATTATGTACTAAAGTTAAAGATGCACAAAACATATTCTATGACAATTCTACTCCTAGAAATGCATACTTATGTGCACCGGTATACAGAAATTAATAGGGGTTAATTTCAAAGCAGAATTGTAATAGCCCAAAATAATAACCTAAATGGCCATCAGTAATAGAAGGAATAGTGTGACTATCATAAAATAAAATATTTTATAACCATAAAATGAAAAAATTAGAGCTATAGCCAATAATATGTATTACCTTAAAACTGATTTTGAACAAAATATGCAAGGCCTAAAAGAACATATACAGTATGACTCCAAATACAGCATTCAGATATAGGCAAAGCTAAACCACATTGTTTACAAATGTATACATGAGTGGAAAGAGTATAAAAAAAACAAGGGAGTGATTACCGTAAGTCAGGACAGGGATTTTCTTGAGAGAGAATGGGAGGAAATGTGGTCAGGAAGGCACACAGGGAGAACTTTCAGGTTAGGGTGACAGTATTTTGTGTTCCTTAATCTGGGTGGTGGTTATGTGAATGTTCATTTTAAATTTATTCATTATATCTCACATTTGTTTTATATGCTTTTTCTGTATCTATTTCTCAATCTTAAAGATTTACAAGGAAAGTTACTCAAGTCTTTCAAAAATAGCTATTAGAAGCACAAGATACTGCAAACCAGAGGCACTGGTATCTTTTTCCCAGTAGATCGATTAAATACATAGCATTATGAACTTAGAAATGAGGTGATAGGAAAGTAGGTAAGACATGATATGGAAAAAAATTTTTTTAAAAAAGGGCTGGGCATGGTGGTTCACACCTGTAATCCCAGCACTTTGGAAGGCCGAGGTAGGAGGATGCTTGAGCCCAGGGGCTCAAGACCAGCCTGGCCAACACAGTAAGACCCCATCTTTACAAAAAAAAATTAGTCAGGCATGATGGTGCACACCTGTAGTTCCAGGTCCTTGGGAGGCTGAAGTGGGAGGATCACTTGAGCCCAGGAGGTCGAGGCTGCAATGAGCTGTGATCACACCACTGCACTCCAGCCTGGGTGACAGAAAGACTCTGTCTCAAAGAGAAAGGGGCAGATCCCTGTGTATAAATCGTGTTTGAATTTATTATAGAAGGAGGTTCCTAGTCACTAAGTGCATCAACCCCAACCAAGACAGAGCCACACATATCAGCAAGAAAGTCCCAAGCTGACTCCAAATACAAGCTCACACGGTAAGTGCCTATGAGTTTCGTTATGAAGAACTAGTCCTAACTTTTTTTCTCGTTAAATAGACATTTGAGGTGAATGATCATCTAAGACCTCTACGTATTATCCCATCATCATCTATTGTTGCTACATAACTGTCAGCTATGGAAAGGTACTGAATCATCTATCCACAGAAGTAACATTACAAATGGGATGTTCCAACAGCTTTAATCATCAAATATTTGCTTGGGTTTTACCTAACCATGTGTAAGAAGAAAAGTAAATATTGACTTTAAAACTAACCTAATCAATGAGTAAGCTCTTTTGAAAAAGAAGTATTACACTAGAAAATATGACAAGACTAACAAAAGAAATAGAGGAATATGACATCAAAGACTGACTAGTCTAAATGGGAAGACATCTACACTAATAAAATACACCTGAAAAAACTTAGCACAATTAGAAAGCAAGAGATGAATAGCCAAATGATTCAGGCTGAACATGCAGCTGATATATTAAGTTTAAGGTGTAAGAATGAGGGGTTGAGACAGCAATCCAATGAGTCTTGAAAAGTAGAGAGCATTCTAGATGAGGAGACTCTACAAAGACCTCACAAGATTATTGTGATGAAGACAGCATTTCAGAGTATCTTGAAAGAAGAGGGAAGGGAGTCGAAGTTAGTGAAACTACCTGCCCAGAGACCAAGGAGATACCACTTATCACATAAGGAAATACTGCTTACTTAGTCCTAGTATTTAGGACTAAGCAGTCTTTCTTACTTAGGACTAAGATATGGAGGAGAATGAAAACAGAAGGGGTTAATCCTAGAGAGACTATGGAGAAACTATACAAGGAAGCAATTTGCAAAGAATCATACAGCTCCAATGAATGCAAATCTGGGCATAAATGAAGATGATAACAGCACTGAAGGTTAAGAGAAGGGAAATCAGTTTGCGAACTGAATGGTCAACTTCTGGTATAGTCAATAAATCAAGAAATTGTCCATTATAACCTTTATACAAAACTGAAATGACCATTTTGACGTATTCTTTAAACATATTATTCTGAGAAATAACATAATAATATTACAAAATAAATTAAACTCCATTCTAGGCACACAGGAAGAAATGTTTATTATATGTAATAATGACTGCTAAAGAAAACCTATAGCCTTTCTTAGAAATTGGCAAAGACTTTCTTCTTGACCAAACTCCAGCCAGGCTCCTCTAAGCTCTCTTCTGAACTAGGCCTCAAACTTGGCCAATAAAAACTTGAACAGACAGTAACATAGTTTCTAACAGCTCAAGGCCACATCCCCAGGATTACCTCAGCCAGCCCCTCTTGAAATGCATGCCTGGGAAAACTCCAGAAAAATTTACTGGTGGTTCTGCCTTCTGCTTTTTAGCCTCCCCACCCCTACCCCTTACAACCCCAAGTCACCTCCATAGAAACTGGAATGGAGCTTAGCTCTTCCTCCTGTCAGTAGTTACTGAATCAAACCTGTCTTCACTGCTCTAATGTCTGGCTGTGTTTATCCTTGTCTAAACCACATTTAAAACAGCAACAAACCTAAAATATTCATGAACTTAATTATGAACCATCTAATTTGTGACTGAAGCCTTTTATATATCAGAAGTATTATAAAGAATCAAGAATTTTAAATCCATAAAAAGTCTGTTCACCGTAATATCTGGATGAAGTCAATAGGGAAATTACTAGATTACTCCTTAAGATCCCTCTGCCCCTCAGTCTCATCACAAGAAAAAGTTTACCTGTATTTACTCACCAAGCTTTGACAATTCCATCTTCTTTTTAGACCAGGTGTAATACTGTAAAAGCCCTTTATAGGCCTGAATAAGGTTGATTAATATTCCCCGGGAAGATGTGTTTTCACCATGTCTCCATGTCTCTGCCTCACTCAGATTTCTCTTAGCATCTTCAAGCATTCCATGATGCAGAAGGTATAATGCATGTTGTAAGGAGATCTGCAAAAATAATAAGGGCACACTGCCATTTAAGCCATTTGATAACCATTAGTCAAAAAGCTCAGTAAATATATAATACATGCTGGGCTAAGACCTTGGTAGAATACAAATAACCTGACATTGAAAATTTTGATGTTGGGGACAATCTGGCAAAGAAGTAAGACATAGGAAACAATTAACACTATGCAAATATGAGCTAAATTATGTAAACTTACAAACAAAAGACAGTGTGATATACTGAGGAAAAAAGAGGCTTTGAAGATGGAGTGTCTTGGTTAATACACCACTTAAAAACTAAATAAACCTGGGTAAATTATTCACCCTTCGTGAGTCTCATTTGTTTTACGGGAACATTATTGCCCCTTCAGAAGGGTGTTTTCAAGATTAAATGAGATAATACTTGCAAACCACCTAATAGTTTGGCTCATAGCAGACATTCAATAAATATTACTATTTTATACATGCTATATAAGCTTAGAGAAAATATGTTAATAAGGGATGTTGAAGAATGACTTCAGTTCAGATGGAAAGGAAAGTGTATCCCTGATACAGGAGAAGCAGGAAGAATAATTATACAAAGAATGAGTATTACAAGAAGGGAAGACATTAAAGAGGAGAATAATTAGAACTACAATTAATCATATGGGTAGAGCCAAAGTACTGCAATAATTTGTCAACTGGCCTCTCCATTACTGCCTCCCTACAATTCATCTTTCAAGTGGCTACCAAAGAAATCTCATCTTGTTAGTTATTTGCATAAACTCCTTCAATGGCTCCCACTGACTACAGAATTAAAATCCAAGTTCCTAGGGTGCAGCACACAGCGCCCAGCCTACTTCCTCCGACTTCTACCCAAATGATTTTTAGAGTAACTAAACTATTGGATGTAGGGCTTCTGAACTCTTTATAACCCCTGCCACACAGGGCTGCTTTCCCCTAATCTGCCTAGTGAACAACCAACAGCTTTTTCAAACTTATCTCAAGTATCACTTTCATTCTTTTCCTGATTCCCCTACCCATTAAATCCTAACCCTCTCTAGTTCCAGAGAACTGGCCATTTTCTCCTTTATCTTCTCACTATATGTTACATTTCTACTATGGTAGCCATAACACTTAATGCCATTTACATGATCTTCCTCTACTATTAAGAACCATGTCTAGAACAATACCTGGTAAGCGGCAATAAGTGTTTTTAAAATTATTAACAACAAAAAAAGTTTTATTATCTATCCTAATTATCACTCTCAGACTCTTATTGAGAAATGAGGTTCCCTTTCAGTTTCTTTACTTCAACTGAGTAGATTCTAGGAGCCAAAAGGGACCTAACCAACAGTTTAAACTTCACACTCTCCCCACAATCAAATGGCTATCCAGTTTAGACCTGAAAAAAACAGATGCACAGCACACATCAGGGTAGGCCATTCCCATTTCCAATCGTTTAGTTAGAAAGCTTTTCTTAAGTAGAACTGTAAACTGCCTCCATTTAATTTCCACTCACAGTATACCTGGTCTACCAGAAAACAAAACCATAAGAGCACCTGGCACATAAAGTAGACACTCAAAACATTTTTTTAAAGCAAAGCATTTACAAACTTGTATTGAAAAAGTGCCCTTTGAGACAAAAACAGAGAGAGGGAGATACAATATTTTGAAAATATCTCAATCTTTTTCAATAAGACTTTTACAAAAGAATATATGAATTTGGAGGTCAAGATTCCACCTAAACATTAGGAGTACTAAAATATTTTCACGTATTTAAATTCCCAACTTGTTTAGCTCTTTCCTTTTTCTAAACACCAACTCTAAGCTCAAATGACTTCAGCAAACATTTCAGAATCTGACCCATCATCATACCACTGCAATCTCTGAATAACTGATTTTGGCAGCCAGAAGAAATACACAAAAAAAGGAATTTTAAGTCAGAGAACACGGGAGGTGACTGAAAATCAAGAAGTAAATGGTTCTCATAATGCTCTTTTCTTTCAGTTTCTCTTATTTATCCAGATGCCTTATCCTTGTCCCACATTTTTTAGGTTAACTACCTTATCACTGACACAAGCAATAAAAAAAAAAAAAGAAAAGAAAGAAAGAAAAAAAGAATACCGCAAGGGTAAATTCACAAAGCCCATATTCTCACCTTTAAATAATTCATGACGCCAATATTTTTCATCCGGTCAGCAAAAGTATTGAAAGTCTCCACGTTGCTTTTGGGATGATAAAATAGAATTTCACTTCCAAGCTTCCAAATAATCTGTCAAAGCAGAAATTACTGCCAAAATGTAAAACTTTTGCCTTATTCAGTTTCTGTCTAAGATATTGTTTTCCTGATTACAACATTAATAACCTGTGATTCCTTTTCCTAGAGACCACTCCCGTCAACATTTTACTCCACTTTGCCATGTAAAATTAATACTACTTCCTTATGTGATAGTTTCAACCTTCTAGATTTCTATTAAAATACCAGATAGTATAATAGTATCATTACTAATTTAGTAGTTTAAAGAAAGGCAGTTAAGGTACATATTTCATATAAAATGTTTAATTGGCATGGAAGGAAGAATATTAAAGTCAGAAAATTTGGGTTCTAATAATATTGGCTTCTTCGTTGTTCTCAGCCTCATCTTCATCATCTGCAAAATGAGGGCAACAAACTACCTATTTCCTGAGAGCCCATCAAATTCTACAACTATGGACTACATTTCTTCTATATTTAGAAGGCCAATTTAAGAATTTTCATTAGCTATGGACAAATCTTAATAAAAAAAATTTTATCCTCAGATCGCCAAAACTTTGGGGTCAGAACTTGGAGCTCTTTTTTCATGAGAGCAAATCTCTATTTCTCTAACCTCAATTTAAAGTACAATAATAATACCAACTTCAAAGTAAATTAAACTGAACCATAAATCAATTATTTCTATGAACATACACATTGGTTGTATGTGGATACACATACTATCACTGGTATAATTATATATGACACACATATTATCAATTGGTATAATGATCCTCATCTTCCCAACTCAGAGATATCAAGATTTCATTTGTAGAATATCACACTGTAGTATCTGGGAACTTAAAGAAAACCTGGGTCTTGGATCACCTACCACCAGGGATGGGTAAATGCAGGGGGGAAAAAAAAGCAGGAAACAAAAACAAAAAAAGAAAACTTCGAGATTATTATAGCTATTCTTACACCCAGTGTACACAAAATTACATGGGACACCTGTTAAAAAGAGATATTCTATTACAGGCTCACACCTGTAATCCCAGCATTTTGGGAGGCTGAGGCAGGCGGATCACGAGGTCAGGAGATGGAGACCATCCTGGCTAACACGGTGAAACCCCATCTCTACTAAAAATACAAAAAATTAGCCAGGCGTGGTGGCAGGCGCCTGTAGTCCCGGCTACTCAGGAGGCTGAGGCAGGAGAATGGCGTGAACCCGGGAGGTGGAGCTTGCAGTGAGCCAAGATCGTGCCACTGCACTCCAGCCTGGGTGACAGAGTGAGTGAGACTCCATCTAAAAAAAAAAAAAAAAAAAAAAAAGATACTCTGACTCAGTAAGACAGGGGTGTGGAGTAGAAGAATTTATACTTTCAATGAAAGCCTTCAGTGATCCAAATAGAGCCAAAGAAGTGCTCAAAAACCACTCATCCAATTCCTTCATTTTACAAAACAAAATCTGGACAAGAAGAGGCTGTAACATGTCCAATGTTTCACAGGTATATGTAACTTAAGTCCATAAATTAAATTTTCAATGAATGGTTAAACTTTTTTTTCAGCTTTCTTTTTTTTTGCTTTACAAGATAACTAATTGATGCAATGGTGACTATGTCAGTAAGACCTATGAGACACTCATGTCAAGTTATTTGTGGGTAAACTGTCTTTTACTGAAGAAATTTAGTAGTACATGCCAGGCACTGTTTTAATCCTGCCCTGTGAAATTTACATTCTATGCAGAGAGACAAACAATAACCAAGAAATATAATTAAATTGTCAAGTGTTAGGGGAAAAGAATGGAGCAGGATAAGGAGATCAGGAGTGCCATTCAGAAAGTGCAGGTTGCAGATGGAGTAAGGCAATTGCAATTTTAAATAGTCAAGGTAGGCCTCATTGAAAAGGGGCCTTGAAGGAAGGTACCTATAGAGATAGCTGAAGAAAGAGCTTTCCAAGAACTGGTTAAGGCAAAGGCAATCAGTCAGGAATATGCCTGGCCCATTCAAGTAAGAACAAGGAGACCAATAAGGATGGAAAAGAAAAAACAAGCAAGAGAATACAGGTTGAGTATCCCTTATCTGAAATCGTTGGGACCAGAAATGTTTCAGATTTGAAATTTTTTCAGCTTTTTAAATATTTGTATATACATAATGAGACTGGGGATAGGACCAAAGGCTAAACATGAAATTCACTTATGTTTCATATACACCTATACATACAGCCTGAAGGTAATTTTATACAATATTCTTGAAATTTTGCGCGCAAAATTTATACATGGAACCATCAGAAAGCAACGGTGTCACTATCTCGTGTCAGTACTCAAAAAGCTTTGAATTTTGTAGCATTCTGGTTTTCACATTTTTGAATTCGGAATGCTCCACCTGTTTCAGGAGATGAAGTCAGAGAGGTCAAACAAGGAAAGGGAGTAAGCACATCATATAGGAATTTACAGGCAATTATGACTTTGGCTTCTACTGAATGAAATGGAAAGCCATTACAGTGTTTTCAGCAGAGGAGTGACATGATATGACATGTTTTAAAAAGCTCACTCTGAATCATTAGTCATTAGAGAAATGCAAATCATAGTCAGGATGATGCCACTTCACAACCACAAGGATGACTATTATCAGTAAGACAGGACAATAACAAAATATTGGCAAGGACTGGAAAAATTAGAAGCCTCAGATATTACTGGTGAGAATATAAATGGTATGGCCACTTTGGAAAACAGTCTGGCAGCTCCTCAAGAGGCTAAACATAGTGTTACCATATGACCAGCAATTCCACTCCCAGGTGTAGACCCAGGAGAAATTAAAACAAATGTCCACACAAAAACCTGCACACAAATGTTCGCAGAAGCATTATTTCCAATAATCAAAAAGCAAAAACAACCTAAGTGTCTAACAGCTGATAAATGGACAAATAAAACATGGTATTTCCATATGACAAATTATTTGGCAATAAAAGTAATGAAGTACTTATACATGCTACAACATGGATAAACCATGAAAACATTATGCCAAGTCCAAGAAACCATTTACAAAAGGCCACATATTGTACGGAACCACTTATATGAAATGTCCAGAATAGAAAATAGATTAGGCTGGGCACAGTGGCTCACGCTTGTAATACCAGCACCTTAGGGACGCCGAGGCGGACAGATCACTTGAGGCCAGGAGTTGAAACCGTGTCTTCACTAAAAATACAAAAAATTAGCTAGGTGTGGTGGTGCATGCCTGTAATCCCAGCCAACCAAGAGGCTGAGGTACAAGAATCACTTGAACCCAGGAGCTGGAGCAAAGATCATGCCACTGTACTCCAGCCTGGGCAACAGAGCAAGAATCTGTCTCAAAAGAAAACAAAAAAAGAAAAAGAAAGTAAAGATTAGTGGCTGCCAGTGTCTGGCAGCTGTGAGGAGGGATGGGGAAAGACTGCAAGTGGGTACAGGGTTTTGGTTTCATGGGAGAAAAAAAGGTTCTAAATTTAGAGTGTGGTAATGGTTGGCTGCACAACTCTGTAAACATATGAAAATACATTGAACTGTACAATTTAAATGGATGATGGTGTATTAACAACATCTTGATAAAACTAAAAAAAAAAAAAGATCACTCTGGTTGGAAAAAGAGAACAACTCTTTCAAGAAGTTTTGCTGAAAGAGAGTAAAACTAGGAAGCATAGTCAATGGGGGAAGTTTGGGTCAAGAGACGATTTTAAGACAGAATAGGCTAGGCATGGTGGCTCACACCTGTAATCCCAGCACTTTGGGAGGCCAAGGCGGGTGGATCATGAGGTCAAGAGATTGAGACCATCGTGGCCAACATGGTGAAACCCCGTCTCTACTAAAATACAAAAAATTAGCTGGGCGTGGTGGTGCACGCCCGTAGTCCCAGCTACCCAGGAGGCTGAGGCAGGGGAATCACTTGAACCCAGGAGGTGGAGATTGCAGTGAGCCGAGATTGTGCTACTTCACTCCTGCCTGGCGACAGAGCAAGACCCTGTCTCAAAAAAAAAAAAAAAAGAGTAACAAAATTTTTACATGATGATGGGAAACATCCATAAAGAGGGGGGAAAAGGAAGAATTATTGGAATGAATATTTTATTCTCCTTTAAAATAACAGGTAAAAAGAAGTGTGTAAATAAGGTCCCAATACAAACTCTTCACCCAAAAGTAGTTTTAGTAGCTTTTAGCAAAATCACTGAGATTCTGTAAAAGGTACTATAGGTGAAGGTGAAGCTGGAGGCAGAAACTCCTGGGAATCTATCATTTCTTCCAGCAAACTCAAACTTTGTTTACCTCAGGTGCAGCCTGCCTTTTGTAGCTATCTGAATCTTCCAAGGTCTGAAAATAACTGTACATGTATTCTGCAGCTTGCTGCCATTGGTGCTTCAGCAGAGCTTCTTGGACAAAACTTAAACAAGCACTTGTTGTCTGAGCAAAATCCTTCTTCCTTTTCCCTCCAATGGCTATAAAAATGAAAAAGAAAAGAGTTTTTATCCACAATGGCTCCAGTTCAACTATTCAAAAAACTTACTTCTGATGAGAAGTTTTAACAAGTAAACAGTAGGCATTACTTGACCCAGCCCATTTCCAGTATCAAAGCCAGCTTCACTTGAAACAAACCCTTCTACATTATATTAATTATTTTTAGCAGATAAAAAAAATATCTAATTTGATGTTTTGGGGCTACTAGAGTCACCAGAGCCTTTAAATCTGATTCAATCATCCTTTAATCCTTGTGCTAAATAATTTGGGGAGAATCTCTCAAACAGGCCCCCAAAAGCACAGTCCCAGGTATTTAGAATGGGTAAAATGCCAGGTCATTCTAGGCAAACATGGTCTTTATTACCTACCCACGTTCTGCAAACTCCAAGTGGGCTTTCATTTTTTAAGGACCAAATTCCTAGTAACTCAATGATATTAAATACAAATGAGATTAGAACAGTTGCAAAAATAAACATTTATATCTCTAAAGTATTGGCAATCCCAATGTTAAGAACATTTGGGCTTAGATACAGGGCTATTATATAAATGACTAGTTACATTGCTACCTCTTCTTCTCTTCCCACAGAACTACGAGACCCCTCTAGTCCAGCTGGGTAATTGTACTCCAGTAAGTACACAAAGGTACTTTGCAAAGATACTTTTAAAACAATTAACTTGCAGATCTTTGATTTCCTTACATACCCTTTCCACAAGTTAATCTCCTAGACAGCTGTGCCTACATAGTCAAAGCTTCACAATCAAAATCATTACATATTATCTGAAGGTGAAAACACAGGTGTTGAAAAAGTAAATAACTCTAACATCTCCTTTGGCACGTCAGGCAATTCCCAATTCTTTGCTTATCAAAACATAATTTTTTACAATAAATCATGTAATTTTTCATGAATAATTTAGAAGAAATTCAAGGACCTGATGCATGGCTATAATTAAACTCCATTCACTGCCATCTTCTTACTTATGTGACTAAGGTTTCTCAGAATTTATGTCAGTTAAAAAAAAATAGCATAATCAATGCTAAATCTTTTCTCATCCTAGAAATACATAAAAGTCACCCACAAATATATTAAAAAAATTGGGAAAAAGTTTTAGATAACTTTATTTAAAAAAAAAAAAAAAAGAAAGAAAGAAAAAGAGAGGGTCTTGCTCTGTCACCCAGGCTGGACCGCACTAGCACAATCATAGCTCACCGTAACCTTGACCTCCTGGGTTCAAGTGATCCTTTCTTTTGGCCTCCCAAAGTGCTGGGATTATGAGCATGAGCCACCACACCTGGCCAGCAACACTTTTAATACATGTTATATTGATCAGCTATGTACAACTATTAATGATAGCAATGTCTCAACCTAGAAAAGTTTTAATTCTTAAAACTTATAGGATATAAACACAAAAAAGTATAAATGTTGATACATAACTTTTATTGCAAGAAGTACAACAAAAAGGAACATAAAATTCCATCTATTAAAAACTTTTTCTTAATTTTTAAATGGATAATGCAAGGTATTAAAACTGTATGTCACTCCTATGCTATCTGGACTCCATCACATATAAAGTAATATATATTCATTTAAAAATACCAACGTGCTGGAAATTACATCTCTTGAAAATATTAAACATACAATAAAATATTTTCAGATGATTCCTTAAAACTGTGCAAGGTAGTACTCAATTTTTCAGAAAAAAGTAGGGGATACAAAAGTGAAAAGTTTGAAGACTACTGCGCTAGTGTTCTCAGACTTTTGAATGTACATACAAATCACCTGGGGACCTGCCCGTGCTACTCAATGTGGTCCTGGAACATACAGCAGAAGTATCACCTGGAATCTCATTACAACTACAGAGTACTATGCCCAGCTCTCTGAATCAGAAGCTGCATTTTATAAGATCCCCACACCAAAGCTGCTCAGCGTCGGTGGCAATACCAGCCAGCCAGCCTAGGAAACTGACAAAACACCTCATCCTTAAAACATCTTTTATTTACCTAAAGGAGAGAACTGTTCTCAGGCTAAGCTCCCTTCTATCGCTCAAGCTTTCACAACTGAGACTACAAATCGACTTTAGATAACTATACCTAAATGCTTGGAAAATACTTTTGTCTTCCAACCTAGCCTAGTTACCTCAGGAAAAGTTCTCTTCTCCTTTCATTCTTTAATGAGCAAAAGATAGTCTTACTTGATCCTGATAACTTTAAGAAAAACAAAATTGTCAAGGAAAACACATTTTTACATGGAATAGAGATGTACAATAAAGAACTAGTGTCATCAACCTAACTTCTAATATGCTACTCAAAGAATCTGGAAACTTATCAGTCTGTCAACAAATATTTTTTGGGCACCACTGTGTGCCAAGCACTACTGCAGGTACTCATCATACAGCTTCAATCCAGACTGGCCCTGTCTTCAAAGCTTTTGTTCTAAGGGGCTTGCTGGGCATGCCCTTCAAAATGCCAAAAGATATCTACCAGCATAAAAAAGAAATACAGCAACTGTTAGGCAATTTTGTTTTCCTATTATGGTTAATTACCAGCACAATGTCAATATTACTTCCAAGTATTTTCTCATTGCAGACCAAAAGTATTTTGGGTTTAACAGGCTATCCACGACATATAAAATATTTCTAAGCATGTAAATTTTGGTCTTAAACCTATCTGCTTGCAGACTGACTCAGACTTTCTATAGAACACTGGTAACAGAAACATACCCAAGTATGATATAACTATAGGAAATTTAAATTATTAGTTCCCTACCAGGGATGAAGTAGCACTATCTCTGAAGTATCATTCATTCAAATCTGCCTTAAGCCAGGTGCATTAATCTAGCAAAACTAAAATGAGGAGAGGAAAGGCACTATTATTTTTCAACACTCACTATGCATGAGATACTATGCTAGGTACTTTACATATATTGTCTCATTTTAAAAAATATATCTCAGTGGTTAAAAGTGTAGGCTTTGAGATCAGACAAACCTGGATTTGACTTCTGATACCACCACTTACGAATTTAATGTCTTTGAGATTCAGTTTCCTCCTACCTAAACTGCCTAGCACAAAAATTTATTGAGAATTTACTGAGATCATTAAATGAGATGATACTTAGATCGAAAGAAAAAATGGAAGCGAAATTTTAGGAGCCAAGGAATCTCTGTCAAGGGGAAAAAAGTCTGGGCAAAAAAATACATATTTAAGGGCAGTAAGTAAAATGCTGGTTCAAATGTAATCCCAAATGTAAACCACTCAACACGCCAGCATACAAATAATAGCTTCTTTTATTTATACTTATATTAAATAAATTCTTATAGGGAATTTATCCCACAGAAAAACATACTTGCATTTACATTAGATAAAAATGAGGGAAAATGCCCTTTTATCTAGGCCGGGTGCAGTGACTCACACCTGTAATCCCACCACTTTGGGAGGCTGAGGAGGGCAGGTCACTTGAGGTCAAGAGTTCAAGACCAGCCTGGCCAACATGGTGAAATCCTGTCTCTACTAAAAATACAAAAACTAGCCAGGCGTGGTGGCGGGTACCTGTAATCTCAGCTACTTGGGAGGTTGAGTAGAATCACTTGAACCCGGGAGGCAGAGGTTGCAGTGAACCGAGATCTAGCCACTGCACTCCAGTGTGGGCAACAGAGCAAGACTCTGTCTCCAAAAAAAAAAAAAAAAAATCTATTACGTGATCAATTCTATTTGAAATAATTTCAATGCAATTCAACAGCAACTTCTTGAACACTTCCTGGGCATGTTTTCCTCAATGGCAGAGACCATATCTTCTTCATCTATGACTCCCCAATATTTAATCAATGCCAGAAATAAAAGTGCTCAGTAAGTATTACTGGAAAAAATGTGTATCTAGCATAATACAGACTACTATTAACCCAAAGTCAAAGAGTTCTAAAAGAAAAAACACTTTTTTTTGGCTTACAGCCTAAAAACACTCCACATATTCCTCTTGAAAATTAAACCAGCCTGGTTATTGATTTTGTATCCATATCGAATCTTACCATCTCCTTACATTTTAAGTTAAAATGGCTCAATGTTACTGTTTTACTTACCCACAGTTTCTACGTATGTTTGAAGCCAAGGAAAATGCATTCCTGCCCCAGTGAGCACAGATGTTTCCACTTCATCATCTGTCACAGGCCCTTTTAATTCTTCACTGAAATCACTCATACCTATTACAAACTGAGATATCAGTTACTTTCTGTACATCTTAATCCACAGTCTTCTGAGTTGTACAGAAAAACAGCAATCTTTTTATCTAATAAATACAATTTGATCAGCAAAATGCATGATACCTGTCAGCTCTTTTAAAGTAAAAAATGAATTTAACTATGTCAGCAACAGCCAAAATGAATGAGACATTAAAAAGACCGAACTACTAATGTTTCAAGTCTATATAAAGATAAGTAAGATACTGCCCCTCTAATTTAAAAAAATCTCAGGTCTAGACGAAGAAACAGCAAAACGTATAATAACAAAACAATACGAGAAGTATAATAATAGTACTAGCAGCTAATATTTATTAGGCCCTTACTACGCACCAGAAGTATAAATTATCTAATTTAATCCCCACAGCAATCCTGAGGTGGGTATTATTACTTTCTTCCATGTTAAGATTGAAAAAACTGAGGGGCTTAGTGAAATGATAGAACCTGCCTAACATCACAATAAAGGTGAGGACGTTATTCTAGGAAATAGAACACTAAACTATTTAGCATGACTAGAAGTCGGGGTCTGTGTGGAGGCGGGTGCGGAAGGTGAGAAACGAACCTAAAAAAATAATCATAAGCCAAGCTGAGTTTGGACTTACTCCTAAAGATGCTCAGGGCCCCTTCCTCATTCCCCATATGAAATCGAGTATTAGTGCCCCTGATACTGCCTCCCAAATTTCCCCAATTTCCCCTCTTCTCTGCAATCCTACAGCACTACCCTAGTTCAAGACCCCTTCAAACAGTGCCTAGATTACTGCATTAGCTTTCTAAATAATTATCCTGGCTCAGATTTTGCTTCTCTGCATTACACCCAGAGAAAACCTTCTAAAATCAAATTCTGTGGCTACGAGTACGAATTATAAGTAACAAATGAATTTGAATCTGACTCATCATGTATTTTGAGGAGTAGTTACACATATCCTCCCTTTCCAAATCCTCAAAAATCCAAATTGGTGTCCCGCAGTTGCCACGGCAACCAAAGCTTCTCTAGCCCCTTCTCTCGTTCTCAGACTCCAAGGGTTTCAGGTATTAGGAGGAAATATTAGGAGAATATTAGGAGAACATGGATGAATCCTGACACACCCCTTCCCGTCCCATTTAAACGCAGGAACCACGGACGATATCTGCGGCACTTACCGGCTTAAAATTAGAGCTCCTCAGTAAAGCTAAACTCAGTCTCCGACTCCGAACCACGTGAAGAAATTCCCACCGGAAGACGGGTTAGGAGAGCTTTATATGAGCATGCGCAAAACCTGGTTTAGGCATTCGGGCTGCGCGCGGCCCAGCTCGTAAATCCTGCGGTAGCAGGCGTATTGTTGGCCTCGCCTCGACCCCGGAAGTGACTTCTGGAAGTGACCCAGGAAGTGACAGTGAACTGCCTCTCTCCGATTAGTTTTGCCCGAGCTTTATTTTTGTCTGTCTCAGCTAGAAAGTGGGAGACTTTCATTTAAAATGGAAATTGGGGCGAGGGGTTGGCGGCTGGGCGAAGGGAGCATTCAAAAGCGCAGAATGTCACTTTACCCGAGAAATTCACTACGATGGGCCATTGGTTTCTGCTCGGCTCGCAGGCGCACTGCACGAGTGGAGGCGTGGCTAGTGGCTGTGACGAGACAAATCCATGCATATCCTGTTCATTGCGAGCTTGAAAGTTCTTTTCTATTACAGTTTTAGCTTTGGGTTTAATTGGTTCGACTCCCTTCTCCACAATTTGGGCGAGAATTTCTTTTGCCTTCTCAGCAAAAATTGTTCTGCGGACCCGTCTGGTTCAACTTGCATGAGGGACGTTGAGACAAACAAATGAAATATGGGTCAAAAGTAAGACGGTTAAGGAAACGCAGTGTGCTTCTCCAATATTTGGAGGGCTGATCCGTGAAAGAAGAATGAGACCTTTTTTCTTAGCAGCAGAGAACAGAACTAGGACTAATAAGTGAAAGCTAAAGGGAGGCTGCTTTCAAGTCACAGCAAGAAAGAATTTTGTCCACAAATGAGGATGCACAAATAATAAGCTCCCCCACGAATCACTGAGTTTCCTCTGTGAAGGTGAACAATTTGGGTAGAATCAGAGTATCAGAGGGGAAATTAAAGGGTCTAGTAAGAGTTTGAGGCTGGGCACGGTGGTTCATGCCTATAATCCCAGCACTTTGGGAGGGCAAGGCAGGCGGATCGTTTGAGTTCAGGAGTTCAAAACCAGCCTAGGCAACATGATGAAACCCCGTCCCTACAAAAAAAATTTTAAAAAATAAGCTGGGGTGGTGGTGCATGCCTCTAGTCCCAGCTACTCGAGAGGATGAGGTGGGAGGATCACCTGAGCCCGGGGAGGAGGAGGCTGCAGTGAACTGTGATCACGCTACAGCACTTCAGCCTGGGCGACAGAATGAGACCCTGTCTTTAAAAAAAAAAAAAATTGTACATGGATTCCTTAAAATGCTACAAATAGTTGATTCTATGTTGTCTTCATAAACAATATGCAGTAGTTAAGGACTTACAAGATAAGTTCTTTCTGCTGCTCTTTCTGTCATTAGTTCTTGAGTCCTCACTCAAGCTTGTGCTCTAACTCTACAGGCAGGGCTAACATAAATTATGCATAGTTCAGGAGAGCACACACAAAATAACATACATAATCATTATTTTCTTGACTAGAGGCTTAGTCTGGCTACTTTTCTCCCATTGGCTTGAGGTATAAATTCACCAAAACCAGCCCAGAAATTATTTTACATGGCTAAAAGTTTATGTTCTCCCGAAAGTGAGGAAGAACTTTCTGATTTTCCTTGAAGTTCTCAAACACCTCTAAGGAGCAGTAGGAAACAATGGGAATAACTTAATGTGCCCTACCTACCTTTTTTCTTTCCCAGGCGACAATTCTGACGGAAAATGTTGGAGAGAAGAGATTTTAAAAAATCAACTAGATCACATCCAATAGCATAAACAAGAAGGAAGGAGGGAAGTTGCAGTGGCAAGCACCTGTAGTCCTAGCTACTCCGGAGGCTGAGGCAGGAAGCTCGCTGAGCTCAAAAGTTCAAAAGCTCGATGCCATCCTGGACAACATAGCAAGACCACGTCTAAAAAAAAAAAAAAAAAAAAAGACGTGACAAATATGAAAACATAAAGCATGCAAAAGACTTTTCTAGATTTCAATCTATAAGAAAGCATGTCCTAAGAAAAAGATGTTCTTAACAATTGCTTTGTACTAAAGAGCAACTTAATATGGTGATGAATTATGTTGTTTTTAAAGTTGCAAACTGTCATTTAAGGAATATTATTTCCATGAACGCTTCCTGTACAATCTGTTAAAGGACAAACTTCACACAGCCAAACAGTTGAAGAGACTTCATCATAAATAGACTATCCTATATCACAGCTAACAAGAATAAAAAAGGAATGTGGTATGAAAGCATAAAAACAAAAATATCTCAGAAAATAATATAGAGAAAACTAAAATACATGGGCTAGAATTCCACACCAGGGACTGTATCCTCAAAGACACAGTTTTTTCTTCTTTTTTTTTTTTTCATGTTTCCGTGCTCTGAGTAGCTACAAAAAGAAGACCAGCCTATCCTGCTGGAGAGAGTGGCCAGGTGAAGAAAGAGCCCTTGGAGTGTGAAAGACCACAGGGAAAGAGAGGCCACATGGAACCAACAGTCAGCACCTTGGTTTTGGACATGTGAAGAAATTCATCTCAGACTGTGTATCCTAAATCAGGCACTTGCCAAATGCAACTACATGAGCGAGACCAGTTGACAACACACGGAGCAGAGGTGAGCTGTTCTCAGCCCTATACTCACAAAATTATGAGCAATAAAAACAGTTGTTATTTTAAGTCACTGAAGTTTGCACTGATTTCTTACATAGGAATAGATAAATGAAACACAGATGTTGATCATTTGCATCTTCTCTCTTTTTTATGACTACTCTTGTTGGAGATTACCAGTTTATTTCTGCCATGGTTAGAAAACAAACTGAAATTTTGACACTTTAAAGTTTTTTGAGACTTACTGTGCCCATAATATAGTCTATCTTGGTAAATGTTCTATGAGCAGTAGACAAGAATAAGTATTCTGTAGTTACTGAGCATTGTGTCCATCAACGTCAATGTGATTAAGGTGGTTAATAGTTTTCTTCGGATCTTCTATATTGTATTGATTGTTTTGTGTGTAGTGTTACTATTAATTATTGAGATAGGAGTGTAAAACTCAAACTGTGGTTGTGAATTTGCCACTTTCTTTAGTTTTGTCAGCTTTTCTTTTGCATTTTTGAATCTCTGTTATTGGGCATATAAACATTTGTGGTTCTTGTGTCTTCTTGATGAATTGACCATTTTATCATTATGAAATGTCTTCATCGCTGATAATACTCCTTATCTTGAAGTCTAATTCATTCGATATTAGTATAGCCACTACAGCCTTCCTGGCTTACTGTTTACTGTTATATCTTTATCCATCCTTTTACTTTCAACTTGTGTTTTTTAATTTAATGTGCTTCTGTTACAGACAACAGATAGTTGAGTTTAAGTCTATCATTTTGCTATTTGTTTTTGATTTGTCCCATTAGTTTTGTATTCCTTTGTTCTCCACTTTCTGCTTTCTTTTGGGTTAATTAATGTTTTTGTATTTCATCTTAATCCCTCTGTTGGCTTTAATTATATCTTTTTGCATTATTGCTTTACAGTGTTTCTGAGAATTATCACATACATTCTTAATTTATCACAGCCTTAGAGTTAAAATTATGATACTTCATGTAAAATAAAACAGCCTTGCAGTAGTAAAGTTCTACTTACCACCTCCCCAAGTCCTTTGTGCTTTGTTGTCATATATATAACATCTATGCACATTGTTATTTTTGCCTTAGTCATATGTATTTCAAAGAAATTAAGAGAAGAAAAATATATATTACCTTTTATGTATTTCCCTACATTTTACTATTTCCAGTTCTTTTCATTTCTTCCTGTTTGTGGTGAATTATCTTTAAAAATAACTGTCAAAAAGTATTCACATTCTTGTATGTGCATGTTGCTTCTACCTTTAAGAAATAGAATCAGCCGGGCATGGTGGTTCATGTCTGTAATCCCAGCACTTTGGGAGGTCAAGGCAGGTGGATCACAAGGTCAGGAATTCAAGATCAGCCTGGACAACATGGTGAAACCCTGTCTCTACTAAAAATACACACACACACACACACACACACACACACAAATTAGCTGGGCGTGGTGGCACATACCTGTAATCCCAGCTTCTTGGGAGACTGAGGCAGGAGAATCGCTTGAACTTGAGAAGCAGAGGTTGCAGTGAGCCGAGATCACACCATTACACTCCAGCGTGGGTGACAGAGTGAGACTCTGTCTCAAAAAAAAAAAAAAAAAGAAAGAAAAGAAAAAAAGAAACAGAATCTATGTTCCCACCCCTTGAATCTGGGCTGGTTTTTTAACTTGCTTTGATGAACAAAACATGGTGAAAGTGATGTCATAACAATTCTAGGCCTAGCCCCTAAGAAGCCATACACCTTTACTTTTATCCTCTAGAAATCTGGCCAACAAATAAATAAGTTTAGAGTAGATTACTAAAGAATGAAAAACATTTCAGCCAACCATCCCAACCATTTCAGCCACACAGCTGAACTACCGGACATGTGAATGAAGCTAGTTTGGAAGTTCCAGCCCTGGCTAAACACCCAGCTGAGTGCAGCCACCTGAGTGACCCCAGCCAATAATATCCAGAGCAGGAGAATCATCCAGGTAAGCAAAGCTATAGAATAGCGAGAAATAATAAATGATTATTATTTTAAATTACTAAATCTATTATATCAAAAGGATAACTAAAACATTACAGATTTCAGTTTCCATCTGGTATGTCATCTTTCATCCTAAAGAATTTTTTCTAGCATTGCTTACAGTGGAGGTCTATTGGTGTTGAATTTTCTGTTTTTATTTATCTGAAAATATCGATTCTGTCTTCGGTTTTGAAGGATTTTCTTCTAGATATAGGATTCTGGATTAGCAGTTTTTATACATCATCAGCACTTTAAGCCCTCTGATGATTTTAACCTGTTTTTGATGAGAAGTCAGCTATCACTTTATTATTTTTGTCCATGCATAATGTATTATGTTTCTCAGACTGCCTGTAAAACTTTTCTTTCCCAATACTTGGTTATTTGCAGTTTGACCATAATGTGTCTAGGTGTGATTTTCTCTGTAATTAGCCTATTTGGTATTCACTGAGTTTCCTAGATTTGTCCATTTGCTTTATGATAACTTGGGATATTTTCAGCCATTATTGTCTTAAATATTTTTTCTGTGCAATTATGCTTCTGCTCCCTTTCTGGGACTCCAATTATATGTATGTAAGACCACTCCATATTGATATGTACCAAGACTCAGTTCACTTTTTTCCTGAGCTTTAGACTGAATACTTTTATTGATCTATCATCAAGTTAACTTTTTTGTTGTTTTTGCAGTGTCCAGTCTACTGATAAGCCCATATTGTGAATTTTTAAATTCAAATTCTGTACTTCTTAGTTCTTGAAATATGTCTTTTTTTTTAAAAAGTTTTCATTTATATGCTGATATCCCATTTATTATGACTCTATTCCTTTAAGTCCTTGAAAGTACAAAAGCTAGGTTAAATTTTTTTTCTGCTAATCCCAACATCTGGATCATCTCACAGACATTTTTTTTAATAGACTGCCTTTTCTCTTATGGTTCACATCTTTCTATCTCTGTGGATATCTGATAAAACTTAATTGTATACTGGACATTTGTAGTGATATTTATAGGGAATCTGGATTGTGTTGGCTTATTTAAATTATATTATGTTTTGTGTGGCATGCAGCTTAATTAGTGGTGGATTCTTTGGGTCATGTGAAATTTGGTATTATTCATTTTCAGTATAAGTCTTATTTGGTTTTAAATTTAGTCCTAGCATATTCCCCTTACTCTTTTGTATGGGTCTTTCTCCTAAGGCTTGGTTCTGGATTCTCAATTAAGTGCTCAAGGTATTAGTGAAGTTACTCCACTGCTAGGTTGGAAATCTAATGTCTTCCAGCACTGCCTCACCCTTAGTATCACTCTTCAGCCTTTCCCCTACAGCAGGCAAGCTCTGCTAAGTCTTGCAAGGTCTCGCCTGGCACATGTGTATCCTCAGTGAATTTCCATACAAGCTTTCAGTATTACCCCCTTCTCTGTCTCCGTCTCTCTCCCTCTCTCTCTCTCTCCCCCCCGCTTCTCTGTGTCTTTCGCTCTCCTCTCTGTCTCTTCCTCTCTCTCTCTTTCACACACACACACACACACACACACACACAGAGAGAGAGAGAGAGAGAGCGCTCAGATATTCTAGCCTACAAAATTTCAGCCATTCCAACAACCTTGAACTCTGATAATTTCCTCCTCAACTCAGCAAGGCCACCACTTTACTTAAGTGTCTCCTTCCTGATTATGGAGTTCACCTGCGTGTTTTGCGCTCATGGATCAGTCACGTGCTGCCTGTTTATCATTGCCTGAAAACAGTTGCTTTAAGTAGTTTTTCTAGTTTCTTACTCGTTTGTGACAGGAAGGCAAGTCCAGTACCAGGTACTTAGTCATGGTTCAAAGCGAACATACTAACTTCCTTATACACTTTTCCATCATTCGTGATGAAGACACTCATTAAACGGCAAATTATAGAGAAACTCTGTAGCATCTCTTTTAATGTCCATGAAAACCAAAATCAGCTGAAGGAGTAAACCCCAACATGGGTCTACGAAAAATAAGCTGGCCAAAATTTATGAGGCAATATGACTTAAATGATCATATGTTTTACCAATAGTTTTATGAGCATGAAATCCACAATAACTAGACAAATAAATGTTAACAGATGGACTCAAAACTTTTTACTACAATTCAATATAGTCTTTTATGATACTTTATTAGATGATAGTTCTGAAATTATTATAAAATACTAATGAACATAACAGATTAAAACGTTCTTTTCAACTGTTTTGAAACACGTTGTCATTTTCTACAACCCAAAGATTAGATACACCTCAAAATGCGCTAGAAAATACATTTCTTAAACCTCATCAAAATGAACTTCATTTGTTGTTTTTCACCTTTGACATGACACAGTGCCAAGATTTCTAGCTCTGTAGGGAGGAGACGTTGGTCCCAACAATTAGCAGCTCCTTGATCCCATTTCATACAACCGATTCTAGCAATAAAAAAAGAAAAAAAATGCACATGTATTCTGCTGACCTTTCATTTACAATCTATATCAGGAGTCAGCAAACATTTTCTGTAGAGACAGAGAGTAAGTATTTTAGATTTTGCATGTCATACAGTCTTTGTCATAACCACTTGACTCTGCTGCTATATAGCATTAAAACAGCCATAGACAATATAGTAATGAATTAGCATGTCTGTGTTCTATTAAAACTTTATTTACAAAAGCAGATGTGAGGCTGGATTTAGCTCATGGGCCATAGTTTGCTAACCATTGCTCTGGAGTACCTATAAAGGTTTATACTCACAATAGAGGTTTGGTTGTGCTATATACCTAAATATGTATATATATGTATATACATAAATATAGTTTTAAAGACACATAGTCATATTGGTGGTGATTTTTGTGTCCAAAAAGAGATCTACTAAAAAATTACTGATGTCATCATGCATCTCAGTCATTATGACAGTCATTAACTCTATATTGCTTCTTCTGCAGTCTCGAACATACAACTAGTAGATGTCAATGCTAGGAGTGAGTTTGCTGTTCTGTAGTGGAGGGCACTGATTATAATGGGGTAAATGAGGTCAACCATCATGAACCGATACATATTTATTTAATTTCAATTTCAGTTGTCATTCTAACGACTATGTACTAAGTCTCAACCTATATTCCCTAGGTCCTAATTGAGAAACATGTGCTTTAATTAAAATAAAGAAAAAGTCCTTCACATCCATTCCAAATAGGTCAAATTGTATCAATGGTTCAACTATTAACACGCACACACACACAAACAATAGAACTCATTAACGTGTAAATTTGAGGTAAGATAGTGCAGAAGAGGGAACAAATGTGAGAATGTGGAAGTAGAACAATATAAGACCCCTTTTGTGTTCGTTTTTTTAACTTTCTGTTTCAGTGGGTACATGCGCAGGTTTGTTATACAGGTAAATTGTATGTCTCAGGGGTTTGGTGCACAGATTATTTCAACACCCAACTAATAAATAAGCATAGTACCTGATAGGTAATTTTTCAGTCCTCATTCTCCTTCCACCCTCCACCCTCAAGTAGCCCCTGGTGTTCTTTCTTTGTGTTCATGTGTACTCAATGTTTAGCTGCCATTTATGGGTAAGAACATACAGTAATTGGTTTTCTGTTTCTGTATTAATTAGCTTAGGATAATGGCCTCCAGCTCTATCCATGTTGCTGCAAAGAACATGATCTCATTCTTTCTTATGGCTACGTAGTATTCCATGGTCTTCCGTGGTATTCCATTTTCTTATCCACCCTACCATTGTATAAGTATTCCCTTTTCTCTGCGACCTCACCGCATCTGTTATGTTTTGACTTTTTAATAATAGATAGGATCCCTTTTGGAGGTCAGGTAATATAAATTCAGAAGTGTGAGACATCCTTTAAGGTGATGTTAGCTTTAAATGAAAAAAAAATGTGAAGCAAAGTCACTTGAATATGGAAAGACTTTTGAGTTTATGTGGGTTTTATTGTTTTTGTTTTTATATTGATGTTATAATCTTCTCCTTTTTGCTGGTAAGAGAAACTACAGAAAACAGAATGTTTACAACCACAGGTGTCTTGTTAACTGATCAAATTTTAACAAAAGTCTCAAGCAGTGCATCTCAAACTGGGAGGGTGGTATCATTCCCACTAAGGGGAGTTTGGAAATGCGTGGGAGCAATTTTTATTTTGCTACCATGACTAGGGATGCTACTAAAAGTTCACGACCAGGGCATGGATGTTACACATTTGCACAGATAATATGCTCTGGTCCTTTACCTAACTACAACTGTGTTTTCCTATAGCTCTGTCTAAAGGGATAAGGGCCTTCCTGAAGTCATATTATTTTCTTATCCATTTAAATGCAATGTTTAATTATTTTGTGTGTCATGAATAGTAAATGTATTTAAGATAATTATGAGAAGCGATAAAAGCATGACTAGTATAGGAGCTTAATGATGGCTTCTGGCTTATACTTTTTAATTGAAGACTTCACATTCATTTGAAATGGTGATAAAATTCTCAGATGTCCCAAAAAATATCTCAACCTCTGATTGCAAACAAAAACTAAGGTCTTTCAGATAGCCATCATTATTCTTTCTCTCTTCTGCAGAAGTTCCAAGAGAGCTTGGGCAGAAATATTTTAAATACTAAATGCAAGTTGAAGCTTTGCTTTTCTTTAGAAATGGTATATAGAAAATAATCTGCAAATATATAGTGTGACTCTGGTGTTAATTTCCAATCCCTACTTTCTAGAGCTGTGGCTGTCTTTAAATGTGCCTAGTCTGCATTGGAATGTGCAGTAAATGTAAAATACACTTCAGATTTCAAAGACTCTATGTGAAATAAAGACTGTAAAATATCTCATTAATAATTTTTATATTGATAATGAGTTGAAATGATAATTTGCATAGATTTGGTTAAGTAGAACATATTATTAAAATTAAGATCACCTATTTTGTTTAACTTTTTTTTTAAATTAATTTATTATTATTATTATACTTTAAGTTCTAGGGTACATGTGCATAACGTGCAGGTTTGTTACATATGTATACTTGTGCCATGTTGGTGTGCTGCACCCATCAACTCGTCAGCACCCATCAACTCATCATTTACATCAGGTATAACTCCCAATGCAATCCCTCCCCACTCCCCCCTCCCCATGACAGGCCCCGGTGTGTGATGTTCCCCTTCCCGAGTCCAAGTGATCTCATTGTTCAGTTCCCACCTATGAGTGAGAACATGCGGTGTTTGGTTTTCTGTTCTTGTGATAGTTTGCTAAGAATAATGGTTTCCAGCTGCATCCATGTCCCTACAAAGGACACAAACTCATCCTTTTTTATGGCTGCATAGTATTCCATGGTGTATATGTGCCACATTTTCTTAATCCAGTCTGTCACTGATGGACATTTGGGTTGATTCCAAGTCTTTGCTATTGTGAATAGTCCCGCAATAAACATACGTGTGCATGTGTCTTTATCGCAGCATGATTTATAATCCTTTGGGTATATACCCAGTAATGGGATGGCTGGGTCATATGGTACATCTAGTTCTAGATCCTTGAGGAATTGCCATACTGTTTTCCATAATGGTTGAACTAGTTTACAATCCCACCAACAGTGTAAAAGTGTTCCTATTTCTCCATATCCTCTCCAGCACCTGTTGTTTCCTGACTTTTTAATGATCGCCATTCTAACTGGTGTGAGATGGTATCTCATTGTGGTTTTGATTTGCATTTCTCTGATGGCCAGTGATGATGAGCATTTTTTCATGTGTCTGTTGGCTGTATGAATGTCTTCTTTTGAGAAATGTCTGTTCATATCCTTTGCCCACTTTTTGATGGGGCTGTTTGTTTTTTTCTTGTAAATTTGTTTGAGTTCTTTGTAGGTTCTAGATATTAGCCCTTTGTCAGATGAGTAGATTGCAAAAATTTTCTCCCATTCTGTAGGTTGCCTGTTCACTCTGATGGTAGTTTCTTTTGCTGTGCAGAAGCTCTTTAGTTTAATTAGATCCCATTTGTCAATTTTAGCTTTTGATGCCGTTGCTTTTGGTGTTTTAGACATGAAGTCTTTGCCCATGCCTATATCCTGAATGGTACTACCTAGGTTTTCCTCTAGGGTTTTTATGGTATTAGGTCTAACATTTAAGTCTCTAATCCATCTTGAATTAATTATCGTATAAGGAGTAAGGAAAGGATCCAGTTTCAGCTTTCTACTTATGGCTAGCCAATTTTCCCAGCACCATTTATTAAATAGGGAATCCTTTCCCCATTTCTTGTTTCTCTCAGGTTTGTCAAAGATCAGACAGCTGTAGATGTGTGGTATTATTTCTGAGGACTCTGTTCTGTTCCATTGGTCTATATCTCTGTTTTGGTACCAGTACCATGCTGTTTTGGTTACTGTAGCCTTGTAGTATAGTTTGAAGTCAGGTAGCGTGATGCCTCCAGCTTTGTTCTTTTGACTTAGGATTGTCTTGGAGATGCGGGCTCTTTTTTGGTTCCATATGAACTTTAAAGCAGTTTTTTCCAATTCTGTGAAGAAACTCATTGGTAGCTTGATGGGGATGGCATTGAATCTATAAATTACCTTGGGCAGTATGGCCATTTTCATGATATTGATTCTTCCTATCCATGAGCATGTTATGTTCTTCCATTTGTTTGTGTCCTCTTTTATTTCACTGAGCAGTGGTTTGTAGTTCTCCTTGAAGAGGTCCTTTACATCCCTTGTAAGTTGGATTCCTAGGTATTTTATTCTCTTTGAAGCAATTATGAATGGAAGTTCATTCATGATTTGGCTCTCTGTTTGTCTGTTACTGGTGTATAAGAATGCTTGTGATTTTTGCACATTAATTTTGTATCCTGAGACTTTGCTGAAGTTGCTTATCAGCTTAAGGAGATTTTGGGCTGAGACAATGGGATTTTCTAAATATACAATCATGTCATCTGCAAACAGGGACAATTTGACTTCTTCTTTTCCCAATTGAATACCCTTGATTTCTTTCTCTTGCCTGATTGCTCTAGCCAGAACTTCCAACACTATGTTGAATAGGAGTGGTGAGAGAGGGCATCCCTGTCTTGTGCCAGTTTTCAAAGGGAATTTTTCCCGTTTTTGCCCATTCAGTATGATATTGGCTGTGGGTTTGTCATAAATAGCTCTTATTATTTTGAGGTACGTTCCATCAATACCGAATTTATTGAGCGTTTTTAGCATGAAGGGCTGTTGAATTTTGTCAAAAGCCTTTTCTGCATCTATTGAGATAATCATGTGGTTCTTGTCTTTGGTTCTGTTTATATGCTGGATTATGTTTATTGATTTGCAAATGTTGAACCAACCTTGCATCCCAGGGATGAAGCCCACTTGATCATGGTGGATAAGCTTTTTGATGTGCTGCTGAATCCAGTTTGCCAGTATTTTATTGAGGATTTTTGCATCGATGTTCATCAGGGATATTGGTCTAAAATTCTCTTTTTTTGTTGTGTCTCTGCCAGGCTTTGGTATCAGGATGATGTTGGCCTCATAAAATGAGTTAGGGAGGATTCCCTCTTTTTCTATTGATTGGAACAGTTTCAGAAGGAATGGTACCAGCTCCTCCTTGTGCCTCTGGTAGAATTCAGCTGTGAATCCATCTGGTCCTGGACTTTTTTTGGTTGGTAGGCTATTAATTATTGCCTCAATTTCAGAGCCTGCTATTGGTCTATTCAGGGATTCAACTTCTTCCTGGTTTAGTCTTGGGAGAGTGTAAGTGTCCAGGAAATTATCCATTTCTTCTAGGTTTTCTAGTTTATTTGCGTAGAGGTGTTTATAGTATTCTCTGATGGTAGTTTGTATTTCTGTGGGGTCGGTGGTGATATCCCCTTTATTTTTTATTGCGTCTATTTGATTCTGCTCTCTTTTCTTCTTTATTAGTCTTTCTAGCGGTCTGTCAATTTTGTTGATCTTTTCAAAAAACCAACTCCTGGATTCATTGATTTTTTGGAGGGTTTCTTGTGTCTCTATCTCCTTCAGTTCTGCTCTGATCTTAGTTATTTCTTGCCTTCTGCTAGCTTTTGAATGCGTTTGCTCTTGCTTCTCTAGTTCTTTTAATTGTGATGTTAGAGTGTCAATTTTAGATCTTTCCTGCTTTCTCTTGTGGGCATTTAGTGCTATAAATTTCCCTCTACACACTGCTTTAAATGTGTCCCAGAGATTCTGGTATGTTGTATCTTTGTTCTCATTGGTTTCAAAGAACATCTTTATTTCTGCCTTCATTTCATTATGTACCCAGTAGTCATTCAGGAGCAGGTTGTTCAGTTTCCATGTAGTTGAGCGGTTTTGATTGAGTTTCTTAGTCCTGAGTTCTAGTTTGATTGCACTGTGGTCTGAGAGACAGTTTGTTATAATTTCTGTTCTTGTACATTTGCTGAGGAGTGCTTTACTTCCAATTATGTGGTCAATTTTGGAGTAAGTGCGACGTGGTGCTGAGAAGAATGTATATTCTGTTGATTTGGGGTGGAGAGTTCTATAGATGTCTATTAGGTCTGCTTGCTGCAGAGATGAGTTCAATTCCTGGATATCCTTGTTAACTTTCTGTCTCGTTGATCTGTCTAATGTTGACAGTGGAGTGTTGAAGTCTCCCATTATTATTGTATGGGAGTCTAAGTCTCTTTGTAAGTCTCTAAGGATTTGCTTTATGAATCTGGGTGCTCCTGTATTGGGTGCATCTATATTTAGGATAGTTAGCTCTTCCTGTTGAATTGATCCTTTTACCATTATGTAATGGCCTTCTTTGTCCCTTTTGATCTTTGATGGTTTAAAGTCTGTTTTATCAGAGACTAGTATTGCAACCCCTGCCTTTTTTTGTTCTCCATTTGCTTGGTAAATCTTCCTCCATCCCTTTATTTTGAGCCTATGTATGTCTCTGCGTGTGAGATGGGTCTCCTGAATACAGCAGACTGATGGGTCTTGACTCTTTATCCAGTTTGCCAGTCTGTGTCTTTTAATTGGAGCATTTAGTCCATTTACATTTAAGGTTAATATTGTTATGTGTGAACTTGATCCTTCCATTATGATATTAACTGGTTATTTTGCTCGTTAGTTGATGCAGTTTCTTCCTAGCCTAAATGGTCTTTACATTTTGGCATGTTTTTGCAATGGCTGGTACCGGTTGTTCCTTTCTATGTTTAGTGCTTCCTTCAGGGTCTCTTGTAAGGCAGGCCTAGTGGTGACAAAATCTCTAAGCATTTACTTATCTGTAAAGGATTTTATTTCTCCTTCACTTATGGAACTTAGTTTGGCTGGATATGAAATTCTGGGTTTAAAATTCTTTTCTTTAAGAATGTTGAATATCGGCCCCCACTCTCTTCTGGCTTGTAGAGTTTCTGCCGAGAGATCTGCTGTTAGTCTGATGGGCTTCCCTTTGTGGGTAACCCGACCTTTCTCTCTGGCTGCCCTTAAGATTTTTTCCTTCATTTCAACTTTGGTGAATCTGGCAATTATGTGTCTTGGAGTTGCTCTTCTCGAGGAGTATCTTTGTGGCGTTCTCTGTATTTCCTGGATTTGAATGTTGGCCTGCCCTACTAGGTTGGGGAAGTTCTCCTGGATGATATCCTGAAGAGTGTTTTCCAACTTGGTTCCATTTTCCCCCTCACTTTCAGGCACCCCAATCAGACGTAGATTTGGTCTTTTTACATAATCCCATACTTCTCTCAGGCTTTGTTCATTTCTTTTTCTTCTTTTTTCTTTTGGTTTCTCTTCTTGCTTCATTTCGTTCATTTGATCCTCAATTGCTGATACTCTTTCTTCCAGTTGATCGAGTCGGTTACTGAAGCTTGTGCATTTGTCACGTATTTCTCGTGTCATGGTTTTCATCTCTTTCATTTCGTTTATGACCTTCTCTGCATTAATTACTCTAGCCATCAATTCTTCCACTTTTTTTTCAAGATTTTTAGTTTCTTTGCGCTGGGTACGTAATTCCTCCTTTAGCTCTGAGAAGTTTGATGGACTGAAGCCTTCTTCTCTCATCTCGTCAAAGTCATTCTCCATCAAGCTTTGATCCGTTGCTGGCGATGAGCTGCGCTCCTTTGCCGGGGGAGATGCGGTCTTATTTTTTGAATTTCCAGCTTTTCTGCCCTGCTTTTTCCCCATCTTTGTGGTTTTATCTGCCGCTGGTCTTTGATGATGATGGTGACGTACTGATGGGGTTTTGGTGTAGGTGTCCTTCTTTTCCTTCTAACAGTCAGGACCCTCAGCTGTAGGTCTGTTGGAGATTGCTTTAGGTCCACTCCAGACCCTGTTTGCCTAGGTGTCAGCAACAGAGGCTCAGTTGAAAATGCAGAAATCACCGGTCTTCTGTGTCGCTCGCGCTGGGAGTTGGAGACTGGAGCTCTTCCTATTCGGCCATCTTGCTCTGCCCTTGTTTAACTTTTTAAAATGGGACTTCTAGAAAATTCAAATTGCGTATATAGCTAACACATTTCTATTGGACAGCATTGTTCTAGGGAATCAGTGAGAAATAAACAAAAGTAGGTCATGTTTAGATGCTATATGTAATGATTCTGGTTGAATGTCATTCACTGATCCTCTTATGTATTCCATACCATTTCACATTCCACATGTATTTAGATAGCAATGAACTTCCATACCAATTACAGCATACTCTTATTTTTTCTGTGTCAGTTGATCAGTATCCACACTTGAGTATAGTTTTCATAATGGTACTTATGTTCCTGTTTCTAATTTTATACTACATGTATCAATAAAAAACGCTGAAGATTCAGGAGGTTTGTCTTAATGTATGATCTATAACAAATCAGCTGTGATTGTATAGTATTCTCAGAAATCTATTTTCTCCTTCTTAGTTCTCAGTGTCTCCTCTAGAAGGCGCTTTCAATCTTCCAACCACAGCTTGGGAGGCTGTTCCAGTCTTGCTGACTTTTAGTGAGAAGAAAACAGTTTCCAGCGAAGGTACTATCTAAAAATGTCTCCTTTGTGTAGAAGTCATTGGTTTGCCATCAAATAATTCTTGTTGCGTCATCAAACATCTCTTGACTGTAACAGCTTGCAATTTTGCTGTTTAATTATTTATATAACATAAGTAGACAATCTTTTTATGTAGTATCTGATTGCCTTCTCAAAGAAACACTATAAAGTTTTGACTTTAGCCCCAATTTTCTAGAAGAGAGATCTGAGACTCAGAAAAGCTAATGGCTTGCCTATAGTCACACAATTAGACTTCTGATTCCTAGCCAATGCTTTTGACTCTATTCCCTGCCTCCACTGTTGCCCTGGTAGGGAAGTAATTTATATCTGAAAATTACACGGAAAAGTCAAACTGTGGAAATTGAGTTGTACAGGCCACACCCTGCAATCTGTTCTACATTTGTTTCAAAGCACCAAATATTTGACTTCTGTGGAAATGGTGCCAAGGTAAATTAGGTGGAACCGGAAACAGGAACTTGCATATATGTCTGTATATTAGTAGCAATTTGAGATGTTTGAGTTTCTTTCTTTGTACAATAGAAATTGGAATAATATTTGCCAGGACTAGACAAATAGTACATGCTGATAGACCTTATATTATGGATGACTCATTCCCAATAGATCATAGCCTTTGACATGACTTTTTAGTTGTTGGGAGAGATTTTTCCCTACTAACCATGCCCAACACAAACTTCTGTTCTTACTGGCTTTCAGAACAAGATACTTGCATAAATTCCCCTGCAGTTATATGCTCCCTTTACTTAAAATCTGATAGCTTTCTGTATTTTATTCTATTAAATCTAAATTCTCATGCTGATTTTCAAGGGCTCTCAATAATCTGACCCATCCTAGCTGCCCAAACTTTTGTTTTTTCTTTCTTTTCTTTTTTTTTTTTTTTTTTTGATGGAGCCTCACTCTGTCACCCAGCCTGGAATGCAGCAGCGTGATCTCAGCTCACTGTAACCTCTGTCTCCTGGGTTCAAGCGATTCTCCTGCCTCAGCCACCACCTGGGCTAATTTTTTGTATTTTTGGTGGAGACTAGGTTTCACCATGTTGGCCAGGCTGGTCTCAAACTCCTGATCTCAAGTGATCCACCCACCTCGGCCTCCCAAAGTGTTGGGATTCCAGGCTTGAGTCACCGCACCCAGCCTGTCTCCCACTTGTCTAATAGAACTCTTTCACTCTAGTAAGTTTAGGTCTCCGTACTGTCCTTTAAACAAATTGCTTTCTGCTACTGCTGTGTCTTTTCCTATCTTGTTTTCTTCATTTGCCCTATCCTCTCTGTTTAGAATCTAAATTCTGTGTATTCACTAAGGCTCAGTTCAAATTCCACCACCATCACTTACTTTCCTCCTTCTTTTAACTCATTAGTGCTTAGAATTTGTAGTAAAACACATTTGAGCACTTATTGTGTGGCAGGACAGGGTTCTTTGTATGCCCCACCCCCTTATTCTTACTGAGAGAAGTAACTGGTATCAGCAAGAGAAGCTTGTTTATCTTTTAGGAGTTCTCACTCTGAAGAATATGGATGAGGATTCAGAGTCATCCTCCACCCTCAGGGATGGAGCCAAATTTAGGGCTGCTTGGGCACAGGCATAAAGGTGGACCCATCTTCTAGACACTGGCCAAACACACACAAAAAGTGAGAACTTGCAGAAGAGGGAAGAAAGGAAAGAGACATCATGACGCCCAGCAGGAAATGAGATTTTGCAGGCTGACCTGATAGAATAAAGAAATATATGTTTGTTATCATTTTTCTGACTCACTGTATTGTGACCAATCATAGTGTTTTTATTTTTACTAAGACCTTTACCAGGCTTTACTTGGTTTGTAACTCTTGAGTTACCTTTAAGGATAATTGAATTTTATCTCTTTCTGTCTAACTTACAAATTTTCTCTACATAAGTTTTTTTGACAACTCTACTTCAGTATAAAGGATATTTAAGTATTTTAATTGTACAGTTTTATGAGTTTTGACACATGCATATACACCTGAAGCCATCACCACATTCACGAGGGGGAGGACACCCAAATTTCTTTGTGTCCATCTCTTCCTTATCTTGCCTCCTTGCCCCTTCACCAGGCAGCAACTGATCTGTGTTCTGTCATTATAAATTAGTTTGAATTTTCTAGTATTTTACATAAATGGAATTACATAGTATGTCTTGTTTTTATCTGGTTTATTTCACTCAACCTCCCTATTGCTAGTATTGATAGTTCCTTATTATTGCCCAGTAGTATTCTAAAATTTATTATCTATTTACTTGATGATGTGCATCTGGAGCTCTTAACTATTACAAATGGAGCTACTATGAACATTTGTGTGTACAAGTCTTAGTGTGGACATATACTTTTATTTCTCTGGAGTAAATGCCCAGGGGTGGAAAGACTGGGTTCATATAATAGATGTGGTTTCACTTTTAAAGAAAATGCCAAACTGATTGTACCATTTAAATTCTAGCTGGCAATGTTATGAAATATCAATTGCCCTTATCTTGTCAATCTTTGTTATGATCAGCCTTTCCAATTTTAGCCATTCTAGTGGATGTGTAATAATAATATTGTGGCTTTGATTTGCATTTCACTAATGGCTAATGACGTTGAGTATCTTTTCATGTATATATTTGCCATATGCATGTCTACTTTGAAGAAATGTCTGTTCAAATCTTTTGCCTATTTTCCCCAATTGAATTGTTTTCTTTTCTTTCTTTTCCTTTTTTTGAGATGGAGTCTCGCTCTTTTGCCCGGGCTGGAGTGCAGTGGCATGATCTCGGCTCACTGCAAGCTCCGCCTCCCGGGTTCATGCCATTCTCCTGCCTCAGCCTACCGAGTAGCTAGGACTACAGGCACCCGCCACCACGCCTGGCTAATTTTTTGTATTTTTTAGTAGAGACGGGGTGTCACCATGTTAGCCAGGATGGTCTCGATCTCCTGACCTCGTGATCCATCCACCTTGGCCTCCCAAAGCACTGGGATTACAGGCATGAGCCACCACACCCTGCCTGGATTGTTTTCTTATTGATAAGTTGTAAAAATTATTTATATGCTCTAAATACAATTCTTTTTTTGAGTAGATGTTTTGCAAATACTTTCTCCTAGTCTGTGGCTTAGCTTTCTATTTTCATAACAGTGAATGTAGAGAGCACAAAAGTTTTTTGTTGTTGTTTCAGACAGGGTCTCCTTCTGTTTCCCAGGCTGGAGTGCAGTGGCACAACCATGGCTCACTGCAGCCTCAACCTCCCAGGCCCTAGTGATCCTCCTACCTCAGCCTCCTGAGTAGCTGGGAGCACAGGTATGTGCCACCATGCCTAGCTAACTTTTTAAATTTGGAGGGAAGAGTTGGGGGGTGGGGTCCCTCTGTGTTTCCAGGACTGATCTCAAACTCCTGGGCTCAAACGATCCTCCTGTCTTGGCCTCCCAAAGAGTGAGATTACAGGTATGAGCCACCATGCCCAGCCAAAAGTGTTTAGTTTTATTAAGCCCAATAGATTAATTTACTTCTTTTAGAGATCGTGGTTGTGTGTGTATTTAAAAATCTTTGCCTATGTTTTATTCTAGAAGTTTTATAGCTTTAGTTCTGACATTTAGGTCTATGATCTATTTTGAGTTAATTTTGTATATGGTATGTGGCAAGGATTGAAGTTATTTATTTATTTTTTAGTTATGGCTATGCAGTTGTTTCAGCACCATTTATTAGAAAGATTACCTTTCTCCAATTGAATTCTCTTGCTATGTTTGTTGAAAATCAGTTGTCTATATATGTGTGTGTCAATTTTTAGACCCTCAGTTCTGTTCCATTGACCTGTATGTCTGTGTTTACACCAATACCACATTGTTATAATTAATACAACTTAATAATAAATCTTGGTAAAGGCAATGTAACTCCTCCAACTTTGTTGTTCTTTTCAAAGATATTTTGGCTATTCCCTGTCCTTATTATATGATTTCCATATAAATCTTAAAATTAGCTTGTCAGTTTCTACAAAGAAGCCTTCTGAATTTTGATTGGGCTTGTATTAAGTCCATCAAGTAATTAGGGGAAAATGGACATCATTACACATTTAAGTCTTCCAATCTGTGAAGATGGCATAGCTTTCCATTTAATTATTCTTTACTTTTTATCAGCAATGATTTGTATTCTTCAGTGCTCAGTTTTTTCACATCTGTTGTCAGATTATATTGATCTTTTATTCTGCAACTTTACTAAACTCACTTTTTAATTTAGTGGCTTTATTTTAGATTCTTTAGGATATTCTATAGTGCCAATCATTTTGTCTGCAAATTTTACTTCTTTCTTTCCAATTTGTAAGCATTTTATGTTTTTCTTGCCTTATTTCACTGGCTAGAACCTCTATTACATTGTTAAGTAGAAGTGGTAAAAGCAGACCTCTGTGACTTTTTCCTTCTTTGAGGGAAAGTTTTCTGTCAATCACCAACATGACTGACACCAGCAGTAGATTTTTTGTAAAAGCCCTTTATCAATTTGGGAAAGTTTCCTTCTATTCTCAGTGTGCTGAGAGTTTTTTTGTTTTTGTTTATGTTTTTGCTTTTGTTTTTGCTTTTGTTTTTGTTTTGAGACAGAGTTTTGTTCTGTGGCCCAGGCTGGAGTGCAGTGACATGATCACAGCTAACTGCAACTTCTGCCTCCAGGTTCAAGCAATTCTCGTGCCTCAGCCTTATAAGCTGCTGGGACTACAGGCATGCTCCACCATGCTTAGCAATTTTTTATTATTTTAGTAGAGACGGGGTTTCGCCGCGTTGGCCAGGCTGGTCTCAAACTCCTGACCTCAAGCGTTCCACCTGCCTCGGCCTCCCAAGGTGCCGGGATTATAAGTGTGAGCCACGGCACTTAGCCAAGTTTTTATTAGGAATAAATGTGGGGGCCGGGTGCTATGGCTCACACCTGTAATCCCAGCACTTTGGGAGACTGAGGCAGGCAGATCACCTGAGGTCAGGAGTTCGAGACCAGCCTGGCCAACATTGTGAAACCCCATCTCTACTAAAAATACAAAATTTAGCTGAGCATAGTGGCACATGCCTGTGACCCCAACTACTCAGGAGGCCGAGGCAGGAGAACTGCTTGAAGTTAGGAGGCAGAGGTTGCACTCAGCCGAGATCACACCATTGCACCCTAGCCTGGGAGACAAGCATGAACACTTTGTTTGAAAAAAAAAAAAAGGAAGGAAGGGTTTTGTGGCATCTATTGGGATGATCATATGGATTTTATTGTTTAATCTATTAATATGATAAATTACATCAATTGGCTTTTGAATGATAACCTTGCATTGCTGTGATAAAACCTGCTTGGTGGTGCTGCATTACCATCATTATATACTGACAGGTTCAACTTGCTAAAATTTTGTTAAGGATTACTGCATCTGTGTTCAGAAGATGACAATCTTCTGTAATGTCATTATTATAAGGTTGTTTTCCGGTTTGGATATCAGAGTAGTACTGGTGTTAAAGAATTAATACAGACCTATTTCATTCTCTTGAATTTTTTGGAAGAGTTTGTGTACAGTTGGTATTATTTCTGCCTTAAATGTGTAGTAGAAATCACCATTGAATTTATCTGGATCTGGAGTTTTCTTTGTTGGAAAGTTTTTCTTTTCCTTTTTCTTTTTCTTGTTTTTTTTTTTTTTGTTGTTGTTGTTGTTGTTGTTGTTTTTATGGAGTCTTGCTCTGTCACGCAGTTTAGAGTGCAGTGGTACGATCTCAGCTCACTGCAACTTCTGTCTCCCGGGTTCAAGCTATTCTCCTGCCTCAGCCTTCCAAGTAGCTGGGACTACAGGTGTGTGCCACGGCACCCGGCTAATTTTTGTGTTTTTAGTAGAGACGGCATTTAACCATGTTGGCTGGGCTGGTCTCAAACTCTTGACCTTGGGTGATCCACCCACCTCAGCCTCCCAAAGTGCAGGGATTACAGGCATGAGCCACTGTGCCTTGCCTGGAAGGTTGTTTTTTTCTAGCCACCAATCAATTTCTATAATAAATACAGGGCTTTTCAGGTTACCTTGTTTTTAACTGAATGAACTTTGGTAGTCTGTGTCTTTCAGAGGCTAAATATTTTATCTAAGTTGTCTAACTTATTTCTTCTTCTAATGTCTAGAATTTGTAGTGATGTCCTCTCTCTCATTTCTATTATTGGTATTTAGTATCTTCTCTCTTTTTAACCCCCGGATCAGTCTGACTAGAAGTTTATGAATTTTGTTGATATTCTTAAAGAATCAACTTTTAGTTTCATTGATTTTCTCTACTTTCTTTTTGTTTTACATAAATCTATCCTTATTATTTCCTTTTCCCTGCTCACTAGGGTTTTAATTTGCTCTTCCTTTTCTAGTTTTCAAAGGCAGAAGCTGAGGATATTAATTTGAGACCTTTCTGGTTTTTCTAATAGAGGCAAATTAGGGTGATAATTTTATCTCTAAGCAGGATTTTAGTGGCTTTTTATATGTTTTCTTTTTCATTTTCAATCACTGTGAAACACTTTCTTATTTCTCATTGGATTTCCTCTTTGCCTCATGCATTATTTAAAAGTTTGTTATTTAGTGTATTAGTCTGTTTTTATGCTGCTGATAAAGACATACCTGAGACTGGGCAATATACAAAAGAAAGGGGTTTATTGGACTTACTGTTCCACATGGCTGGGGAGGCCTCACAATCACGGTGGAAGGCAAGGAGGAGCAAGTCACATCTTACATGAATGGCAGCAGGCAAAAAGAGAGTTTGTACAGGGAGACTCCCATTTTAAAAACCATCAGATCTCATGAAACCCATTCACTATCATGAGAACAGCACAGGAAAGTCCTGCTCCTGTGATTCAATCATCTCTCACTGGGTCCCTCCGAAAACATGCAGGAATTATGGGAGCTACAAGATGAGATTAGGGTGGAGACACAGAGCCAAACCATATTATTTCACCCCTGGCCTCTGCCAAATCTGATATCTTCACATTTCAAAGCCAATCATGCCTCCCCAAAAGTTCCCCAAAGTCTCAACTCATTCCAACATTAACTCAGAAGTCCACAGTCAGCCAGGCATGGTGGCTCACGCCTGTAATCCCAGCACTTTGGGAGGCCGAGGTGGGCAGATCACCTGAGGTCAGGAGTTTGAGACAAGACTGGCTGATATGGCGAAACCCCATCTCTACTAAAAATACAAAAATTAGCCGGGTGTGGTAGCACACGCCTGTAATCCCAGCTACTTAGGAGGCTGAGGCAGGAGAATCACTTGAGCCTGGGAGGTGGAGGTTGCAGTGAGCTAAGATCGTGCCACTGCACTCCAGCCTGGGCAACAGAGTGAGACTCTATCTAAAAAAAAATAGTCCACAGTCCAAAGTCTTATCTGAGACAAGGCAAGTCCCTTCCACCTATGAACCTGTAAAATCAAAAGCAAGTTAGTTACTTCCTAGATACAAGGGTGGTAAAGGCACTGCATAAATAGAGCCATTCCAAATGGGAGGAATTGGCCAAAACAAAGGGGCTAAAACAAAGTCCTTAATCCAGTGGGGTAGTCAAATCTTAAAGCTCCAAAATGATCTCCTTTGACCCCAGGTCTCACACCCAGGTCATGCTGATGGAATAGGTGGGTTCCCATAGTCTTGGGCAGCTCCAACCCTGTGGCTTTGCAGAGTACAGCCTCCCTCCCAGCTGCCTTCACAGGCTGGCAGTGAGTATCTGCAACTTTTCCAGGTGCACGGTACAAGCTATCAGTGGATCTACCATTCTGGGGTCTGGAGGATAGTGGCTCTTTTATCACAGCTCCACTAGGCATTGCCCCAGTAGGGACTCTGCATGGGGGCTCCCATTCCAAATTTCCCTTCTGCAGCGCCCTAACAGAGGTTCTCCATGAGGACTCCGCCCCTGCAGCACACTTTTGCCTGAGCATCCAGGCCTTTCCTTGTATCTTCTGAAATCTAGGTGGAGGTTCCTAAACCTCAATTCTTGACTTCTGTGCACTCGGAGGCTCAACATCACATGGAAGCTGCCAATGCTTGAGGCTTGCACCATCTAAATCCATGGCCCAAGCTCTACATTGGCCCCTTTCAGCCACAGCTGAAGCAGGTGGGATACAGGGCATGAAGTCCCTAGGACTATGCATAGGAGGTTCCCTGGGCCCAACAAAACTCTTTCACTAAACCGTCAGGCCTGTGAGATGGGAGGGGAGCTACAGGAGTCTCTGACAGCCAACCTGATTTTCCCCATTGTCTTGGCTCCTTGTTACTTATGCAAATTTCTGCAGCCAGCTTGAATTTCTCCCCCAAAATGGGATTTTTTTTTTTTTCTATCACATTGTCAGGCTACAAATTTTCCAATTTTTTTTTTTTTTTTGAGACGATGCGGGCTGGAGTGCAGTGGTCTTGATCTGATACTGCAACCTCTGCCTCCCAAGTTCAAGTGATTCTCCTGCCTCAGCCTCCCAAGTAGCTGGGACTACAGGTGCACACCACCACACCCAGCTAATTTTTATATTTCTAGTAGAGATGGGGTTTCACCATGTTGGCCAGGATGATCTTGATCTCTTGACCTTGTGAACCACCCACCTCAGCCTCCCAAAGTGCTGGGAGTACAGGCATGAGCCACTGTGCCCAGCCAAATTTTCCAACTTTTATGCTCCATTTCCCTTTTGAAGCTGAATGCCTTTAACAGCACCCAAGTCACCTCTTGAATGCTTTCTTTTAGAAATTTCTTCTGCAAGATATCCTAAATCATCTCTTTCAAGTTCAAAGTTCCACAAATCTCTGGGGCAGGGGCAAAATGCTGCCAGTCTCTTTGCTAAAACATAACAAGAGTCACCTTTGCTCCAGTTCCCAACAAGTTCCTCATCTCCCTCTGAGACCAGCCCTGCCTGGACCTTATTGTTCATATCACCATCAGCATTTTTATCAAAGTCATTCAACAAGTCTCAAGGAAGTTCCAAATTTTCCCACATTTTCCTGTCTTCTTCTGAGCCCTCCAAATTGTTCCAACCTCTGCCTGTTACCCAGTTCCAAAGTTGCTTCCACATTTTTGGGTATCTTTTCAGCAACGCCCCACTCTACTGGTACCAATTTACTGTATTAGTTTGTTTTCATGCTGCTGATAAAGACATATTTGAGACTGGGCAATTTACAAAAGAAAGAGGTTTATTGGACTCACAGTTCCACATGGCTAGGGTGGCCTCACAATCATGGCAAAAGGCAAGGAGCAGCAAGTCACATCTTACATGGATGGCAACAGACAAAAAGAGAGCTTGTACAGGGAGACTCCCATTTTAAAAACCATCAGATTTCGTGAGACCTATTCACTATCATAAGAACAGCATGGGAAAGACCAACCCCCATGATTCAATAATCTCTCACCGGGTCCCTCCCACAACATGTGGGAATTATGCGAGCTACAAGATGAGATTTGGGTGGGGACACAGAGCCAAACCATACTATTTAGTTTCTAAAACTTGGGAGATCCTCCAGATATCTTTTTGTTATTGATTTCTAATTCCATGTAGGCATAGAACATATTTTGCATAATTTGAATTTTTAAAAACATATTGTTCTGCGGCCCATGACATTGTTGTAAATATTCCACAAAAACTTAAAAAGAATATGTATTCTGTTGTCGACGAGTGGGGTGTTCTACAAATATCAATTAGGCCAAGTTAATTGATGGTGTTAAGGCTTCTACATTCTTACTGATTATCTGGGTTCTTGTTCGATCAATTATTGAGAGAGAGGTGTTGAAATCTCCAACTATTTGTGCAGGTCTCCTATTAGGTTTTTATCAGTTTTTGCTTCATGTATTTTAAAGCTCTATTATTAAGTGTATATATATTTAAAATTGTTGTATCATCTTGATGAGTTATCTTCTTTAACATTATGAAATGACTATCTCTGGTAATATTCTTTGCTCTTAAATCTATTTTGTCTGATATTAATATGGCTTCTCTAGCCTAATTCGATTAGTGTTAGCATGGTTTATCTTTTTTTACATTTAATGTATTTGTGTCATTATGTTTCAAGTGTGTTTTCTTGCAGACAGCATCTAGTAGGGTATTGCTTTTGAATTGTGTCTAACAATCCCGCCTTTGACCATTTACATGTAATGTGATTATTGGTATGATTGATAAAATCTAGGGTCTTGTTATTTGCTTTCTATCTGTCCCATCTGTTTTTTTTCCTTTTACTCTTGTCATCTACTTCTGAATTAACCACATGTTATCTCCTTTGTGAACTTACTAGCTATAACTGTGCTTTTTTGGTTATTGCTTCAGGGTTTATAATATATATCTTTAATTTATTATACTATACCTTCATGGAATATTTTATCACTTCATCTATAGGTTAAGACCTTTATTTCTATTTCTTCTCTCCTGCTTTTATACTTTTGTTGTCATTCATTTTAATGTACATATATTGTATATTTTGTGATATACTGTTATTAGTTTGCTTTAAACAGGTAATTATCTTTTAAAGAGATTTTTAAAATAAGAAACATGTTTTATATATTTTAAGTAGAAAAATATTTTATATTTGCCTACATATATACATTTCTGGCATTCTTTTATTCTTTTTTGTATATTCAGATTTCCATCTGGTATTTTTTTTCTGCCTAAAGGGCTTCAACATTTCTTGTATTGTAGATCTTGTAGTGATGAATTCTTTCAGCATTTGTGCATGTGAAAATGTATTTTACCATATTTTGTCTTGCTTTATTTTGCATATTTAGAAATTTTTGACATGAGAGTCTTTTGGAGGGGTACAGCTTTATTGACCTGTAACTCGCATACCATACAATCCACCCACTTGAAGTGTACAGTTCTGTGGTTGTTAGTATAGTCAGAGATATGCAGCCTTCATCACAATCAATCTTAGAACATTGCCATCACCTCAAAGAGAAACGCTGTACACTTCATCTGTCAGTCCTTGAGTTCCCATCTCTTCCAGCCCTACTTTCTGTGTCTACAGATTTTTCTATTCTGAAAATGTCATCTAAATGGAACCACACAGTATGTGGCTTTTTGTGGCTAAGTTCTTTCATTTAGAAAAATGCATTCAAAGGTCGCTTATGTTGTAGTATGTATCATTATTTCGTTCCTTATTGTATTGATATACCTACCATATTTTATACCTACCATTAATTCATCAGTTGAATGAACGTGTGGGTTGTTTTCATTTTTTACTTTCATGAATAATGCTGTTATGAGCATTGGTGAACAAGGTTTTGTGTGGATATAAGTTTTCAGTACTCTTGGTTATATAACTAGGGGTAGATTTATTGGGTAATATGGTAATTCTATGTTTATCTTCTTGAGGAACTGCTATTTTCCAAAGTGCCTGTACCACTTGATATTCCTACCAGCAATGTATATGTGTTTCCATTTCTCCACATTCTTGCCAACATCTGTTATTCTCTTTTATCTTATAGCCAACCTAGTAGTTATGAAATAGTGTCTCATTGTGGTTTTGATTTACACTTCTCTACTAGCTAATGATGTTGAGTATCTATCTTTTCATTTGCATAAGGGCCTTGAGTATTTTCTTTGGAGAAATGTCTATTCCAATCCTTTGCCCATTTTGGTTGTGTTTTGTTTTATTTTGAGATGGAGTCTAGCTGTGTCACTCAGGCTGGAGGGCAGTGGTGCAATCTCGGCTTACTGCAACCTCCTCCTCCCAGGTTCAAGTGATTCTCCTGCCTCAACCTCTCAAGTAGCTGGGATTACAGGTGCACGCTGCCATGCCCAGCTAAATTTTTTGTATTTTAGTAGAGACAGGGTTTCACCGTGTTGCCCAGGCTGGTCTAGAACTCCTGAGCTCAGGCAATCCACCTGCCTCGGCCTCCCAAAGTGCTAGGATTACAGGTGTGAGCCACCACACCTGGCCCCTTTGCCCGTTTTCAAATTGGGCTATTTATTTATCTTTTTGTTATTGAGTTGTAAGAGTTGCTTGTGTATTCTAGGTACAAGTCCTTTATCAGATATATTACTTTGAAATATTTTCTTCTGTTCTTTGTGACTGTCTTTTCATTTTTCTTTTTTTAAATTTTGTTTTGATATAATGTCTTTTCATTTTCTTGATGGTAACCTTTGAAGCGTAGAAGTTTTATATTTGATCAAGTCTAATTTATCTGTTCTTTTATTTTGTTCCTTGTGCTTTTGGTGTCATAGATGAGAAACCATTGCCTATTCCAGGATTTACCCCTAGGTTTTCTTCTAAGAGTCTTATGGTTTTAGCTATTACATTTAGGTCTGTGATCCATTTTGAGTTAATTTTTATATGTGGTATGAGGTAGGGTTCAACTTAATTCTTTTGCACATGGATATTCAGTTGTCTTAGCATCATTCATTGAAAAGACTTTACCTCATCTTTGAAAGAAAGACTTTACCTCATCTTTGGTATATAATTCCAGAATGTCAACTTTATTTTCTTTCAGAACTTAAAAATGTTGATCTACTGCGTTCTAACTGACATGGTTCTGAAAAGAAGTATACTGTCATTTTTATCTTTGCTCCTTTCTATATATTATGTGTATTTTCTGTAGATCTTTTTAAAGTTTTTTTCCTTACCACTGGTTTTAGCCAATTTGATGGGCATTGGTTTTTTTGTTTTTTTGTTTTTTTAATGTTTCCTGTGCTTGTGGTTTGTTGGGCTTCTTGAATCTGTGAGTTTTCATTAAATTTGGAATACCTTCACTCATTATTTATTCAAAAATGTTTTCTGTCTCTTCATCTCCTTCAGAGACCCCAATTACACATATATTGGACTGGTTGAAGTTGTGCACACTGACAGTCTATTCATTTCTTTCCGTCTCTTTATTCTTCATGTTTCATTGTTTTATTTTTTTTTTCTTTTTAAAAGTTTTTGTTTTTCTTTTTTTGCTTTGTACATCTGTCAGCTCATACCTATGGGTTTCATTGTGAGGAGTTTATATTGCGACATCTTCAAGCTCACTAATATTGTCTTCTGTAGTATACAATCTTCTGTTAATCCTATCCAGTGTATTTTTTATCTCAGGCATTGGTTTTTTTCACCTAAGTTTGAATTCAATTGTTTTTATGTCTTGCTTCTCTTTTACATACGTATGTTTTCCTATAGCATTTTGAACATATGGACTATAACTGTGTTTAAATACTTGTGTAATAATTCTATCATTAGTGTCTTTTTAAATAATTTCTATTGATCGATTTCTCTTCATTATGGGTTGCATTTTCTTACTTCTTTGCATACCTTATAATTTTTCACTGCATTCCAGACATCATGAATTTACCTTGTTGAATGTTAGATATTTTTGTATTCTTTTAAATATGCTAGAGCTTTACTCTGGAATGCAGTTAATTTACTTGGAAGCATTTTGATCTTTTGAAGGCTTGCTTTTAAGTTTTGCTAGGCAGGACCAGAGTAGCCTCTAATCTTGGGCTAATTTTTCCCTTTTACTGAATACTTTACTTGATGCCCTGTTTATTACAGATTTTCTACTCTGGCTGGTGATAATACAAACTGTTCTGCACTCTAACAATTGTCTCTTCCATTCCTCCCTGGTGTTCTTTTCCTGGCATCAGCTAGTTCCTCACACATATATGCTTATTGTTACTCAGCTGAAGACTTGAAGGAAATCCTCTGTAGATCTCTGGCGCTCTCTCTGTACAATTCTCTCTTCTCTGTGTAGCTTTTTTTTTTCCCTCTCTTGGACTCTGCCCTGTGAACTCTAGCTACATTGGCTTCCTTAAACTCTCAAATCTGTCTCTTTAACTCGAGAAGATTTCCTATTTAAGTTTCCCTTCCCTGGCTGTGTCCTGGAAATCTCCAGGCAGTAAGCAAGGACAATCATAGCACTCATCTCATCTTTCAAGTTTATCTTAGGGATTACTGTTCTATATTGCTTATTGTCCAGTGTCTGAAAATATTTCATACATTTTGTCCAGGCTTTTAGATGTTTGATGTGAAAGGGTAAATCCTGTCCCTGTTACTCCATCTTGGATGGAAGCTGTAGTCCTCAATAAATGTTTTACTCCATTCTCTAAACACTGAGTGATTTCATCATTGGCAATAGACTAGGTTCTTACTGGTAACTTCAGTGTTAGACCTTCCGGATGTTCATGGCTAGGCACCATGGCAAGTTTACAATGATATATATTATTGTGATGTCTCCTATTTGTTTCAGATATCTCGTTTTCTCATTTAGACTGCAAATTCCCTGAGGTCAGAAACCCTCCAATCTTATGTTTCTATGTATCTTCCACCCAAAACTAGACAAATCTATTTTTAACTCTTACTCAATCTTGACCCATTTGAAAATTCCATTTGAAGTGTTACCAAATAATACACGTAAGATTAGAGTTTATGTTAAACATCAATACCACGTATTCAAATGCTATGAGTGAAAATGAATGCTGATTCATCCCCTAATTTTATAAACTCTAGGAGGAAGAACCACCACCCTTACCTTCACTGTGGTCAGTTGAGAACTGTCTTCTAATTATCCACCGGCTTGTCAATATTTTTTTAAGAAAGTAATTTTTTCAAAAATGTAGATAAATCAAAACCCTATAAAATCTACACACTTAAGTAGCTAGTTCTTCAGTAACAGAGCGCTCTGACCTTTCATGTAAAAGCATAGTAAATATTAGTCAAATTAAATATTATTCACTTTGTAAAGTAATAATATTCAATTAGATCATTTTGGAATTTTGTTTTTTTCATCAACGAATTGTTATTAATTCTAATCTAAGGAGAAATAAGATAAAATCATGTTTTAAATCTGCTTTAATATTCTGGTAGTATATAGGGAAAAAATACGTGCTATTTCATCCACTCCCTCTGCAACAAATACACCCTCATTCAACAGTAAATACTTTTCAGGTTCTGTCTTTGGTGTTAAGGATGCCGCTGAGGGGAAGACACCAAATGCCTTGTTTTCATGGTATATTCCCTCTTGGTACTATTCATTTTATGGAGGCTTTATTTAGGTTAATAGCATAATATATTTATAATACGTGAAGATCCATGGGTTTATTCAACAAACCATTTGTTGAGTACCTTATATATTCCAGACATTGTTCTAGGCACTGATATTACAGCAGTGAACAAAACAGACAAATCCCCTGCTTTCATGGAGCTTATATTGGAGGTTGGGTGGCAGTAAAGTAGATAAACATAAGGCAGGTGGTAAACGCTCTAAAGAAAAATAAAGCAGGGTGATGAGCCAGCTAGTCATGAGAAGGAGTTCTGTTTTATGTAGGGGTATCAGGGAAGGCCTCACTTGTAAGATATGGCACTGTTACAGAGACACGATTGAGGAAACTAGTTAGCCAGGCAGACTATTTGGGGAATTATTCCAGACTGAAGGAACACTGCAAGTGCAGATACATGAATGCAGGATTAGGCTCGGCGTATTTGGGTGGAACCAACAGAGCAAGGGAGGAGTGTCAGGAAATGAGGGTAAAAGGGGAGAGGAGTAAAATTAAATAAGACAGTATACTCCATAAAGAAGTAATTGCATTTTACTTGGAAATGGGAAGCCACAGGAAAGTTATGAGCAGGGGAGAGACATTACCACATTTATATCATAAAACTATTGCTTTAGCTACTATTGAGACTGACTTTGGAAGGGTAAGAGCAGAAGCAAGAAAATGACAAGGCTATTGCAGTTATTCGGGTGAGAGATGGGTGGCCTGGCCTGCACTGCTGCCACTGGAGATGGGGAGAAGTGGTCAGATTCTTAATATTTCAAATATTTATGCTGAGTGAAAGAATCAGACAAAGAATGTATACTGTGTTATTCCATTTATATCAAATTCTAGAAAATGCAAACCAATCTACAGTGACAGAAGGTTGTCTGAAGACAGCTGGAAGAAGGGAGGGAGGGATTATAAAGGATCATGAGAACTCTTTCAGAGGTGATGAATATGTTAATTAACTTCATTGTGGTAATGGTCTCATGGGTGTAGACATATGTCAAAAATTATCAAATTGTACCCTTTAAACATGTGCAATTTATTGTAGGTTAATTACACTTCAATGAAGCTATTAAAAAAGACATGGGATTGTCTGATGGATTGGACTCGGGTGTGAGAGAAAAGAGGTCAAGGATGGTTTGTGTGTTTTTGGCTTAAGCACCTGGAAGATAGGAATTAAATTGTCATTCCTATTCCTATCTCAAATAGGGAAGACTGACAGGAGCAGAGTTTGAGAGAAAAAAATAAAGAGTTTGGTTTTCAGCATATTGTTAGAGATGCCTATTAGACACATCTAAGATATTAAAACAAAGAAATACACAGTAGAAAAGAAATGAAGAATGAACAGAACTACTACTTGGATAGAGAGTGCTTGTTCATGACCTTACCAAATGTATATTTTCTCAGGACTGCATTGGAATTACATTGGCCCAATAGGATCTCTCACGGCTCCTACAGACAAAAATTAGTGAGCAACTGTTTACTATTTTTTCCTTATTCAATATAATGGATTGCACAGACAAGCCACATTCTTTCTTCTTGCTTTTAAATAATACGATTTGTTTGGGAAACCAGCTGCTGGGTTTGTTGTTCAAGGTTGATGAATAACCTTAGAGACTGCAATGAGAAGCTCCTGGTCACAGAAAAATGCCAAGTTCTTCAACCAGGGCTGGAGAGCATTGTAGCCACTCTTCTCTGGGCTGATCTGCTCATGCCATCCCCGCTTTTTTAATTGCACATATAAATAATCCAGTTATAATATGATTTAAATAAGATTTTGTTTTCCTACTCAGAAAGTAAGTACAAAAATTGCTTGTTGCTTGATGGAGGCTTTACAGAGTTGTGATTAAAAAGGAGCATACCACCTGGGTTGGAATCTTAGCTCCATCACTCACTAGGTGTTTGAATGCCTTATGGTAGTCATCTCTGAAATGGGGATCATAATAGGACCTACTACTCTAAGGTGATATTGTTGTGAAGATTAAATTAATCTTAATTCATGTGTAGAAAGACCCTAGAATAACAACTGGGCATAAAGTACTCAATAAATGTTAGCTGCTATTAACTAATTTTCCCTACTCTGACATTTATTGTTTAGTTATTTTCATGTCAGTTGGTTTTCACTAAGTCGTGGACTTGTTTAGACAAGGTCCTCTCCCACCACCCTGGGTGCTTTATACAATGTCAGGCATGAAATAAGTACAAAATGGAAGCTCATCACACTGTTATTGAGTTAGTTTACTTTTTCCCTATGGATATAGATCTAGGAATCTCAAGATCTCAGCCCAAGGAATATTACCCATTTCTATTAAAGACCAAGCAGGCCACAGGCTCTGATTTACATCCTCAGCCCCCTATTCCATTCACCTCCCGCTTTCGTAAAGAGCATCACGGTATGGTGCCCCCAAGGAAGCCCTGGGAGGCTGAAGGGGAGGGAGCCTGAAACCAGAGACTAATAGTGGCAAATCGCGGGTGGGATTTGGTAGTTCAGAAAAGGAGGTACCATACCAAAAGTGGCAGTAGCGGGGTGAAGTGGAGGGGCGCTGGTTCGGGACAGGCCACAAACCAGAAGCTGCAAGAAAGGGCTAGAAGGGACCTGTTGAGATGGCGCAGGGTTGAGGGACCCTAGCGCGCAGGGAGGGGTGAACAACGAATGGAGTCACGCGGAGGTTCTGCGAGGGACTGGGGCAAAGGCAGGTGATTGGACGAGGGAGAACACTTAAGAGTCCTGGTTGCCAAGGCAGCGACCAGAGGAGAAAGCTTCGAGGAGAGGACGAGGCGGCTGCCAGTCCTCCTCCTGGAGGTCTCCTGCATCCCTCCTAGAGCCTCTGCTGACGTGTCAGTCGAAAACTGCTCAGACCTTCCCGGGCGCCGCCCCTCCGCGCTTGTCTTCCCACTCGCCTCCGGCGCTCCGCCCCGTCCCTGCCCTCGTCCCTATCCCGGTCCCCGCCCCCGTCCCGCCCCCGCCCCGTCCCTGCCCCCGTCCCCATCCCCGCCCCCGTCCCCGCCCCCATCCCCGCCCCCGCCCCGGCCTCCTCCTCCGCGTCACCGGCTCCCCGAAGTGACCACAACATGGCTGCGGCGCCTGGGCTGCTCGTCTGGCTGCTCGTGCTCGGGCTGCCCTGGCGGGTACCGGGCCAGCTGGACCCCAGCACTGGCCGGCGCTTCTCGGAGCACAAACTCTGCGCGGACGACGAATGCAGCAGTGAGTGCGCCGGTGGGCGGCCGGCCCCGGGGTCTCCGCGGCGGCGCCGCCTCGGCTCTGCGGGGGCCGGAGTTCCGCAGCCCAGCGGGCCGTCCCGGGGGTCGCAGGCGGGACGGGCGGAACGCGGGGATGGGCGCGCTCCGGGTCGCTGTGTCTGCCTTCTCCCGCTCTGTTAGCGCCCAGCCCTGCGGGCCTGACCATGGGGGGCTGCACCTCCCACTTGTTGCCAGCGTTTTATTTTCCTCTGCTGGGGCTGGGGGTTGCTTGCGGTGGTCCCCGGCTTCCCCAGGAGTGGCTCACAGCGTCCCCTTCCCACCCCCCGCCATCCGCCCGGGCTGGGAGGGTAGATGTTGTTGCGCGCCGCGCGTCTGGGCTCCCCACGCCGCAGCCAAAGCTTTCCTGCCCGCGCTGCGGGGACCTCGGTGGGTGCACTACCCGGGCAGATGCGCTAAGGGCTCAGATGCCGGTGGGCGTTTTCCCAGTGGCAGGTTGATGGTGGGGTTTCTCAGGAAAGGCTCTCTGGCGCTGCTCCTTTGCCCTTCTGCTTTATTGGGATTTGGGCTTGTACCGCCTTTTGAACAGAAATTGGGAGTTTAGGTTTGGGACGAGTACGGAGTCCAAGCACTCATTGTATTCCGAGGTCTCTGCCCCGACTTTGATCAATCCTGTCGTTTCTGTGCTTGGAAGCCTCCTTGCAGACTGCCAGGCAGGGCTGCAGGAAGACCAAAATCTTTCGCTCTGCGAAGAGACCGAGGATCTGCACCGGCCACCTGGGACCGGCAGCCTCCTCTTCTGTGCGCAGGAAGCGGAATTGCTCTCCAGTCTGGGATTGGAGGTGGGCGGTGGAGAGGGCACAGATCTTCAGGCTCGGATGAAGAGGGTTATTACAGGAATGACAGTAAATACTCCAAGGGTCTCATAAGCCAAGCTTGGTTTAGCCTTAGCCACTTGTGTGTTGAAACCTCTTCCCTCTGTGTTCGCCGGACCAGGATCATTTTAGGGCCTCCCAGGCAGGCTCAGCCTTGTAACTTACTGATAGCCGCTGCAGAAACGGTTTTTCATACATTGTTAAGCAATGCCTATAGAAAAGTATTCATTTTAAGAAGGCCAAGAACCCTACGGTTTAGCTATTTATATTCAAATTGATGTTATGAAAACCGAATTTCATAATATGAACTGTTTGTATCTCTACAACACTAATCAAGAAAAGTGGTCTCTAATGAGTGTGAAGCCATTCCTAGAGATAACCCTATGGTTGATGTAAATAAACACTACAAAAGCAGTACAACTGCCATGATTTTTCCCTTTAGTTTTCTTGGGTCAAAACCACACTGTTACCCATTTGCCGCTGGCAATGGCAAGATAGTTGGTATTCTTTGCTTGCAAGCGTTGCGCTGCCTGGGTCCCTCAAAACAGGTACCTGGAGAATCATCACATCACTGGTGCTTCTTCAGTACTAAGGCGTGATGTTAGAAGAGCTCACGGTTGTAACATAACTTGAGAAATGGTATGTGTTCAAACAGAGTAAACCAAATACAATAGGCATCAACAGGAGCAAGATCTAGATGCGTGTGTGTTGTGTTGTATAAAGGTGCCCTTGTGTGCTTTTCAAATAGCTGTTCCACAAGGTGCAGTTTTTTGGCCTTTGATATATTATTATAAATCCTCTATGATCTATTATGAGGGGGAGCAAGAAAAACATTGCCATTTTCAATTCTGGTCTTATTCTCAACCTTAAATTGTCCATCACCTTAAACCTGGCCTCACACTCAATTATATCTGAGCTACAAAGCTGACATGTTGGAAAATAATCAGAGTTTAGCTTCAAAAAACAAGTAACCCCTTCCAAATCTATATGCATGTACAGCCATTTAAAGGCAGGTTTTTAATGTATTTTGTAGCAAATTGGCTTTTGGAAAAAATCTTATTTCCATTCATCCTTCTTTGTCTCTGCTATTTCAGCGTATTTATTGTCCATTTCGTCTTACATGGGAAACTGTGTATGTGGTCAACAAAAATAAAAGTACTGCTTCTACCAGTTACTAGATCAAGCGTGATTGAATTACTGACCTATTCTCATAGTTTTGCTTAGTCCCAGCCAAATGGGATGTCGACTTTTGATTTTGTTTATAGAAAAATATGCATAAGGGTATTTTTTCCTTTGTTTTGAAACTTAATGTTGGATGCAGTCAACATTATTTACTTTCAGAAAAGATTCCCTTGTGATGTAATTGAATCTACAGTAGGGTGTGATAGATATCCTTTCCCATCAATTTATCCAGACACTGTACTGAGGGAACAACTTGGCTGCAAATGAAATTGACAGTGTTTACTGCTACATAGTAGCGGTTATAGCCACTTGAAGATAGAGACTTTTAGTGGTTAGTTCAAGTTAATTGACCTCTTGGGGGTTCCTGGGTACTCTAGCTCCCTATTACCCTTCATGTAGTCATGCTTAAGCTAGTCATCATCTGGGCTTGAATTTACCCATTTGCAAAAGGAAGCTTTTTATGAATATGAAACAGAAAAGATTGAGGACTAGAAGGTTAGAGAGGGAATCGAGAGTTTCACTTGGGTGAGAAAAGCCATGTGTGGCAGTTGACACATTGCTTTTTGTTTCTCAATATTATCCATAGAGAAAAATAGAGAAGGTTTTCCTTTCCCCTGTCTGCTTGTAGAAGATATGATTTATAGCAGTAAAGCTCTAAGGATTTGAGATACTTTCTTTGAGCGTATGAAAGAAATTCCAGAGAGTACTGGAAAAACTTGGTTGTTGTTTATAGTGGGATTCTTATATTTCCTGATAAATCAATATGCACTGTGAACACTGAATCCTGATATCTGGCTATTTTTTTTTCTCTCTCTCTCTCTTTATATACAGTGTTAATGTACCGCGGTGAGGCTCTAGAAGATTTCACAGGCCCGGATTGTCGTTTTGTGAATTTTAAAAAAGGTGATCCTGTATATGTTTACTATAAACTGGCAAGGGCATGGCCTGAAGTTTGGGCTGGAAGTGTAAGTAAAATTTTGACATACTTTATATGCTTAATTTTTACTGGCTTCTTTAGCACTGTAGATTTAAATGACTGCATTTTCTTGGGACGCTTGATGGAGTTAACCTGTCCTCTCTGCCTGACTGTGAAAAAAGATGGATCTGTGTACCCAGCAGACCTTGGGTCTGCACAGAGTAGGGGCTCAGCAGAGTCTTCTGAAATAGAACTGATTCTGGCAAGTTCCCCTCAGCGTCAACCTCTAGGATACTACATACATATTAGGGGTTGAAATGGTAAGAGCTGAAAAATTCTTTACTTCATTGCTTCAAAAAGGAAAGATTCATAGGAATTAGGAATTAGACTTACTATGTAAACTATGTTTGAGAGAGTGTTTCAGGCATGTAAGTTTAAAGTTGATTTTATGTATATTTCTTTGTTTATATTTTTATTTATGAAAAAGTGGCAGTCTTGGGAACAGTTCCCTAATCATCTGTGCTATTATAAGTCTGTAAAAAAGCAAAATGTTGTGTTTCCCATGTGCTTTCTTGTTTGTTTTTTGTTTGCAGCTTTGGGTTCATCCTTGTCCTGCTTTTCAGACACTTGTGTCTGGAAGTTACCCCAGGGGCTCTGTTCCCAGCTGATTTTATGGGTGCCCTGATACCAGACATAGCAATCAATGCTTTAGTGTTTTTAACGAGGATATTCACTGGGAGTGACCTCATTGAGAGGCCTGTCTTATGAGTTATTGTCCTTTCCTTTTTAGAAAGAGTGATTTGTGGACTGTGTTTTTACTTTAAGTAGTAAGGGTCCTCGATATCTTTAGGATTGTCCCCACTTAGAGAAATACCCACCCCAACTATGAAAGTTTTCACTCTCAATAAAACAACAAACAAACAAAGAGAAAATAAGAAATCCCCTTAGGAAAAATAGACTGATTTTGTTGGCATTCCAGGTTCCTCAGGAGTAATCTTGGGAAACAACCACTGGTCAGGTTCAGCTCTCCTATTTAGAGAGCATCCCAAGTGGCTCCCTCTGTACGAAAACAAATCTGTTTCTTTCAAGTCTACCTAATGAGATTTGTTGATATTCTTTACTCTTGGAAATGTTTTTCCATGTATCTAGGCTGCGGTTTTCATAGAACAGTTAAGTTTTTTTTTTCTCTCCTCATCTATGAGCATTTGGATGAATGAACTTGACTTAACATTTTCCTCCCACTGCAGTTTTGCTCATTCACGTATTCACCTCTGGATGTCCTGTCAGTCTTTCTGGGTCGCACCTCTCATCCTGCCTTCTTAAGGAACGCTGCCTTCGGCACCCAGCCAGAAGGGATCTTTGCTGCCTGGTGATTGTTTAGGTGGCACTTTGTTTGCACTGTTCATGTGGCATTTGCTTTACTGCTTTGTATGGCAGTCAATTTGTATACTGTCTTAGCTCACATAAAGTCAAAGACTCTTTAATGGAAAGGCTCATGCCTTATCTGTCTTCCTTTTCAGTATTTCCTTACAGGGCATTGGCATTTATTTGTATTTGTCCTGATATTATCTTATGCAGAATTTGTTCTCTTAAGGTAATACTCTACTTTCCCCCCCACCCCCTGCCCAAAAGAAATCAACAGTACCTTGGCAGAAATGATGTGTGAAAGCAAAATTAGACATAAAGATTGCTTCTGGTCATGTGGACCTATGATTTTTTTTTTAATTTTTTTTTGTGTGTGTGTGTCAAATCATAAGAAATGAGATGCCACCTGTGGTCCCAATTGACAAAGATTAAGGAAGGTAAATGTATAGTATTTCCCTTTCTCTATATACCTCTACCTCTGATTTGTTTCCTTTTTCCAGGTTCTCCCTTAATAAAATAGTCTTCCCTCTAATTTGATGAACCTTATTCTTAGGAATTTAAAAACTCTGTCTTCAGCTTTCAAAATGATTCTCATTTCTGTTTCTTAGTTTTCATTCTGCAGTCTTTTTTGGTTTCTTAGCATTTTAGACTTGATCTGCCAATAACACAGAGTTTAATTGCCCTTATCTAATCTCCATGGCAGTATTTTACTACTACTACTGGCTTTCAGATAGTTTTCAGATAGAATGAGAGCACTCATGAATGGAGATGTTTTGTGAATTAGTGATATAATGGTCTTTTTTTCTTTTCATGCATTTGATTTACATGCCACCTCCTCCTTTAATGATTGGAAGATATACCTCTTCCTTTCAGACAGTAGCTAGTAAAAGACTGTGTGTTTCTCAAGAGGGCACATTTCACTAGTGCTGAAAATGAATGGAATTATTTTCTATAGAGATTTTGGTTTGCATGAAACAAACGCTTGGTGTGCAGATTAGTGTGTATTACATTGTAATTTTGTTTTGTCTCCAGTTACCTGTAATATCCTTTTGGAAAATGGCAGTATAACACATCATATCCGCAAATACAGTTGATCCTTGGGCAACACAGGTTTCAACTCTGTGGGTCCACTTATAATGCAGATTTCTTTCAATAAATATATTGTAAAATTTTGTGGAGGTTTGCAATAATTTATTAACTCTCAGACTGCATAGCATAGAAATTACTAAAAAAATTAAGAAAAAGTTAGATATGTTATTAGTGTGTAAGCTACATGTAGATCATAGTGTATTTTATTCTTTACTGCCATAAGACATACACGAATCTGTATAAAAAGTTACAATTTATCGAAACATACACACACAAACGCAGATCTTAATGGTGCCTTTTGCAGTCGAGAGAAATGTAAGCATGTAAAGATAAAATATTAAATTATAATTGCATAAATTAATTGTACTACATACTGTACTATATATTGCATAGCCACCTCCTTTTGCTGTTCTAGTGAGCTTAAGTATTATGAGTATCCACTTAAAATGCCATGTAACGCTGTCATTTCCACGTGATTTCCACGTCATTTCCATGTCATTTCCAAGTGAGCAGTTCATCTCTCCAGTCAATTGTATAGTGCGTAAAAAGTGATCTCTTGTGGTTTTCATGTATTTTTTGTGTTTAGTGCAATACTATAAACCTTGAATAACACTCTGGGACCCATACAAGGTGTCACTAGTGATGTTGGAAGTGCTGTCAAGTAGCAGAGAAGAGTAATGACATTACAAGAAAAAGTTGATTGCTTGATATGTGCTGTAGATTGAGGTTTGCAGCTGTGGTTGCAAGATTAACAAATCTAGCTTAAGGACCATTATAAAAAAAGAAAAGGAAATCCATGAAGCTGTTATTGCAGCTATGCCAGCAGTTATGAAAATCTTACACTTTTTGCAAAATACCATTTTATGTACTATTAAAAATACAGCTTTTATGTGGGTACAGGCTTGCTGTTAGAAAGACATTCCTATAGACTCTAATGTGAATCAAGACAAAGCAAAGTCATTATATAACAACTCAAAGTAAAAGAAAAGTGAAGGGTCTAACACTGAAGAATTTAATGCCAGCAAAGGATAGTTTGATAATTTGAGAAAGAGGTTTGGCTTAAAGAAAGTCAAGACAACAGCAGAAGCAGCTTCTGCCAACCAAGAGGGAGCAGAAGAGTTTCTAGGTGCCATTAAGAAAATCATTTAGGAGAGAGGCTATCTGCCTGAACAGGTTTTTAATGTTGACAGAAGTGCCCTATTCTGGGGGGGAAAAGTACCACGAAGGACATTTGTAAATAAGAAAAACAAATGTGCACCAGGATTTGAGACAAGAAGGGATAAGCCAACTCCATTGCTTTGTGCAAATGCAGTTGGGTTTATGATGAGGACTGCCTTCTGCTTTTATCTGTCTTGAAGGGAAAGTTGAATACCAACTGCCAGTCTTTTGGATGTGCAGTAAGAAGGTCTGGATAATGAGAACCCTTTTTCTGGATTCGTTCCATCAATGCTTTGTCCCTGAAGTTAGGAAGTACCTTGCCAATAAGGAACTGCTTTTTAAAGTTCTTTTCATATTGGACAAATGCCCCTGGCCACCCACAACCTTGTGAGTTCAACACCAAAGGAATTGAAATGGTCTACTTGCCCTAAACACAGCATCTCTAGTTCAGCCTCTAGATTAGGGGGTCATGAGGAACTTTAAGTCTCATTACATACCATACTTTATGGAAAGGATCACAAACGCCTTGGAAGAGCATGCCAATAGAGAGGACATCATGAAGTTCTGGTAGGATTATATCATTGAAGATGCCATCATCATTATAGAAAAGGCCATAAAAGCTGTCAAGCCCTAAAACTGTATCCAGACGTTGTGCTTGATTTCACAGGATTATGATAGAGCCAGTCAAGAAAGTATGAAACAGATTGTAGATATGGCTAAAAAGGTGAGGGTGAAGGGTTTCAAGATATGGATCTTGAGGAAATTCAAGAGCTAATAGACACCACACCAGAGGAATTAACAGGAGACAACTTGATGGAAATAGGTGCTTCCAAACCAGTGCCAGAAAATGAGGAAGAAGACATAACGGCCACAAAACAAGTCAACACCAGACAATCTGATAGAAGGGTTTTAGTTGTTAAAGACAGCTGTTAACTTCTTTTATAACATGGACCATTCTCTGATAGGGGTACTGAAAATAAAGCAAACAGTAGAAGAAGGGTTGGTACCATATAGAAACATTTTTAGAGAAATGAAGAAGCAAAAGAATCCAGACAGAAATTACATTGTGTTTCCACAAAGGTACATCAAGTGTGCCTGTGTCTCCTGCCTCCTCTTCTACCTCCTCTGCCTCTACCACTGCTGAGACAGCAAGACCAACCCCTCCTCTTCTTCCTCTGCCTCAGCCTACCCAATATGAAGAGGATGAGGATGAAGACCTTTATGATTATCCACTTCTACTTAATGATGAATAGTAAATATATTTTCTCTTCCTTCTGATTTTCTTAATAACATTTATTTTCTTTTCTTTTTCTTTCTTTTTTTGAGACAGGGTCTCACTTTATCACCCAGGCTCGAGTGCAGTGGCGCCATCATGGGTCACTGTAGCCTCAACCTCCTGGGCTCAAGTCATCCTCCCACCTCAGCCTCCCTAGTAGCTGGGACTACAGGTGCATGCCACCGTGCTCTGCTAATTTTTTAAAAGAAATTTTTGTAGAGACGAGGTCTCACTATGTCACCAGGCTGGTCTCCAACTCCTGAACTCAAGCGATCCACCTGCCTCTGCCCAATGTGATTACAGGCATGATCCACCATGCCTGGTCTTAATAACATTTTCTTTTCTCTAGCTTACTCTATTGTAAGAAGAGAACATATACATATAACATATAAAATATGTGTTAATTGACTGTTTATGTTATTGGTAAGGCTTCTGGTCAATAGTAGGCTATTAGTAGTTCAGTTTTTATGGAGTCAAAAAAAGTTCTGTGCAGATTTTTGACTGTGCCCCTAACACCTGTGTTGTTTAAGGTCAGCTGTATTTGCCTTTTGTTGTTGTGGTCATGTATTTCAGAAACTCTGCATTCTTTTTACTTATTACATGGCTGTTGTTTATTGTTTAAGAATGACTTAAAAGTTCTGGGTTGTGAGCAATACTATGAAATGGGTAGGTACATTTTTGCTAGAGGTTATTTGGAATTGTGTTTATAACCAGCTTTACTATGCATAGTTTTAATAATATAAAAATATACAATAATATTCCCTTACATAGCTCTTTTATCTACTTCTAAACACTAACTTTACATGTACTATGTTTAGAATTAAGCTGAATATAATAAGAAAACTTCCAGAGTTTTAGAAATGTTCGCTTAACAGTTTTCTGTACTTAAATTATCAGAGTAGTAATAATGTCAGTGTAATTATAACAGCAACTACCTACCTCTCTTAGTTATATCTACTTACCTATATATTTGTATATTTTCTACACTACTAAGAAGTCTCTCATTTATATTTCTCACACAGAATTTGATTGATATTTGTCCCTTTTGCCCATTCTTTTGTATAGGTTGGGCGTATTTTTGGATATTTTCCAAAAGATTTAATCCAGGTAGTCCATGAATATACCAAAGAAGAGCTACGAGTTCCAGCAGATGTAAGTTGTGGATTTCTGTCTTGTCCTCAGTTGTAAGTTGGCTTATAAGTGACTACCTAGAAAAGAAGAAAAATTTCAAAATAATTTCAATGAGATTTTATCATAATCTGATAGTTATCTAATATATTGAAATAGATGTTGTTTAGATATTCTTATATAAGGCTGTGTACTCTTTTTTTGTTTGTTTGTTTGAGTTGGAGTCTCGCTCTGTCGCCCAGGCTGGAATGCAGTGGTGCGATCTCGGCTCACTGCAGGCTCTGCCTCCTGGGTTCACGCCTTTCTCCTGCCTCTGCCTCCCATCTAGCTGGGACTGCAGGCGCCTGCCACCACACCTGGCTAATTTTTTGTATTTTTAGTAGAGATGGGGTTTCATCGTTAGCCAGGATGGTCTTGATCTCCTGACCTCATGATCCGCCCGCCTCAGCCTCCCAAAGTGCTGGGATTACAGGCGTGAGCCACCACTCCTGGCCAAGGCCGTGTACTCTTATACAAGGCTTTTCTTTCCTGCATCATATGTGAAAAATTAAGAGTTCCGTAGTTTTGTATTTACTTATTAATGTTAGACGGCAAATAATTTCATTTCACAAGCAAAAGGAGAAATTTGAAAACTACTTATTGGATAGCTGTTAGACATTTTAAGGATACAGAAATCAGGTTAAATTAATTAAGCTCTAATTTTATACTGAGCCAGAAATGCAAACTTACGAAGGTTTTCTTATTATTGACTCCTTAGTGATTTAAGGGATTATAGTTATAGATTTAGAAAAGGGAACCAGAGAGTTTCAGGTAAGGTCCAGTCTCGTATCTGTAGGGCGCTAACTACACGTTCTATAGAGCATTTATCTATAGCGCACAATGGCTTTATGACTAAAAGGATTTAAATATATTTAATATTTAAATATTTAAAAAATTGGCTCGGAAGTGTGCATGATGGAAAGGGGGAAATCATTCATCTCTGGAATACTGGACAAGTCTCCCCAGAAGATTGTGAATGTTTAGTTAGGGGAAGAAAAGTATCTTTGTTGTTTTTTAAACTTTTCCATCATTTTATGGCTCCTTGTATGTCAATTTGCTTACCGGTGGAGGAAAGGAAAAATATAGATTTACTCAATATTCCTGAAAGCAGATCTTAGTGACTGCCTAGAATGCTTATTTGGAGTCAGGTACCTACCTTAGTGAACCTTGTTTTCAAGTTGTTCTTGTGGCAGTAGTAAAATGGGAAGCCTCCTTTACACCATTCTTTGTTCTCTTACATTTTTATATCTCATGCATCTGTATCTCAGTAAGTTCCTTCTGAAGCTGATTTATCTTTCCCAGTCCAAGGAAAATATGAGTCCCAAATCCATGTAGACTGAGAACCTGACAGCCAGGTGATTCTGCCTGTTTCTGACTGGGGGAACAGAAGTATGACATAGAGGGCACAATGTAGAGAAGCTGATGGTCTTTCAGCTCCTCCTGGATGCGTTATTATGAAGTGAATTCCCAGAACACCAGGCATAGATGTTGGGAGTTGGGAAACCCAATAAATGACACCTCACTTTTCCCCACCTGTGCTCAAAACAAATTGGGAGACCCAGAAATTGGGCAAATAGGAGATCAAAATGACCCCGTTATTTACTGATAAAGCTGTTTGGAGTGTGCAGAACTAATGGGCTTTCTAACATGGCAGTCTAAACTAAGATGGACTTATCCAGTCACAGACAGAGCTACCCAACTAGGGGTCTCCCCAGGCGGGACTGTCTCTGTCAAATGGACAGCATGGAGGGGCAGAATATGTGTTTTCTCTCCAGCAGGTCCCAAACAGAAAACAGGAATGGGACTGAGCAAACTCACCAGCCACATGAATCATTCTTCCCATGGGGAAGAGAGAATGAAGGGAAGCCAGGAGTATTACTCAGATGGGAAAGTGGGTTCCAGTGTCCTATCCACCCACTGTCCAAGAACAGTCAGTGCCCAGTGTTGATGCAAAAGCTCCTCTAGAGCCAAACATGAATTTGAGATTATCTCAATCATTAACATGGATAAGAGTTTGCTCTGGTGACACTTGGCTGTTGACAAACTAATGTTTTTCTTTTTCTTGCAGGAGACGGATTTTGTTTGTTTTGATGGAGGAAGAGATGATTTTGATAATTATAATGTAGAAGAACTTTTAGGGTTTTGGGAACTGTACAATTCTGCAGCTGGAGATTCCGAGAAAGCTGTAGAAAAACCTTCACAGGATATGGGAAAAAACTCTGAATTATCTACGGAAAGGGAACCTGAACCTGAACCAGTAGAAGCCAACTCAGAGGAAAGCGATAGTGTATTCTCAGAAAACACTGAGGATCTTCAGGAACAGTTTACAACTCAGAAGCACCACTCCCACGCAAACAGCCAAGCAGATCATGCTCAGGGAGAGCAGCCTTCATTTGAATCTTTTGAAGAAATGCTGCAAGATAAACTAAAAGTGCCAGAAAGTGAAAACAACCAAACCAGCAATAGTTCCCAGGTCTCAAATGAACAGGATAAGATTGATGCCTATAAACTTTTGAAAAAAGAAATGACTCTAGACTTGAAAACCAAATTTGGCTCAACAGCTGATGCACTTGTATCTGATGATGAGACAACCAGACTTGTTACTTCATTAGAAGATGATTTTGATGAGGAATTGGATGCTGAGTATTATGCAGTTGGAAAGGAAGATGAGGAGAACCAAGAAGACTTTGATGAGTTGCCATTACTTACCTTTACAGATGGGGAAGATGTGAAAACTCCAGCAAAGTCTGGAGTTGAGAAATATCCAACAGATAAAGAGCAGAATTCAAATGAAGAGGATAAGATTGAGCTAACTGTGCCCCCTGGCATCAAAAATGATGATAAAAATATACTAACAACCTGGGGGGACACTATCTTCTCTATTGTCACAGGAGGTGAAGAAAATAGAGGTACGATGGATTTAGAGAGCTCTAGTTCAGAGGAAGAAAAAGATGATGATGATGCGTTAGTCCCAGAGAGCAAACTGGGGAAACCACAGTCAGCAACAGATTATAGTGACCCTGACAATGTAGATGATGGTCTTTTGATTGTAGATGTTCCTAAAACAAATAATGACAAAGACCCGGAAGTAAACACAGAACATCACATTAAAGGAAAAGGGAGGGGAGTTCAGGAATCCAAGAGGGGCCTGGTACAAGATGAGACAGAATTAGAGGATGAAAAGCAAGAAGGCATGACTGTGCACAGTTCTGCTCACAGCAATAACCTCAACTCTATGCCAGCTGCTGAAAAGGGTAAAGACACATTAAAATCAGCTTATGATGATAAAGCAAATGACCCAAAAGGAGCAGCTATTCATATCTCAAAAGGAATGCTCCGTGAAGAAAAGCCTGGAGAGCAGATTTTGGAAGGTGGCTCAGACAGTGAATCTGCACAGAAAGCTGCAGGGAATCAAATGAATGACAAAAAGATTCAACAGGAATCCTTGGGTAATGCACCACTCATGGGAGATAACCACCCTAACGCATCCAGAGACAGTGTGGAGGGAGACGCTTTGGTTAATGGGGCCAAACCGCACACGCTTTCACTGGAGCATCAACGTGAGGAATTGAAAGAGGAATTAGTTCTTAAAACTCAAAATCAACCTAGATTCTCCTCTCCAGATGAGATTGATTTGCCCAGAGAACTGAAAGATGAGGTTCCCATTCTGGGAGGAAATCTTTCCTGGCAACAAGAAAGAGATGTAGCTGCCACAGTCAATAAGCAAATGAATGAGAAGATAAGGCTGTCTGAGGGAGAAGCCGAAGAGGACTCCTTGGATGAAGAGTTTTTTCATCACAAGGCAATGCAGGGCACACAGAGAGTAGGACAGACAGACCAAACTGACAGCACAGGAGGACCAGCTTTCCTTTCTGAAGCAGAAGAGGACGATTATCCCTCTGAAGAACTACTAGAGGATGAAAACGCTGTAAGTGCAAAACGGTCTAAAGAAGAAAACCCTGGGAATCAGGGCAGGCAGTTTGATGTTAATCTGCAAGTCCCTGACAGAGCGGTTTTAGGGACCATTCATCCAGATCCAGAAATTGAAGAAAGCAAGGAAGAAACTAGCATGATTTTAGATAGTGACAAAAAAAGTGAGACTGCTGCCAAAGGGGTCAACACAGGAGGCAGGCAACCAAATACAGTGGTGGAAAAAGAACGCCCTCTGGCAGATGAGAAAGCACAGAGGCAATCTGAAGGAAGTGACTTTTCTGACAGCATAAAAACTCAGACTCCAGAATTAGGTGAAATGTTTCAGAATAAAGATTCTGATTATCTGAAGAACAACAACCCTGAGGAACATCTGAAGACCTCAGGGCTTGCAGGGAAGCTTGAGGGAGAACTCTCAAAAGAGGACCATGAGAACACAGAGAAATACGTGGGCACAGAAAGCCAGGGTTCTGCTGCTACACACCCTGAAGATGACTTGTTCCTCTGGACTCCACATACAAGTGTAGAGCCAGAGTATAGTTACAAGAGGGAGGACTTGCTTATCATAAGCAGCTTCTTTAAAGAGCAACAGTCTTTGCAGCGGTTCAAGAAGTACCTTAATGCCTATGAGATGGAAGCCTTGCTACAAGAAATGTCATCAAAACTGAAGTCAGCACAGCAGGAGAGCCTGCCCTATAATATGGAAAAAGTCCTAGATAAGGTCTTCCGTGCTTCTGAGTCACAAATTCTGAGCATAGCAGAAAAAATGCTTGATGCTTATGTGGACGAAAATAGAGATCTGGGAATGCAGGTCATATTTGAAGAGGCTGCAGTGCTTGATGACATTCAAGACCTCATCTATTTTGTCAGGTACAAGCACTCCACAGCAGAGGAGACAGCCACACTGGTGATGACACCACCTGTAGAGGAAGGCTTGGGTGGAGCAATGGAAGGTGAGGTGCCTATGGTCTTGCAGAATTGGGCTGGAGAACCAGGCGGGTGGGTCGCTGAGGTGCCTCCTATCTTGTGAAGCTCTGTTCAGTTTCCAGTGTGCCTAAAGGAGAGGGACAACACAGGGAGGTCTGCATGTTCCTTCCTGCCTTCTTTCTTTTAGACTGGAGCATGGAGAAGGATTTCTTGCTGTTCCCCTTAGAATAGTTGAGACTGGTTAGCATTTTCAAAAGGAAACTTTGTAAAAACCTAAAGAGAAAGATATAAACCAGAAAGTAATGTACAAAATACAAATGTCATGTAAAATTATGAAAGGGTTTTATTGAACACAATTTTTCAATCGTAAAATAACTGCTCTCTAACCATGGATTGACTGGTATAACTTTTAGATCAATGCTTTGGCTAAATTCCTATGTCCTCCCCAATTTTGTCTTTTGTGGATGGCTTGTCCTTCCTGTTTCTTGGGAGCGCTTACTCCAGTTAAACCTTCCGGGGCCATAAGGTTCTTGCATTCAGATTAATCAAGGTTGGGACAGGGATGCCTTCTAATGCAGTGCTTGATGCGTGGAAGCCATTCAGTTGAATTAACCCTGAGCCAATATCCTGACATAAGCATTCTGATTCCTAGTTCCTTGTTCTGTTCTCTGCATCTGAGCTTTTCTCTTTCTTTTCTTTTCCTTTACCCACCCTTCCTTCTTTCCTTCCTTCCTTCCTTCCTCTTTCTTTTTTTTTTTTTTCTTTTTTTCTTAAGACAGGATCTCACCCTGTCACCCAGGCTGGAGTGCAATGGCATGATCATAGCTTATTGCAGCCTCCAACTCCTAGGCCCAAGCAAACCTCTCATTTCAGCCTGTAGTAGGCATGCATCACTGTGCCCAAATAATTTTTTATTTATTGTAGAGACAGGGTCTTGATATATTACCCAGGCCGATCTTGAACTCTTGGCCTCGATTGACCCTCCTACTTTGGCCTCCCAAAGTACTGGGATTACAGGTGTGAGCTACCGCACCTGGTGTATCCCGGCTTTTCAGACAGATGTATCTGAATTGAGAGTATCAAGGGGACAGGAAGCCACAGGAAAATGTACTACTCCAGAGTGCTAATTTTTCCTGAGAGTTGGGGGAGGAGAACTTTTTTGCATTTAATTAAAACATGTATTTTGGATAAGAAGGCAATATTCAGATGAATTTTCAGGGTAAAATATCAGGCTACAAGGAAATTCACCTTTGCTGTGGATCACATTGGACTGTCCCCTGAGCCTCTTAGGAAAGGAGATGGCTTCACTTTCTTTGACTCTTAGAGGTACTTTGAAAGTATTCGAAGGACATTTCAGCAAGCTGCCCTGGCATGGAATGTCCCTGTCTGTACTAGTTCTGTGAGAAAGGCATGCTTGTGTATGCAAGAGTTCATGTTACTTCTCTGCAGAATAGATGTTTCACATTTCTGCTCTTGAGTAGAATTCTCTTTTGCAAATTTATTTGTGTGGGCATAGGTTGATTTGCCAAGGAAAGATGTTACTGAAGTCCCTACCATGAATATATTTATGAAATACTCCTCTGTAGATTTTATGTAGATTAGTCATCCTTTAAATGGAATAAAGTGAAACTCTTATTTCCCTGCCCAGTTATGCTCCATGGGATGCCCATGCATGGAGGGCAATGTTGAGGTGCCCTGGAGCTGGTATGGTCAGTGGGATTACCCTAACAGGTAATGTCATCAAGTTGTGCTAACCCAGTGTGTTCTTCTCACCTATAGAGATGCAACCACTGCATGAAGATAATTTCTCACAAGAGAACACAGCAGAACTTAACGTGCAGGTTTCTGAAGAGCCCACCCATTTGGGCCAGCATGTGATTGGGGACACTCATGCCTCGGAAGTTTCAACGAAGCCAAATGCTGAGAAAGACTTGGACCAGCATGTGATCCGGGACACTCATGCCTCGGAAGTGTCACCGAAGCCAAATGCTGAGAAAGACTTGGACTGGCGTGTGATCAGGGACACTCATGCCTCGGAAGTGTCACCAAAGCCAAATACTGAGAAAGACTTGGACCCAGGTAAAGCTTGCTAATTTTTTTCTACAAAGTGGAGACATCATAAAGAAGGCCTTCTAGGAGATTCATTGTCGAAGGTAGGAGCTAGAGACTTGTTAAACTCAAATGAAAAAAGGATCCCAGAGCTAATTGAGAGAAAAGCAGGCGTCAAGACAGATGGAGATCAAAAATAGGAAAGACACCAGAGGCTGTAACTAACCTACAAACCAGTGTTTGGCTGTCACTATCTTGTGTAAATTATTTCAATCTAAAATATTATTCTTAAAAGGCCTTATGCTCTAAAACAGTAGTTTTCAACCAGACCAGCAGCATCAGAAACTCTGGGGGTGGGACCAGCAGTCTGTGTTTAACAAGCCTTCCAGGAAAGACTGACCTGATGCAAATTACGGTTGGAGAACCACTGCTCTAAAACTCACAAATTCAGTTTTTCCTCTGCTTTACCCCTCTCTTTCCAAATAAAATACAGTGCAATGCAGTTCTTTTTTTGATTTGCTATCTGGACTTGGTAAATAAAACTTCTTAAAATACAGTGAAGGGGTCCAAGTATGTTTATAGCATAAGCTCATAGGAGACAGTACAGAACACTGTAGTGTGTAATAGTCCAGGATAGACTGACTGACACAAAGAGTATTTCACCACAGTGCACAGTAAACATCCAGTGAGAGATGAGAATGTTTACTTTCCAGGCACAGTACCTAATATTTAGTGGATATTCAATCAGTATTTTTTTGAAAGAGAAACCATTCTTATTCTAAAGCACAAAATATCTATTTTCCTCCCAATTCCAGGGCCAATTACAGGAGAAGACACTCCTATGGATGCTATTGATGCAAACAAACAACTAGAGACAGCTGCCGAAGAGCCAGCAAGTGTCACAGCTTTGGAAAATGCAATCCTTCTAATGTATTCATTCATATTTTATTTAACTAAGTTGGTAAGTTTGATACATAGTTTTCTTTTTTTTAACTAAAATGTTGATTATTACAGTTTTTAAGTTGATTTTGAGCATGAGGTGAAGAACTTAAATTGTCTTTATGAACATGACTCTTGATCCTTTGAGGAGAGATCTTGAAATGAGCCACAGGTGTGTGGCTTTAATGCGCTCTTAGTACAGCACATGTGGAGGCTTTGCTGTATGCTGGAGCTGGGCACAGGCACACCTGTCAAACATGGTTCTTCCTTTCAGGAACCTTTCAATTTAGCCAGGAGAGAAAGACATTCACTTGAAATGTAATATGATAATGGGCAGGAAGAGAAGTATTTACCTGATGGTAGAACAATCGATGGCATAAATTGGTTCATTGTGGAGGGAGAGTGGTAGGAAAGGCCAGAAGTTTGCTGAGACATGCTTTAAGCAGAGTTGAAAGATAGATGGGAGCTTGACTTGGAGTTGTCAAATAGAAGGGCTAGGGGAGGGAGATGGGCGGGGGTGGGGCGGGCAGCATGCAATCAGGCAGAAAACACATTCAGAGAAATGGAGGCATGAAGAAAAGGTTATCTGGGGAAGTCAGGGAAGCATGGGTAGTTGGTGTTTTCTTTTGTTGTTGTTTTTTTTTTAAATTAAGACAGGGTCTTGCTCTGTAGCCCAGGCAAGAGTGCATTGGCGCAATCTCAGTTCACTGCAGCCTCTGCCTCCTGGGCTCAGTGATCCTCCTGCCTCGGCCCCATGAGTAGCTGGGATCACAAGTGCGCACAACCATGCCTGGCTATTTTTTGTAGAGGTGGGGTTTTGCCATGTTGCCCAGGCTGGTCTCGAACTCCTGAGCCCATGGGAGCCCACCTTGGCCTCCCAAAGTGCTGGGATTACAGGCATGAGCCACTATTCCCCGCCAGTTGGTGGTGTTAAAGCGTGGAGTTAAGATTAGCTGGGCAGGGTGGGGCACACCTGTGATCCCAACTACTTGGGAGGCTGAGGCAGGAGAATCACCTGAGCCCGGGAGGCAGAGGTTGCAGTTAGCTGAGATCGTGCCACTGCCCTCCAGCCTGGGCAATGGAGCAAGACCCTGTCTCAGAAAAAATAAAAATAAAAAAGTATGGAGTTAAGAGGGGGAAAATCTGTTGGAGGGACGCAGGGAAAGTCAGAAAGGAAATAAGGAAATTGTGTGCCATGGTGAGTGGTCAGACCATTGTTGGCAGAGATCCTTGGAAGATTTTAAGCAGGAAAGGGATTGTCAGGTCTGCTTCTTAGCAAGAGTCACTTACGGCAGAATATTTATTCAGATCTTTCTAAAGGGAGCCATGCTCCAAATGAGACGTTTAATGCCTAGAAGCTTATCTAGGCTTTTTAGGACTTAGCTCCCCCTTGTGGTACTTGGTAGAATTTGACATTTTTTTCTTGTTAAATTAGAGGAACAAGCAAGCTCTGGAAGTTGGAGCTCAGGTTGCCCTTAGGGCTACAGAGAAAGTATGCTCCTCACCAAAGCCATTTCCTTTAGGTCCTGTTATTTCAAGACTCGAATAGGAAAGAGCATTTTTGTTGTTTTTCTGTTAAAATCTATGGGTTTCAAGCCAAGATGATTTTATTTCAAATCCCAAAGCTATCGATTAGAAGTTTAGGGAAAATTACTAAACTTTGAACCTCAACTTTCTCATCTGAAAAATTTAGATAATACCTACTCCAATTGTTGGTAAGAATTAAATGACATGGTAATGTAAAATGTCTGGTGTAGCATCTGGCATTGTGTAAGATCTCATCCCTCACCTAATTCTCATTTGGATGGTCAAAGGGCATAGAAAGACATTGAATACCTGGGGGTTTCAGGGGAAAGACCACCAGGATGGAAAACAAGTAGGAAATCCAAACCGTTTTTCAGTATTATTCATTTTTGTGCTGGTAATAGTCACATGGGTAAAGGTGTGTATTTTAATTTGTACAGTTGGAATAATGAAATTTTCAGGGATTAAGACAGTCTCAGAATTCAGAATTTGGTTTTCAGAATGAAATTATCACTTGAAAAATTTAATAGCCCCAGTTGTAGAAGGAATTTTTTATTAATCATATTTCTAGATACACACAGAGCCCTCTTCTAGGCCTGGGTTGGGGCATATAGGAGTGGTGTAGGATACAATCTGTGATTAGGGGATAACAGGGAATGACAGACATGAATGGCAAGATATAAAGGCACAGTGTTATAAGATGCCGACTTGAGAGGGATTGTCAAAAGAGCATTTTGATGGCTAAATATGTACTAGAAATTGTGCTAGGAATAAAAGATTCCAAGAGGTATAAAGTGTAATTCTGACTTTTGAAAGGCTTAAAAAAACTTCTCAGTAGTCATAGCAATTCCCTGTACTCTAATCCTGCCTTTTTAGGACCTGTGCATCACCAGTTCCTAGTGTGAGCCGCCTACCTTGCAAGGCTATACATTCCTTTGTTGCCTAGTTCATTCTTATACTGACTCCAAATTTTCCTCCATGATTTCCTCTATAGAATCTAATTCTCTTTTTACATAGTAATCGTTTAAATATTTGAAGTTATATTTTAATTTATTTTAGCATTTTATCCTGGAAAATTTCAAATATACAAAAGCAGAGAATCCATGGGACCATCGCCCAATAATTCCCAAAAGTGACTGTCCCATTTTATACTTCCATCAGCAATTAATGAAACTTCCATTTGACCACACCTCCCCTAACACTTGGTATTATCAGTCTTAAATTTTAGCTATCGTAGTGGGTATGTCTTTGCGGTTTTAATTGTAATTCCTGATGATTAACGATCCTGAGCACTTTTTCACTGCTTATTGGCCATACTTTTTGTGTGTCAGTTCACTCTGACTAGCTGGAATTCAAATGTCTCGCAGCCCTGTGACAACTCTGGGAATTGTTTAGCTTACAGTTGTTCTTTTTTCCTTTAGTTATTCTTTGCCCATCCTTAAGGAGTCTTACCCTACACAGATACTGTTTAGAATTCAGGCTGAGGCTGAAGGGGAGACCTCCTTGCATATTTCTGGAACTCTTTTTGTTCATAGTGTCCATCTTTTTTTTTTCTTTGAGACAGAGTCTTGCTCTGTTGCCCAGGCTAGAGTGCAGTGGTGCCTTCTCGGTTCATTGCATCCTCCACCTCCTGGGTTCAAGTGATTCTCCTGCCTCAGCCTCCTGAGTAGCTGGGATTACAGGTGCCCATCACTGCGCCTGGCTAATTTTTGTATTTTTCAGTAGAGACGGGGTTTCACTATTTTGGCCAGGCTGGTCTCGAACCCTTTGGACATCACTTGATAATGCCAAGAATAATGAGTTGTCTAACTCATTATTTTGAAAATTGTTTAAATAAAAGAAAAAGAATCAAATATTTACCCTGCCTTAACTATACAAGCCAAATCTCAGTGTAAAGAATACTTGATCATAATTTTCTCTTTGTAGAAATACCCCAGCCTTTAAATGAAGGAACAATATAAGAGAATTTAAAAAAAAGAGGGACACCCAGATGTTAAATGCCTCCCGATAGAAGTACACAACATCTCCTATTAGGTATTCTTGACAAACAAAATTGAATTTGAATTTGACTACTGATCCAACTACCAATTCCCAGGAAATATAAAGAACCAGAGAAACATGTTAAAATATACCAGGGGGATGTAGTCAGCAAAATCTAGACCATCATATACCTTAGGAGCCAAACAAAACTGTTTCTTCAATGAATGCACTGCAGTAACAACAACAACAACAGAAAGAACTCCGTAGACAGCGTAACTGGGATGAGACTCACCCTCCCACTGAAAGCAATAAACAAACTAGACAAAATATATTTTAAAACCTGTTTTTCATATAGAGAACAACAGGCAGCACAAAATTTTGTGACCCCTGAGAGAAAGGAAACAAATAGGTGAGCTCTACAACCTCCCAGCTTTCTACCTGGCAGTACTTTCTTGACCTCAGTGCAGGGATGGAGAACACAAGCGGAGTACACCCATCTTGCAGAGGAGGCAGAGATCAAAGTTCAGGGAGACTGAGACATCTGAAATATGCAGGAAAAGGTACCAGAAAGATGGATACTATGGGCTGGGCGTGGTGGCTCATGCCTGTAATCCCAGCACTTTGGGAGGTTAGGAGTTCGTTAGCATGTGTGTAACAGAACTACTCAAAGTCACAGAAATCATCTAAGTGATCAGAAGGAATGGTTTTTGACACAGGGCTAGAAATAGTGCCTGGAAAACCTAATAATAGTAGGGAGATCCAGAGTTCTTAGAAGGGTCTTGCCTCTGACTAAATGCTACTAATGTCTTGCCTGACAAATTTTAAGACTCAAAACCAAACTGTTTCCAAGTAATTGAATTGCATCCTAGAGCGAAGCTCAAGGATATGTGTTCGTAAGCATGACATACAATCAAAGATTATCAGGCATGCAAAGAAGCAAGAAAATATGACCCAGGATGAGGAGAAAAATCAAACCATCAAAGCCAACTAAGAACTGCCAGAGATATTAGATTTAGGCAAGGGTATTAAAACAGTGACTATTCCTGTTATTTTGGATGTTAAAAAAGTAAGGAGAGACATGAAAGAGTTGTTTTTTAAAAAGACCCAAATCAAATTTCTGGAGATGAAAAACTACACAGTGCCTGAGACGATAAATGCACTAGAAGGGATTCGTGCCAGAGTAGCCACTGTAGACGAAAAGATTAGTGAACTCGAAGATACAGCAATAGAAGCTATCCTCGATGAAACACAAAGGGGGAAAAAGACCCTGAGAAATGTGAACACAACATCAGTGACCTGTGGGACACTGTCAAGCAGCCTAATAGATGTATAACTGGAATTTCTGTATAAGAGGGGAGAAAAGGCATTTGGAAAAATATTTGAAGAAATAATGACTGAAATTTTTCCAAAATTTATGAAAACTGTAAAGCCACAGACCCAAGAAGCTAAGTGAAACCCATAGCACAAGAAGCATGAAGAAAACTGCTCCAAGGTCTGTCATAATCAGATTGCTCAAAACAGAGCAGAAAGACATTTTACACAGAGACAGAGGAACTATGTCACGGATGACATCAGACTTCTTGTCAATAATAAGGCATGAGAACATACAATGGAGTAATAGCTTTAATATACTTGAAGAGCAATACTGTTGACCTGCAACATCAAACCCAGCAAAATATCTTTCAAAACCAAAGATGATGAAATGAAGACCTTTTCTGACAACAACATACAAGAGCTGAAAGAATTCACCAACACACTTGCACCATAAGAAAGGTTAAAGGAAGTCCTTTAGACTGATGGAAAATGACAATATGGCACTACACAAAGGAGTGAAGAATGCCAGATGATAACCTTGTGGATAAATATATAAAACCATTTTCTTATTATTTAAATATCTTTAAAAGTTAATTGACTTTAAAGACAAATATCAGTATAATATGGGGTTTAGAAAATATGTAAAAGTTAAATGTATGATAATAATGTAAAGGTCAGAAGAGGGAGAAATGGTAGTAACTATCATAAAGTTATTATTATATAAATGAAATAGTGTAGTGTCATTTGAAGATAGACTGTGATAAGTTGAGAATGTATACTATAAACCCTATAAAGCAACCACTAATATAACAGAGTTATAGCTAATAGGCCAATAAATGAGATAAATCGGAATAATTAAAAAGACTGATATAGGAGGCAGAATAAGAGAAAGAAGATGGGAACAAAGAACAGGTGGGACAAATTGAAAAAAAAGAGGATGCTAAACTTTTAACTATATCAGTAATCACAGTAGGTGGAACTTGTCTAAACACCCCAATTAAAAGGAAAAGTTTGTCAGATTGGGTAAAGAAGCAAGACCCAACAAGATGTCTATAAACTTTATATTAAAAAATAGAAAAAAAGTTAAAACTAAAAAGATTGAGAAAAGATATCCCATGCTAACACTAGTCAAATGGAAGCTGGAGTGGCTATATTAAACCAAAGAAGATTCCAGAGCAAAGTACATGACTAGGGATAAAGAAAATCCATTTCTTATGATAAAATGGTCCATTAATTAAGAGGATATAAAAATCCTAAATGAATGTGCTCCTAATAATGTATCTTCAAAGCACATGAAGCAAAAATGGATAGAACAACAACGAAAAATAGATAAATTTACAATTATAATTAGAGATTTCAGTACCCCTTCTCAATAACTGATAGAATAGGAAGTCAATAAGGATCTAGAAGTTATGAACATCATCATTAACCAACTTGACCTTATTGATGTTTATAGAACATTCCACCCAAGAAGAGCAGAATACATATACTTTTTAGTGCACATGAAGCATTTACCAAAATGAACTATATTATCAGCCACAAAACAAGTCTAATGAATATAAAATGATTCAAGTAGTACAACGTGTGTTCTCTTCACAATATAATTAAGTTAGAAATCAATAATGGAAATATCTGGAAAATCTCCAAATATTTGGAAACTAGGTGACACACTTTTTTCTTATCATCTTACAAGTTTAAAAAGAAAAGGAGAAATTAGTATTTTGAGATCAGTGAAAATGAAAACAGGCCAGGCGCAGTGGCATCCTAGCACTTTGGAAGGCTGAGGCAGGAGGATCACTTGTGCCCAGAACTTCGAGACCAGCTTGAACAACATGGTGAAATCCTGTTTCTACAAAACATGCACACACACACACACAAAAGCTGGGCATGGTGGCACATGTCTGTAGTCCCAGCTACTCAGGAAGCTGAAGTGGGAGGGTTGCTTGAGCCCAGGATATCGAGGCTGCAGTGAGCAGGGATTGCACCACTGCACTCCAGCCTAAGTGACAGAATAAGACCTTGTCTCAAGAAAAGAAAAAAAGAATAAAGACAATAAAATGAAAACAAATATATCAAGTGTGTACAATGTCGCCAAAGCACTAGTGGGAAATGTATAGCACTACCTATATTAGAAAAAAGAAAGGTCTCAAATAAGTGACTTCATTTTCCACTGTAAGAGACTAGAGAAAGAAGAGCAAACTAATCCTCAAGTAAGCAGAAGAAAAGAAATAATGAAGATAAGAGCATAATTTAATGAAATAGAAAACAAAAGGAAAAGAGAGAAAATCAATGTAACCAAAACCTGGTTCTTTGAGATTAATAAAATTGATTAACCTATAGCCAAAGTGAACAGGGAAAGAAGACAGGGAATACAGATTACCAATAGCAGCAATCAGAAAGACATCACCACAGATTCTTCAAATGTTAGAATTATAATAAGGGAATATTATGAGCAAATTACGTCAATTAATTTGACAATTTAGATGAAGAAATTCTGTCTAAGACACAGACTGCAAAAGCTCATTCGGGAAGAAACAGATAACCTTATGACTATTAAATAAATTGGATTTATAGCTAAAAACCTTTCCAGAAAGAAAACCCCACACCCAGATGGCTTCACTGCTGAATTCTATTAAACTTACGAGGAAGAAATAATACAAGTTCTACACAAACTCATCTATTAAGCTGAAGAGCAGAAAATACTTCTCAGCTCATTGTATGAAGCTAATGTTACCAGGATATCAAAACAAGGCAAAGACAAAGACAAGTAAGAAAGAACACCACAGACCAGTATCTCTCATCAACAGTGGTACAAAAACTCTAAACAAAAATTTTAGCAAATCAAATCCAACAATATATAAAAAAGAAAATACTCTATGACCAAATAGGATTTATACTGAGAATACAAAGTTTCTCTAACATTTGAAAATCAGTGTAATTAACCATAATGACAAACTTTAAAAAGACAATCCATATGTTCAGTTCAGTAAACACAGAAAACCACTTTGAAAAAAATCTAAAATTGATTACTGTGTAATTTAAAAAACAATAAATTTATCAACAAACTACAAATGGAAGGGAACTTAAATCGCTTTTATGAAAGATTTAAAATGAACATCATACTTAATAGTGAATGATGGAATGTCTTCCCCCCAAGATCCAGAAGTGAAACAAGAATGTCTACTCTCATTACATCTGTTCAGTGTTGTAAGGCAATAGCCAGTGCACTAAGGCAAGAAAAAGAAATAAAATGCGTCCAGATTGGGAAAGAAGTAAAATTGTCTTTTTTTGCAGACAACATGCATAAAATCTGGTGGGATGCAGAAAAAATCTGCTAGATAAGTACTAAGTTTAGTAAGATTGCTAGATAAAGATTTACATCTAAAAGCAATTGTATTTATATGTACTAGCAATGAACAATTGGAAATTGAAGTTAAATTCCATGTACAATAGTATCAAAAATATGGAGTACTTACGGATAAATGTGGCAAAAAGTGTGTAAGACATATGCATTGAAAACTATAAAATATTGCTGATAGAAATTAAAGAAGACCTAAATACATGGAGAGATAGACCTTGTTTATGAGTCAGAAGACTATATTGTTAAGCTCCCCAATTTGATCACTTGCATTAACATAACCCCAATTAAAATCTCAGAAGGATGTTTTTTAAATGACAAGCTGATTCTACAATTCATATGGAAAATGCAGAGGACCTCGAATAGCCCAAGCATCATGTAATTTCAAGACTTATTATAAAGCTCTAGTAATTAAGACAGCAGATGAATAGACCATTGGAACAAAATAGAAAATCCAGAAATAGATTTATACATGTATGACAATGGACTTCTAACAAAGGTGGAAAGACAATTAAATGGAAAAAGTCTTTTCAACAAATGGTACCCAAACTATTAGATATTTATATACAAAAAATTGATCCATACCTCACATCATGTACATAAATTAACTCAAAGTGGTTCATAAACTTAAATGTAAACCCTAAAACTATAAAACTTCTAGGAAAAATTAAGAGAAAAATTTTGTTGAACTTGGATTAGGCAAAGATTTCTTACAGTTGACATCAAAAGTATGATTCATAAAGGAGAAATTTGATAATTTGGATTTAATCAAAATAAAAACATCTCTTTAAAAAACACTGTTATACAAACTACAGACTGGGAAAGAGTCACTGCAAAGTATCTATCTGATAAAATATTTGCATTCAGAATACATAAAGAACTTCAACATTCATCTAAAAAAATGTAATGCAGTAAAATTACACTTTACCAAGAAAGATATACCAATTGCAAGTAAGCACATTAAAAAATGTTCAGCATAATTATCAGGGAAATGCCAATTTAAAGCAGAATGAGTTACCACTACACACTTATTATATTGGCTAAAATTTAAAAAACTGATTATACCATGTGTTGGAGAAGATGTGGAGGAAATGGAAGTATCATACACTGCTGGTGGGGATGTGAAGTGGTACAGCTATCTTGGAAAACAGCTTGTCAGTTTCTTAAGAAGGCATACCTACACTGGGCATATGATCCAGCCATTCTTCTCCTAAACATTTACCTGAGACACATTTACCCAAGTGAAAATAAATTATACATGCATAGAAAGACTTGTAGATCAATGTTTTTGACAGTTTATTTTTTCTGCCCAGCTGGCACATTTATTGGCATTAAACATAAGACCTTTCCCCTCCCTGGCACCAGGAAGCCACGCCCAAGGGGTATCCCTCTGCCCCATTTCTGCAACAAACTCTCAGGTCTTAGCAGTAGCCTGAGGTGCCCCCAGGGCTCTGGGCTGCTGAATCATCTGGCTTATCATTTCTATGACAGCCGGTTTCATGGTGTGCTCCTGGAGAGCTGGTGGATTTTCTCCATCTGCTTGGTTAGGAAGTCTGTCTTCCTCTTGAAGAAGTCCTTGGCATCCTCAGCTATCTTTTCTACATAGTACCCAGTTCCTACATCGATGAGCACATGTTCCACATCATGCAGCTACTCAGGGACATACATCGAACTCATCAGTGGGATGAGTAATTCTCTTCCCTTGTTGCTCTTACTCAGCATGTTCAGACAGTCCTTGGCTTCTGCATACTTGGTCTGTACCACTTTGAGCTGGGCAAAGGACGTGGACAAGAACTCCACTTCCTGGTCCAGCTGGTTCTTGAGCATTTCTAGCTGTGGCAGATTCATCTCCATGATAGTCTTGGAAGTTTTATTTATAAAAGCCTAAAACTGGAAAAAATCAAATATCCATCCATAGATGACAGATAAACAGATTATGGCACACCCATACAATGAAATGCTACTCATCAATAAAAACAAATGAACCATTATGGATATGTGCAGCAATGTGGGTGAATTTCATATTATGCTGAGAAAAGCCAGAGAAAATATAACCGTGCATTATTACATACATATAAAACTTTAGGAAATGCAAACTAATCTATTATGACAGAAATTCTGTTTCAGGGGCAGGGAGGGGTGAAAAGGGGCAGGAGATTACCAAGGGAATAAGGAGACTTTGGGAGGTTCACTATGTTGGTTGTGATGATGGTTTCACAGGCATATTCTTATGCAAAACTGATCAAACTGTGTACTTTAAAAACATATAACATATTGAATGTCATATTTCCCTCAAAGCTATAAAGAAAAAAATCCTGACTTTCTTAGATAAAAGTAGTAGTCTACTTTTCTCTACCTTTAAAAAAATGTATTCTGACAGCATGCCCTAGCAGTATATAAAATTACTTTCTTTTATAGCTTTACAGTATACTCTGTTGTATTCAATATGTCTTTCATTCATGGCCATTTTGGTTGTTTCTAGTCTTTTGTTATAAGTAATGCTGGAATAATACAGTTTTGTGCATATATTTTTTCAGCATTTGTTGTTACATCCCCAGTATCTTTGAGATAGATCTTTAGAAGTGGGATTGTTGAGTCAGTAGATAAATATACAAGTTATTTCTGGAGACGTTGCCAAATCATAGGGGTTGTATGATTTTATATAGAGATCAGCATAGAATGAGAGTGCCTGCTTCCTCCACATTCTCTCACCTATAGAGTGTGTTGTCAAATGTTTGGATCTTGCCAAGATAAGTGAGAAATCATATTTCATTGTAGGTTCAATTTGTATTTCTTGTATTATGAGTGAGGCAGAGCATGTTTCCATATGTTTTTAAATTATTTGCATTTCTTTTCCTGGGATCTGTTCATTACCTCAGCCCATTTTCCTATAGGTTTGCTGGTGGCTATCTTCTTATTTGTAAAGCACTTTATATTTTAGGAATATTAATCCTTCATAATATGTTACAAATATTTTTTCTTAGGTTACCATTGCCAAACTTGGATTATTTTGCAATTTTTGTGGATGGGGTTGGGCGTTTTTTTTTTGTTTTTCAGTAATCAAATTTACAAATCATTTTCTTTGTTGCTTTCGGATTTTGATACATAATTAGGAAGGTCTTGCCCACTCACATAATACACAGAGACAGTCACTCAATTTTTTCAACCATTTGTTTTCATTTTTTACATTCAGGTTTCTGATTAACTTGGAATTTATGAACAATGAGAGAAAAAGATCCAGTTTTATTTTCCATATTGTTATCTAGATATGTAATACCACTTATTAAAAAGTCTATTAACCGGCGGACTTGCTGTATCCCAAATTTCCAGTGCAGTGGGGTCTATTTCTGGATTTTTTATTCTGCCCCGTGGTGGGTCTGCATTCTTGGGCCAGTACCATGCTGTTATTACAGATCCTGCCCTCCTCTTGTACCACACCTTTCATATATCTTCTTTCTTAGGGTTTTCCTGCTTGTTCTTGCTTGATTGTTCCTCTGAGTTGACTTTATATTCAACTCGAAGATAAACCTTTAAAGGTCTAAAAATGGTATTTTTATCTACAGATACCATTTTTTCCCCCACAGATTAAATGTCCCCGGTTTCTTCAACTTTTGGAACGTGATTTCCATACTATTCATTATCCTTGTCCTTTCCCACAAGTCATGTAACCCCAACCTTAAGATGTGGCCGGCCACTTGTAGTCCCAGCTTCTCAGATGGCTTAAGCCCGGAGTTTTGAGTCCAGCCTGGGCAACATAGGGAGACTCCCTCCCCTTTCCCGCAGCCACCATCTAAAAAAAAAAGTGGGACCCATAACTGAACCCCTGTGCATGGGGGTGACACGATGACATGACTCCTGGGTAAGGCTTTTTAATAAGAGTGTCGGCAAGAATGTGAGACAGCGAGTGCAATGGAGGTCAGCAGGCGGAACGCTAAGCAGAGGACTGAGTAGGCAGGGAAGAAAGGCCGCGCACGGCAGCGGCGCCCCCTCTGAGCGGTGGTCCTTCCACGCTGTGACAGGAAGGGTCAGCTCCGGGCCAGCACGAGAGGCCTGCCTTTCTCCTTTTCCCCAGCTGCTGCCCACAATCCTCCTCTACGTAGATCCCTGCCTCCTTACTCCGGGGCTCTGTAAGTCGCAGGTTCCTGGCGGAAGCGCCAGTCACTTCCGCCTCCCTTTACTTGATGTCTTCCGCTCCCCATTCACTCTTCTCCCCCGCCCCCTCGACAGTTGGTTCCGTCTGCTCTGGTCCCGCCCTCACGGGCCAACTCTTTTGGTGCCTTGACATGCGCCAGGGGCCGTGGCTGATGACGTGCTTTATAGGCGGCATAAAGCGAAAGTGCCGGCAGCAGTGGAAGGCGAAGTTCAATCCCAGAGTCCGCCCCCTGAACTGGGGCCTTTCCGCAGGAGGAAGCTCTGAAAGACAGGGGACCCAGTGCCATTCCCCTGGGAATTGTCGCTTGCATTCAGCTGTTCTACACAATGGACTCAGTACCTGCCACTGTGCCTTCTATCACCGCTACCCCGGGGGACCCGGAACTTCTGGGACCCCTGTCGGTGCTCTACGCAGCCTTCATAGCCAAGCTGCTGGAGGTGACAGTCCCCATTCCCAGGGAGGGACTCAAGCTGTCACAGGCGGGTGGAAGAGTTCTGAGCAGAGTGGGTGCATTGATTGTGCAAAGGAGAAATGGAGTGTGTCAGATCCGAGGAAAGCAAGACGTTTCTGTGCTGTTTAGGGAGGCAGATGGGAGTGTGTTTGAGATTTCGTCCCTTTTTTTTTTTTTTTTTTGCGTACTTACGAAGTTACAGCACTTTATGTTCTGGTGTGAAGTCACGATCAAAACACAGAGGGCTTACAGGTCTTTTCCGCATAACCCCCGGCTCTGTTGGGGGATGGGACCAGTATGATAGTGTACTTGTAGAGGGCTGTGAAAACAGCATAGATCAGACAGGTGTTTAATGCACTGTTTTCAAGGAAACATTTAGAATTAAGGCACTAAATTCAAAGCGGTTTATCTAGATCAGTTATCAGGAGCTATCCAAACTTAGCATTTGTTCTTTGTTTATGTAAGAGTCGATTTAAGATTTTAAATCTTAGAGGAATAACACATTATTTGTGGTATTCATTATCATCATATTGGTTTTATTTGCAGCCATAAAAAGTTGGTTACTTATATATATAAAGTTTTATATCTTATGTGGTTTTTTCAGCAATAAAAAACAACCTATTCAAGAGAAATTCCAGCCATGTTTTAGATAACATATTGTATCAGGGCCTATTGTAAACTAGAAATATATGCCCAACCTAAAGACATTCAGACTCATAGTACTTCAGAACACAACAAGCCAAACAATAAGTGTGAGATTCCAGTATCCTATTTTTCTTGAAGCAGTGAGAGCTACTGAAGATTTTTGAGGGGATAGGTATCTGATAGAGTTGGTTTAGAATTTCTATGAATGAGTCTTTGTGACTGCTTTATGGTAAGCTTCTTTAAGGTTTTTCATTATTTCTAACATGCCCATTTCAGCTAGTTGCTACGTTGCCTGATGATGTTCAGCCTGGGCCTGATTTTTATGGATTGCCATGGAAACCTGTGCTTATCACTGCCTTCTTGGGAATTGTTTCGTTTGCCGTTTTCTTCTGGAGAACTGTCCTTGTTGTGAGTAAATTAATGCATACTTTAACTCATAAATTCAAGTATGGTTTTATAATCACAGCCCTTTTGTTTCTTTTTCAGTTTCTAATGTGAACAGATATTAATGCTTTTAATTCAAGCTAACCTTGTACAATAATTTAGTATAATTTTTGTGTTGGTAAATTCTTAAGTGGATAAGACAACACGTATAATCTCAATGGGAAAACTTCAGTTTATATGTCCCTTATATCAAAATCTAAATATTAAGAATTAGGTGGGTCTTTATTTCAACTCACAAAGAAAAAAAAGAAAGAATTAGGTAGGACATACGTACACTGTTAGTAGAACTAGGAATTCTTAGAGCCATCCTGAAAAATAGTTTCATGATGCGTATCATAAGCCTTAAAAATGGTTATATCCTTTTATATTGTATTAATATCATGTCTAGTAATCAATCCTAAAGAAATAACCAGTCGGCCAGACACAGTGGCTCAACGCCTGTAATCTCAGCACTTTGGGAGTCCGAGGCAGGCGGATCACTTGAGGCCAGGAGTTTGAGACCAGCCAAGCCAACATAACAAAACCCCATCTCTACTAAAAATACAAAAATTAGTGGGGTGTTGTGGCACATGCCTGTAATCCCAGCTACTCGGGATGCTGAGGCAGAGAATCGCTTGAACCTGGGAGGCAGAGGCTGCAGTGAGCCGAAATGCGTCACTGCACTGCTGCCTGGGTGACAGAGTGAGACTCCTCCATCTCAAAAAAAAAAAAACAAAAAAACAAAGAAAGAAATAACCGATCATGCATTAAATATCTTACATGGCCAGGTGTGGTGGCTCACACCTGTAATACCAGCACTTTGGGCGGCAGAGGCGGGTGGATCACATAAGGCCAGGAGTTCGAGACCAGCCTGGCCAACAAGACGAAATCCCTTCTCTACTAATAATGCAAAAATTAGCCGGGGGTGATGGCGAGAGCCTGTAATCCCAGCTACTTGGGAGGCTGAGGCAGGAGAATTGCTTGAAACGGGGAGGCAGATCATGCCACTGCACTCTAGCCTAGGTGGCAAAATGAGACTCTGTCTCAAAAAAAAAAGTTTTAAATATCTTACATAAGAGCATTCAGCAGAACAGTATTTATTAGAGTGAAAACTTTAACACAACCTACTATGATTCACAGTGGGAAAGTTGTTAAATTATTGTATGTTCATATAATGGGATATTAGGCTGCTTGATATAATTCAAAGACATAGGGGCACAACAAATACTCACAATTTAACATGAAGTAGAAGAAAAGTAGAAACCAAGACTTTAAGGTATAAACTGTATATTACATCAGCATACACACAGAAAATAAATGCTGCAAGAAAATACAACAAAATGATAAAAATTCTTATATCTAGGAGATGAGGTAAGTTTTCAGTTTTTAAAAAATGTGTATTTCCCAGATTTTCTGAATTGATCATGTACTGTTTTACTCAGAAAATATCTTTTTATTGGAAATACAAATTATATCCTGTGTAAAGACACACCATTAATTTTTTTATCTTCTGTGCAGAATTTGTCTTTCAGACTTAAACATATGTATGTATAAGTGTGTATACTCATACTTGTACATACTTATGATTATACTATGTAGCATTCGGCTTCATAGTTATTTAACATAATTGGGAGAAGATTATTTTGTGTAAATGAACTTTGCAGATGAAAAGCTTCCTATTGAAACTTCACAGTTAAAATGGCCAAAATTATTGTGTGCCAATCTTTCTAAAACTGAGTACTGTTTTTCTGATTTCATAATTATATCACATATATCATCATTAATAAATTTTCTCTGCTTTCACAATTGATTGTAAAATTACTTAAAAAGAAGGGTCTTTTCTCCTGTGAGGCCTTCTCTAACCTCGTGATGCTTTTTCTCAGATAAAAAGGGAGAATCAAAGGGTAAATGGAAGGGGAAAAGGTGAAAACATTTTACATTTCCCTCTCGTTTCTCCTATTTGTTAATAAAAAAAATTCTGACACCATTTTCATTTTTTAGAAAGTTGTATAGGCTCTGTGTCCTAACTGTCGTTCCTTAGCACTTGACTTTTGGAACCTTGGTCTCTACTTGCCTGTTAGTTTGGGTGAAATGGAGCAGAGAACGTTAACTCTCATTAGCAAGGCCGTGACATTAGAGAGATAGTAATTTCTTTCCATGTTGGAATTTTCTGAATGCATATTCCTATAACAACGGTATTATAAGTGAGATTTAAATACTGTAATTATTAGGTATGCAGTATATTAATTACTGTATACAGTAATATAGTATATTATGTAAACAGTATATTTGCTGAGATTACGGATGATTTGTGGACTGGTGTTAGCATCTCATCAACATAATATTTGAAAGGGAAAATATGTTCTGGGTTGCAAAGAAATTTAGTAATATTCTTTTTAAAAAATTAGTTACTACTTAGATTTTTTTGTCCTATAATTTAGTGCTGTCTTTAGGGGATGATTTGGGTTTTGCCCTTTCAGGAAGATGAGAGTTGTCATTTCTCTTGTTGCTTATGCATTTTCCTCTAGCAGTCTTCCCTTCCCTGTCAGGTTTATGAGCACTGTTTTTAGTGGTCTAGGAAAATCAAATGATCTAGTTTAGTATTAATAGAATTATTTTTAAATTCAGCCAGTAGTCAATTTTGAATAGGATTTCTGAGATGTTTTCTGGTGAGCAAAAGAAGTGTGTGTCTTAGTACGAAGATCATACCTTTAATTTTGTTTCCTCAGAGTCTTTTTGAGTAGTCATTGTTTTTAGATTTCATTCTGGCTATTTGGAGTTGTCAAATAAATAAAATGAATAAATAAAATGTTGATATATTTATTACAAAAATATTAGCCATTTCTGTTATTCAAGCTAAGTGCTTATTTCATAAAACTGGTGCTCATTTAGATATATAAACATCTCTTTAGCCGCAGAGTAAGATATTTACCTTAGTGCTGTATCTGTCAGACTACAGCATATCACTACTGGTTACGTTTGAAATGCTTTTTAACCTTTTAAAATTTTTTTCATCTTGTGGATTCATGCTAAACCAAACTATTATTAAATTCTCATTTGGTTACAATTCTGCCAGTTGTATTAGAAACTATGTACATGTGTTAATAAAATGTTTGACATCAAATTTAATTTTATTTTTCTTTTCTAGGTGAAGAGTAGAGTATATCAAGGTAAATCTTTTGGCTTATTTTGTACTATTCCCTCTGTATTGTTGTTTGATATGGGTTTTATATATAAGTAGTTTTAGTGACTTCTGATGTCTGACTGACTTATAGCTTCTGAAAACTTTACTATTCCTAGGTTGCCAGGTTGGATGATAGAGGAAATGGTGATGCTACCAACTGAGATAGGAGATGAAGAGGAACAAATTGCAGGAGTAGGGAGAAGATAATTAATTTGAGGCAGATTGACCTTAAATGTTGACGTAGTACCAATTTATTCCATGTGACCAGTGTTCCTTTGCTAATGATTTAGTCAGTACATTAAATATTTATTTAAGTAGATAATTTGAGGACTAGAAATGTAAATCAGCATGACTGCGTTTTTTATTTCTCTTTGCAAATGACATATTTGAAGTGATGCCATTTTCTGAGAAGAAAGATGCTTCATGCAGGGAGGAATACTGAGCTATAACATTTTACTGTATTTCCTATCTTGGAAATAAATTAGACTCTCATTGAAATAAAGGTTCTTACTATATTTTTCTTAAATTGTAACAGTATTTTTACATCCTTATTCTTGTTAGCAGATTGGTTTTTGTATTAATCTGTTTTCACACTGCTATAAAGAAATACCCAAGGCCAGGTGTGGTGGTTCACGCCTGTAATCCCAACACTTTGGGAGGCCAAAGCAGGAGGATTGCTTGCGCTCAGGAGTTCGAGACCAGCCTGGGCAACATGGAGAAACCCCGTCTCTATTTAAAAAAAAATACAAAAGTTAGCTGGGTGTGGTGACACACACCTGTAGTCCCAGCTACTCAGGAGGCGGAGGCAGGAGGATTGCTTGGGCTTGGGAGGTGGAGTTTGCAGTGAGCTGAGATTGTACCACTGAACTCCAGCCTGGGCAACAGAGCAAGACCCTATCTCAAAAAAAGAAATACCTGAAACTGGGTAGTTTGTAAGAAGTTTAATTAGCTCATGTTTCTGCAGGCTATAGGAAGTATAGCGGCATCTGCTTCTGAGGAGGCCTCAGGGAGCTTTTACTCATAGCAGAAGGCAAAGCGAGAGCAGGCCTTCTTACATGGTAGGAGCAGGAGCGAGAGAGAGTTAGCGGGGAGTTGCTGCATACTTTTAAACAACCAGATTCCACAAGAACTCAGTCACCATCATAGAACAGCACCACAGGGATGGTGATAAACCACTTGTGAAAAATCTACCCCTGTGATCCAATCACCTTCCACCAGGCCCCACCTGAACACTGGGGACACTGGGGGCTATAATTTGACAGGAGATTTGGTGGAGACACAGACCAAACCATATCACTTTTTAAAACCATAATAGTTATGCTAAGAAGTTCTTTTTCCTGATAGTGCCAGATAACATGTCTTTGCTGCTGATCCATTGGGTAATTCAGTTTCATTTAGTGATCATAATTAACCTCATTATTTTTTTCTTTTTTCAGTCACGGAACAGCAAATTTCTGAGAAGTTGAAGATTATCATGAAAGAAAATACAGAACTTGTACAAAAATTGTCAAATTATGAACAGAAGGTATAGTTATTCTTTTGTTTTTTTTTTCCCATGGCCCCAGCGTGAATTATTTTCACCTATCTTATAGTTCAGTTACTATGGTATTTTTAAATAATATTTATTATGCCATTAATTCCTATAAACCATCCAGATCTTAAGCAGTCATATGTGTAAAGTACTGTTTTCCTCTGTAAGAGGTCAGTCACTTGAAATTGAGTTCTGGTAGCACTATACTTTGTATTTCTGGATTCTGAATGCTTTATTTTATGTAGATCAAGGAATCAAAGAAACATGTTCAGGAAACCAGGAAACAAAATATGATTCTCTCTGATGAAGCAATTAAATTTAAGGTAAAAACTTATTTTGAGGATTACATTTTAAAACAAAAGTATAAGTAATGACTATAACTAACCTTAATATCTTTTTTGTAGGATAAAATCAAGACACTTGAAAAAAATAATGAAATTCTGGGTGACGCAGCTAAAAATCTTCGTGTTATGTTAGAGTCAGAGAGAGAACAGAATGTCAAGAATCAGGACTTGGTAAGAGTTTTGCTGCTAAGTGTTACTAACAATTTGGGTTTTGAACTTTTTGTAGATTGAGTTGAACTCTTTATTTTCCTTGCTGTTACGTGAAGTAAGAGTGCGAGTCAGGGAAGTCGAACCTACTTCTGTCCATTTTTGTGGAATTTTAAGTACTTACACAAGAAGTTATTCTTATGGGCCTAGGAAGTATTTTGGTTTTCAACCCTAGGTAATTATCATATTGCTTGGCTCTGTCCTCTGAAACATGTGGAACAACTAGGAAACAACAGTCCTTGTGTTTTGTTTTGTTTTGTTTTGTTTTGCAAAGTTTTTTTTATTTTTTGCTGTAAACATTTTACTTTATTAATAGAATAGTTTTAGAATGACCTAAAAGTTGCAAAGATAGTAGAGAGCGTACCCATAAATCCCACACCCTATTAATCTTGATGACCTCACTGAGGTAGTATTGCCACATTTCTTCACTGTAAAATTATCTTTTTTTTTTTTTTAAACTTTTTGCATTATTGTACCCTTTGGAAGGAAGTTACTAACACAGCCCACAGTGAAAAAGGGTTATGCTCTGTCCCCTTGAGGAGCCAGAATCTTCATAAATTATCTAGAATTCTTCTGTATGGGTGATCTGTCTATTTTCACTCCAGTCCTACCATTTTTAATTTAGGCAAGAGCATTTTTAAAGTACCTTGGGGATTTTTTTTCTCTTGCTACAAGAAAAAAAAAGTCACATTGATTTGAACTGGTTTACTTAAAAGTTTTTTCAGTTTCTCTTCTTTCACCTTTTAGTCTGGTCATCTACCACATTTTATTCTAACCAGGAAGGCTGTGTATGCCATGAAATATTTATGCCTTTAATTATTTTCCCTTACCTCTTTAAGTTCTTGATTTTTCCCTAGGGCAAAACTGAAACACCTGCTTTTACCTGAAACATAGGGGATGTCTCTAGGACATACTTTGTTGATGTTTCTTCTTTTCAGTACATATCCCAGTGTTTCTACTGAAATCCTAATATGCATTTTGTGTTCTGTTTTTACATGGCAGATATCAGAAAACAAGAAATCTATAGAGAAGTTAAAGGATGCTATTTCAATGAATGCCTCAGAATTTTCAGAGGTAAAGCTGACTATAATTCCTGCAGGATATTAATACTATATTATAGTTTGATTGCAGAGCAAAAGTTTGATGTGTGCTAAAATGTGCAAAAAATGAAAACTACATGATGTTGGGCTGGGAAAGTAACTTTTTTTAATTTTCTTTGGAATTAATTCACTAATAGGAGTGTTTTGCATTAGGTTCAGATTGCGCTTAATGAAGCTAAGCTTAGTGAAGAGAAGGTGAAGTCTGAATGCCATCGGGTTCAAGAAGAAAATGCTAGGCTTAAGAAGAAAAAAGAGCAGGTAAAGGAAAGTGCGTGTCCTAGGTCATGTAAAATAGAGAACCCAGTATCATACCTCATGAATGCCTTTTCTCAGATCTATTTTTAAGGTAATATATGTGCAGGATTCTGTTCTTAGATATGCAAAGTTTAAAGTATGCTTCCAAAATTGAGTGTAGGTATACATTCTCTATCTGTTCTGGATTTTCTGTTCTGTACAATTTATTTTGGCTATCAGAGTGTGTAGTCTTGTTTTGTCAAACACCAATTGCTGTTTAACTTGAGTAGCCTCCAGTGGGTAATAGATTGGCTTTTTAGACCTAAGAGTTAGATATTTTATAACCCTCCTTTGAGTAGTTACTGCTTCACTAGCCAAGGGAAGGTTACATGAGCAGGAGTCTGGACTTGGGAGATAGCAGGATGAGCCCTTCTGTTCCTTCTGGAAGTGAATTATTTGAATTGGCTACCATTTTCTGAAGGATGCAATAAACGAGATCCAATTTCCTTGACAGCTCTGATGTTCTCACTGCAGCTCTGAGGGCTGGGACCACTCTCTCCTCCCACTTAACTAAGGTCTTAGCACATAGTGATAGGCCAAGGAGAGGCATGGCTCCTTATTTCCCTGTCTCATTCACTTGGTCCTAATGTCTCCAGTACAAAAGCCCTAACCTATGGGAATCTTGTGTTTTAACTTTTCAGTTGCAGCAGGAAATCGAAGACTGGAGTAAATTACATGCTGAGCTCAGTGAGCAAATCAAATCATTTGAGAAGTCTCAAAAAGATTTGGAAGTAGCTCTTACTCACAAGGATGATAATATTAATGTAAGTACGTTCTCATGAATACAAGCTTAGTTCTTGTGAATTATCATGAAATCTGTAGAATTAAATGGAAAGACTCTTAATGCCCTTTTACTTCTTTTCTAGGCTTTGACTAATTGCATTACACAGTTGAATCGGTTAGAGTGTGAATCTGAATCTGAGGGTCAAAATAAAGGTGAAAATGATTCAGATGAATTAGCAAATGGAGAAGTGGGAGGTAAGATCAGTCCCAAGGAGGATGGACCCGTTTTGCCTTCCTGTTTTTAAGTGCACCAGTGCTACTTTTCACCTGGCTGAATTTCCTCTTAAGCTTTCGAGTTGTAAAACACATATTGGATTTGAATGTATGTCTGCTTGCATTGCGCAGAGGTGGATTGCTAGGGTGTGGTGTAGCAATAAACATGCAGTGAACACTGACTTTGTTTTTACATTGAGACTAGAAGGGTGCATGGAGCTGCACTGGTCATGTCTTACACCTCTAAGTATTGAACACATACAGTAGTAGAAACTTGTTTCTCAGTTTCATGAAGATAACATTTTAAAACTTGTCATCTCAGTAGCTGTGTGGTTTTAAGGCCCACAACTGTTTTTTAAGAGTACTGAGGTGGTTGGAGGCATAAACTGACTAAGGCCATGAAAGAAAACCACAACTGGTTTTGAGAGTGCCGAGGTGGTTGGATCCATAAACTAAGGCCATGAGAGTGGAGGCTATAGGGTAGCAGTGTTTACTGATGAGGACAGTGTTTCTAGATGCCCTGTCTCAAGTTGGATATTGCTTGTGTAGTGGGTGTTTAAACCACACCTGGTAGCAGTTTCTGGAGGAGAATAGGAGGGAATGTTTCTGAATAAGACACTAAGCCCAGATGGAGGTAGATATGAGAGAGAAGAAAGAGCTTTATCTCACATGTTTCTTCTTGCCCAAGAATGGCATGTATAACATGTTTATGTACAAATGGGAATTCACTTTTTCAGTCTTAAGTTTGCAGTTCTCTTAAAAGTCAGTCTAACCCTGTTCTGTTTTTGTTTGTTCTTTAAATGTTTGAACATGACAATTGTTTGGTTTTGGGTAAATCAAGAAAGTATGGATTTAAAAAGCAAAGGAAGAAAAAGCAATGAAAGAAATCCTTTTGTTTTTTAGGTGACCAGAATGAGAAGATGAAAAATCAGATTAAGCAGATGATGGATGTCTCTCGGGTATAGTCCTTTTTAGAGTCCCATAATTACCTGTGAATGCTTTTACTATGCCTCACTTTTATGAATACTTCTCTCTTCTGCAATTTTTAGACACAGACTGCAATATCGGTAGTTGAAGAGGATCTAAAACTTTTACAACTTAAACTAAGAGCCTCTGTGTCCACTAAATGTAACCTGGAAGGTAGGTTGCTTCTTGAGAAGAAATTGCTATATCTTGGAAAGATACAAAATTGCATTAGAAAGATAAAGAGCGGCTTCCTGCTTTCATTTGTCTCATTTCTCTCAGCACCAGCCCCCAACCAAGTTCTCAAGTTCTTGTGCACACACATAAAACTCTAATGTTTAGGCCGGGCGCGGTGGCTCAAGCCTGTAATCCCAGCACTTTGGGAGGCCGAGACGGGCGGATCACGAGGTCGGGAGATCGAGACCATCCTGGCTAACCCGGTGAAACCCCGTCTCTAGTAAAAAATACAAAAAACTAGCCGGGCGAGGTGACAGGCACCTGTAGTCCCAGCTACTCGGGAGGCTGAGGCAGGAGAATGGCGTAAACCCGGGAGGCGGAGCTTGCAGTGAGCTGAGATCCGGCCACTGCACTCCAGCCTGGGTGACAGAGTGAGACTCCATCTCAAAATAAATAAATAAATAAATAAATAAACTCCAATGTTTTATCCTTTACAGACCAGATAAAGAAATTGGAAGATGACCGCAACTCACTACAAGCTGCCAAAGCTGGACTGGAAGATGAATGCAAAACCCTGAGGCAGAAAGTGGAGATTCTGAATGAACTCTATCAGCAGAAGGAGATGGCTTTGCAAAAGTAAGACTGTCATCATTTCCTGTGAACTGTATTGTCATGTGACTAAATAAATGTGTAACTAATATAGATACTGTTACCATTTTTTAGGATTATTTATACTTTTTTACATCTGTAATTAGTATAAATTTGTCTTTCTTTCTTTCTGCTTTGTTTCTCATAAGCTGCATTTTTCTTTCCTTTCTAACCAGTAGTCAGAAACTGTTGCCTGTAGCTCCCTGAAGGGGGAGCAGTGTGCTGGTGCCGACAGGTGCTGCTGTGGAGTGCTTCTCTTTGGAAGATCTAGCCATGCCTTGTCTGTGGCTCCACCACTTGTTTCACTTTCCTTTCTTTGTGGTCAATTATGTAATTTCCTTTAAAAAGTCTGAGTGATTTTGTATGACATGTGTTTTAGTAGAATAAAAACTTCAAAAAAGGAAAATTTACTTATTGCAGATACATTTAGTTTTGGACTTCACATTCAAATGTTCAAACTAAATATAATTGTGGCAAAGATACTAGGAGTTTTGAATATAAAACTATTTGGCGTGTATATTTAGATATTAATCTTCTGAAATACATGTCTCAAATTTCGAGCGAGGCACCTTTTGAAAGCTGTATTTTTATAGTTCAAGTTTTTTCTCCACAAAAACATCTGAATTCTCTAAAAATAGGTTATCTGTGGCAGTTGCTATTTGTGTTTGCTCTTATATTTTATTCTTTGGTGTATATGGCAGTGTGTGAGAAGGCCTCTCTTGCTAAGCAAATTTAACTTTTTAAAATGCTTAGACTGCTACTGCTGTATGCCATTAAATATTGAAACTATGCCATTAATGTTTTTTCTAATTCTTTGCTTACCAAGCAGCCAGTTTAGATTTTCCAGGTTTTGTTCAGGCCAGCTCTAAATGCCTGTTCTGCTTCAGAGAGACATTCCCCATTTCATTACTTTTTAAAAACAAACACTTCTCTGCCTCCAATAGTAATGTGAATTACTTAAATGGCAACTGTTTTTCTTCATTATACAGTTAACCCATTGATGTGGCAGTATTTTACTCAACTTCCCCGACATTCATTCAGTCTCCTTGTCTGGTTTGTACTCTGCTGTCTACCCCTAAAGTCACTGTGTTAGTTCAGGCCCTTGTCATCTTTTATGCCAGTCCCTAGCTAATCACGTATCTCCAGTCTTTCCTTTCCTTTCCTTTCCTTTCCTTTCCTTTCCTTTCCTTTCCTGTCCTGTCCTGTCCTGTCCTGTCCTGTCCTGTCCTTGTTTTCTTTCTGACGGAGTCTCACTGTGTCACCCAGGCTGGAGTGCAGTGGCACAGTCTCGGCTCACTGCAAGCTCCGTCTCCCAGATTCATGCCATTCTCTTGCCTCAGCCTTCCAAGTAGCTGGGACTACAGGCGCCTGTCACCACGCCCAGCTAATTTTTTTTGTATTTTTAGTAGACATGGGGTTTCACCCATGTTAGCCAGGATGATCTCGATCTCCTGACCTCGTGATCTGCCCACTTTAGCCTCCCAAAGTGCTAGGATTACAGGCGTGAGCCACCGCGCTCGGCCCCCCATCTCCAGTCTTTCTTATACAGCTTCTTCCCAGTTCCGATTGTCTGTATAGTTGCTAGAGTGAACTTTTTAAAATACAAGTCTGTCCATGTCATTATGTGCTTAAAATCTGTCAAGGATGCTCCATTCCCTTCAGGGTGAATTCCAGACTCCTTAGTAGAGGCCACTTTCCCCTCAGCTAGTCCTGAGCTGCCTCTCCAGGTGCATTTCCTGTCGTTTCTTCTGATGCTTCTTGAACTGCAGACTCTGAACCATTCCTCCATGCCACTCTAAACCTCTTTGTCTTCATGTATGTTGTTTTCTCTGTAGTAAAAATGTCCTTTATTGTTTCTCCCTGGCAGTCTCCTACCTACTCAAATGTTTATGCTCCTAAAAGTCTTTCTGGAGTGAGTTATAGCATAAATAAATAGGTAGCCATAGAGACTGAGTACTCATTTGCTTCTTAAATGTAATTTGTAAATATATGTTTGAGTTTAAATCTACATATTGGTATCTGCTCTCTATTTGATGGCCTGTTCTGTGTTCCTTTTTTCATTTTTTTGAATTGTTAGAGTATTTTAAATGATTCTGCTCTTCTCTATTTAAGCTTGGTGGTTACAAGTTGTTCTACTTGTCCTCTTGTTAAAGGCCACAGCATGTATCCTGGACTTATTAAAATAAGTCTGATATAGTATAGTTACCTCTTTCTTAATAGAGGAGTTACCTCTTTCTGTGCTTTAACTTCCTCCTGACTTAGATGTTATTGTGGTCATGTATTTTAATGGTCTGTGTAGCTCAAACTCCACAAAATGTTTTGTCTTTTACAGTGCTAACCTGCTGATACTCAATTTACACACCTATTTATAGTTCCTGTCATCCTTCATTTTCCTACATCTTCAGTCTTCCATTTGGGATCACGTTCATTCTACTTGAAGAATATACTTTAATGCAGGTTCAGTGAGTTTACTTTTGTGTGGAAATGTCTTTATTTTGACTCTGTTTTAAAAGGGTCTTTCTGCTGGTTATGGAATTTTGATAGTTGTTTAATTTTAGCGCTTTAAAGATAACCAATTATCTTCTGGTTTTAAAATTTCTTTGAGGAATCTATTATCATTCTTATTTTCTCTTTTCTCTTTTTTCAAATGTATTATGTCTGCCCTAGCTGCCTTTAGTCATTTTTCTTTTTGGTTTTTCAGCAGTTTTCTTGGGAAGTGCCTACATGTAGGATTTTGTCATCACCCCTCCACCGCTACCCCCTGCATTTTCTTTTGCATTTATACTGCTTGAGGTTATAAACATCTCTTGAATTTGGGGACTCTTTTTTCACATATTAATTCTATCTCATTCTCACTTATCCTGAGAATCCAATTAAACATACTAGGCTCTCCCACTCCTACCCCTCACCCAGTGCCTCCTACCTTCTGAATTTGCTTCATTCTGGTTGTTTTCTTCTGACCTATCTTCCAATGTGCTAAAATCTCACCTCAGTTGTCTAATCTGCTAAAATCATTGAGTTCTTTTTGATTTCACTATTTTTCACTTTTATAGTTTCTAATCCTCTGCTGAAATGTGTAATCTTGACTTATACTTCCTTCAATATGTAAGGCACAATTGTTTTAAAATCTATGTGGTAAGGCCAGGCGCGGTGGCTCACGCCTGTAATTCCAGCACTTTGGGAGGCCGAGATGGGCGGATCACGAGGTCAGGAGATCGAGACCATCCTGGCTAACATGGTGAAACCCCGTCTCTATTAAAAATACAAAAAATTAGCCGGGTGCGGTGGTGGGCTCCTGTAGTCCCAGCTACACGGGAGGCTGAGGCAGGAGAATGGCGTGAACCCGGGAGGTGGAGCTTGCAGTGAGCCAAGATTGTGCCACTGCACTCCAGCCTGGGCGACAGAGCAAGACTCCATCTCAGAAAAAAAAAAAAAAAAATCTATGTGGTAATCCTATTATGTGGATCCCTTATGAGTGTGTTTCTCTGGTCTTTTAGATTGTGATCACATTGTCTTGTCTTGTGGAATACCTGGTTGGTTTTGATGGAGTGGTGAACTGTCGGGGAAATTTGAGGTCTAAGATGATGTTATCGTCCTACAGAAAATATATGAGATTACCTCTAGTGGGTGGTCATTACTTTATTCCAGTTAACAATTAAAATCATTCAAAAACGGCTTAGTCCCTTTAAAGGACATTGTTTTTATTGCCTGTTCAGTACTCCAAGTGTGCAGCTCTTTTCTGGTCTCAACCCAAAGCCTAGGGCTTTTACTAGGGGCCCTTCTCATTGGCAGTCCTGAACTCCACTTCTTGTTTCTCTGAACCCAGGGATCTGTTGAAAGTTCTTTTCAACCTTCTTATATGTCTGCATTGTCTTCAATGCATGGATGAACCTGGGGGAAAATGGCTTAAGATGCCAGGCTTACTTATAATTCTGTGTTTTTTCCTACTGGATTTTCTTCACTGCCTTATTAGCTTTCTGATGCCTTCGAGCACATTCTTTATATTTTTGTCCATATGTTCTTATTTTCAGTGTTTGCAGACTAACTCATCCATTATTGAAAACAAAATTCTCTTGAATCTTTCTTTAAGACTTGTTTTTTCCACATCCCTTCCTAAGCCAGAGTCAGAGAGGGATTGTTCTGTTCTTACATGCACTTTTTGCACATTCAACTGTGAGCCCCTTTAGTGCAGAGGTGGTACTTACCATACCCATGCCTTTATCTTAGCCTCTTACAAGGTAACTAGTATATTATAGCCACTCATGAAATATTTGCTGAAGTATTTAATGAGCAGTTGTAAAAGAGTACATAAACTTCTTTCTCTTTAGTGTTAATAACCCTTTTTACTATTTTACTATAGCTCCTCTATTTTTGTTTCCAATTTGTAGAAAATTTTCAAGTACCTTTTGCATCAGAACTATAAGTAAAGAAATACAAGGGTAACTACAGGTAGCACTTTTAAACCATTAAACGTTGCTGCCTTTACAATCTGTGTTATAGTTGGCTGACCTCTTGAGCTTGAAGGTTGTCAGGTTAAAACCAGTTTCCAGTACATAGCACCCTGATTACGGGACAGTTTGGATTCTTTTTCTGTTCAACAGACATTGCCGATACTCAGATTTGTCTCTCTGCTTAATCATGATTCCATTGAAATAGGTAGGAGAGCTCCATGTCTGTAGTGTGAAAATGTTCTGGGGTTAATTGCACAGTTAAGGACATGTTCTAAAAAGCTCTTTCATTGGCTGTCTTTATCGTGGTACCATTCTTGGATTGAGAAACAGCCCATAAGAAAATTAATTAGTGGTCTTTCCATGGCTAGAAATAAGAGAAGTAATTATCTCCTGCATTATCCTAATAAGCTTAACTGTGTTAGGTTGATCAGTCCTGGCTTTCTACATTGAAGAAAAGTGCGCATTCATCATTTCAACACAACAGTCTTTCCCATGGGACACATAGTGCTTTTTTACATTTGTATTATTTACTAATGAGGAGAAAATTATGAGACATTAGAAAATGCAGGTGATGTATCAACAGGCCATAGTTGGATTTTTATCCTGAAGAACAGTTTGAGTTCCTTCCTATGACTTTGTATAATCTATGCATTTTTAAGAATAGGATAGGAAGTGAGATTTTATTAGAGTATTCAGACAGAATGCCAGGAGGAAAAGAGAAACACTTCCACTGACAACCAGTTTTATCTTAGGAAACTGAGTCAAGAAGAGTATGAACGACAAGAAAGAGAGCACAGGCTGTCAGCTGCAGATGAAAAGGCAGTTTCGGCTGCAGAGGAAGTAAAAACTTACAAGTAAGTTCACCTTCTAAAGAGGGTATCAGTGGCTAATGAAACTAGTGTTGGCTTTTTTTATTAGCACCAAAGCACAAATAAATGGTTAGAGGACATGAATACATCAGTTCACAAAAAAGAAAAACTGTATTTTAAGTTAACAAATGGAAAAATATTAACAAATAGCCAGTGTTGGCAAAACTGTAAGGGAACTTGATTTATGCAAACAGTTCTGGGGGTCGGGGGGGCGTGGGGGCAGTTTGTTGTATGCGTCAAAAGCCATTAAAGTGATTTTGCCATTTGATAGACCCAGTAGTCCTAACTTTGGGAAATTTTTTTATAATATAATTAAAGGATGAAAACAGGTTTATAGTGGAAGATATTAATAATAGGATTATTTGAGAACATATTTAGGAACAGTTAAAGAAATTTTAATTTATCAACTCAGAATCTCCAGCTATTAAAGGAAATTATGTATCATTAGTTTTCATCATATTGTACTTTTGTTATAACCAACCATGTAAAATATGCTTTATATTTCTGGATAAGCTGTATTAGGGTACAGTTGTTAGGGTAAAGGTTAACATAGTAAGATGGTTTGGGTTTTCATTTGGTTGTGCTTTAAATGATAAAACCAAGTGCAATTCTTAGGCGGAGAATTGAAGAAATGGAGGATGAATTACAGAAGACAGAGCGGTCATTTAAAAACCAGGTAATAATTCTAGTGCCCTACTATATAGTGCCTGGAATTCTTTGATAACTACTACAGGCTATTATAATGAATCTGTAAGCATATTTTGTGATGTATTATCTTTTTCAGATCGCTACCCATGAGAAGAAAGCTCATGAAAACTGGGTAAGATTTGTTTTTTCTTTACCTTATTTTGTGCATAGTCTCCCACAGCTGAATTTGGATATTTTTCTTCAATAGCTCAAAGCTCGTGCTGCAGAAAGAGCTATAGCTGAAGAGAAAAGGGAAGCTGCCAACTTGAGACACAAGTATGTGATTTTGATGCCTGTATTTTCAGTGTGTGATGTCTTAAGGAATTGGTTTCTGTTTCACATTTAAGTCTTTCTTAAATATTCTTTCTCTATATTCAAGATTATTAGAATTAACACAAAAGATGGCAATGCTGCAAGAAGAACCTGTGATTGTAAAACCAATGCCAGGAAGACCAAATACACAAAACCCTCCACGGAGAGGTAAGGGAGCACCTTGTAAAGGGCAGCAATCTGTTTTTTGATGTAAAATGTATATACGTGACTTTTTGTTTCTGTGTGTAATGGTATGGTACCCTAGGAATAATCCCAAGAACTGAGTAAAGAAAAAAAGTCTGTCTTAAAATGTTAACACGACGCTGTCATCTTTAGGTCCTCTGAGCCAGAATGGCTCTTTTGGCCCATCCCCTGTGAGTGGTGGAGAATGCTCCCCTCCATTGACAGTGGAGCCACCCGTGAGACCTCTCTCTGCTACACTCAGTCGAAGAGATATGCCTAGAAGTGAATTTGGTGAGCATTCACGTGTTTCCTTGCAATACTCTTTTGGGTGGTTTTTTCCCTTTTATTTGAGAATTCTAATGCAAACACTTTAGAATTCGGGTCTGTCCAGTATAGAAAAGAAAATTTCTTACTTTGTCTTGGTGGATTCAACTGCAAGTATTCAACTGAAAGATTTTGCTTTAGAACAGAAGGCATTTATTACTTTCCTTTATTGTTTTGTTTCTTAGTTTTTTACTCTGAAGTATAAGCTTTTATCTTTCAATTAAAGTTCTGTGGGATTCCTCTCCCAAATACAGCTGACACTTCAACAACACAAGTTTGATCTGTGCAGGTCCACTTCTATGCAGATTTTTTTCAAAAAATATCTTGGGAAATTTTTTGGAGCTTTGCAATAATTTGAAAGAACTTGCAGATCAACCACATTGCCTAGAAATATAAAAAAATTTAAGAAAAATTTATATATGTTGTGAATGCATAAAATATATGTAAATACTAGTCTATTTTAGCATATACTATTGTAAAATATACAAAGATCTATTTTTAAAAGTTAAAATTTATCAAAACTTGCACAAGCACAGATGTACCTGATACCATTCACAATTGGGAAAAATAAACACATGTAAAGATGCAGTTGTAAATCATAAATGCGTAAGATTAGCTGTAGTACATACTGTACTACTGTAATAATTTCATAACCACCTCCTGTTGCTACTACAGTGAGCTCAAGTGTTGTGAGTATCCACTTAAAACACCATGTGATGTTAATCTGCATGTGGGCAGTTCATCTTTCCAGTAAATTGTGTATCACAGTAAACATAATCTCTCATGGTTCTTGTGTATTTTTCACGTTTAGTGCAATACCATAAACCTTGAATAACACCATGGGACCCATATAAAATGCCACTAGTGATGCTGGAAGTATTCTCCAGAAGCAGAGTCATGACACTACTAGAGAAAGTTGAATTGCTTTGATATATACCATAGATTGGAGTGTGCAGTAGCAGTTATCAGTCATTTCAGTCAGACGGTTCATCTTGTAAACAGACCATGTACATGTACAGTACAAATACAATACAGTGCTATAAATACATTTCCTCTTATGATTTCAATAACATTTTCTTTAGCTTGCTTTATTAAAGTAAGAATACAGTATACAATATATATACAGAATATGTATTAACTGTTTATGTTATTGGTAAGGCTTCTGGTCAATAGTAGGCTATTTATTAGTAGGTAGGTTTTGGGGAGTCAGAAGTTACACGTGGATTTTTGACTGCGCAGGGGATCAGCACACTTAACCCCTGCATTGTTCAAGGGTCAACTGTATTATAAAGTAGCCTTAATAACTTTATAGTTTATGCGGCATACATGTTTCCACTTCTCATTACTATAGTATGAAACGCTGTTAAGTCTATTTTGAATCCTAAATATGTCTATAATACTCGGTAAGATACAGAAGTCAGATTACATATACACTGAACAAAAATCACCATGTAGAATACAATACATGGAAGTCTGTAGCTTGAAGTGTAGAACCAGAGCCATTAATGTGCAGGATTTATTGTTCTTTCAGTGCAAGGCAGTTTTTATTTTAATTCTTTAAGTCTGTGCATAAATTGTAAGTGATTTCCCTTCATAAGGATTGGGAGACCCATTTTTAATATTGCTTTCCAGATAGACTTGAACCCTGACCTGTCCACAATTGATTATTTCTTCCAAAAAATACATATAAGGGCTCTGTTATTTCTTTCTCAAGGATCAGTGGACGGGCCTCTACCTCATCCTCGATGGTCAGCTGAGGCATCTGGGAAACCCTCTCCTTCTGGTAAGGGAGCAAGAGTGTTCAAAGAGTCTAAAACTATGCAGGAAGTGGGCAGAGGAATTTTTTTTTTTTTTTTTTTTTTTTAATCCTTCTCACAGAGTACACAAGTCGGAATAAGTCTAAATCAGTTCTCTGGTCTTTAACAGATCCAGGATCTGGTACAGCTGCCATGATGAACAGCAGCTCAAGAGGCTCTTCCCCTAACAGGGTAATCGATGAAGGCAAGGTAAATACCCCCATTTTGAATAATTAGTTATTTCAGGACATTTAGCTTTTCCTACAACTCTGTCTTTGCCTCATCTCCTATTTGTGTGTTCTACCTGTACTATCTCATTTATTTTTTAAAAAAGCAAACTGTTCTGCAAGAGCCTGAAGTCCCCTCAGTTCCCAGCATTACATCTTTGGCTGAGCGTCCAGTAGCAGTAAGTACTTAGAAGTGTGGACTGAACTGGGCTCTAAGTTGCATGGCAATATTGATCTCACTTTTATCCTTGACTTGGGAGTGATGCTGAAACCTGATGGATTCATTGGCCTTTTCTCCTCTCTCCTGTTTGGTTAGACATTTAACCTGTGTAGAGCATCTGCTGTAACTCTGATTAACTTAAACAAAAGTGAAAAGTCCCCACTCTTGTGTGTTTCAGTGTTTAATGCTATTAGGCAAAGTAAATTCATTGTAAATTGTGTAATTCATTACTATGTCTTCATTTGGAAGTGTGGTATTTAAGAATACCTCCAATTGTATACTAGGCAAACCCTATTTTGAATGATCTGAAATTACAGATCGATAACAGAAGAATGTTTGCTGGAAGTGAAATACTGAATAGTGAAAGTCTATAATTACCCATTGAGCCAGTTCCCAGCAGTGTCCTTAAACAGTGTTCACATAAGTATATTCTCTTGTAACTTGTGTAGCTGTTATGGCTGGTAAGTGCTCTGATCATACCTCACCGTGATTCTCTACATTGAAATTAAAATAAGTTTAATGATTGAGAGTTTCCAACCCACTTTCCCATAGGAAATGATTAATCAGTATCTCATAGTAGACAGTATTACTAGTGAATGAAGGTAGATAGAGCTGTGCCTGTGTAATTTGTGTACATAACATTGTTTCTCTTGGAAAATACTTCCAAGTTCCAGCAGAGGACTCCAGGAATACACATCTCTTGAGAAATGTTTTTATCCAAGGGCAGCTTGGATAAGATCCAAGACCCCTTTGAAGTAGGAGACTTCAAAGAGTGTAGAGGCTGCTTTGTGAGACAGGAGAAGCAGAGGTGGAAAGAACGTGGCCTTGGAGTCAAACCTGGCATTGAATTCCAGCCAGCCTCTTACATGCTGTGTGACCGTCAGCAAATCTAATACTCTCTGTGCCTGTGTTCCTGCATATTTAGAACAAGATGGTCCTATTAGAGATTTAGAGATGTGATAATTCGAGTTAATATATGTAAGGCCTACAGAAGGTACTCTGAATAATCACTATTACATGGTAGAGAATGGATTTTTCATTCCCATTCATTCTCTGCATCCTTAATATGGAAATTACTCTGATGGGAGGGATGTGCAGAGGGAGTGACTGCCTTAGAAATAGACGTATGAATGGCATAACTTCTATATTAGTCAGGAATGACCTCCATTTATAACCTGTGCATTCCCTTCCATTTGCAGATGTAAGCAATAGTACGATTAGAGCAAGTGTTCACTCCTGTGGCGTACTTTTAACCTTTCTAAGCTATCAGTGGTAACAAATGAGAGGGGTAGAGTTTTTTGCACTAATTCTGCTCTTTGGACAAATGCCTGATATCTGCTTCATTGGGTTTTAGTTTTTACTGGTGTTGGTGCTTTTGTCTGTCATACCAGAGTATTTCAAAACTTCAATTGCTTCTACTCTGCAGGTTAATATGGCTCCAAAAGGGCCCCCTCCTTTCTCAGGAGTCCCTCTCATGAGCACCCCTATGGGAGGCCCTATACCACCACCCATTCGATATGGACCACCACCTCAGCTCTGCGGACCTTTCGGGCCTCGGCCACTTCCTCCACCCTTTGGTAAGATGATCTGAACAGTAGTGATTGACTTGTAAAGCACATTCATCTCCCTCTGTCCCTTGCTAATACAACTGCAATTGCAGGGCTTTGCAATGCAGTGATGAAGCTGATTGAGTACATTGTTAACTTTTCCCCAAGTTTCTTAGGACACAAAGGGTGCTGCATAATCTCCTGTGATTAGATGGGCAATAATTGTCTCTAATAGAACAAGGAAAGAGGCTATTCATAAAAAGCCAGAAATATTAAGCACATGTTTATTGAACATTTGTGGCTGTGTACTAGGCTGTGCAATGGATAGCAAGGTAGATAAAATATATCCTCTAATTAAGATGTCTTATAGGTCACAAATATACACACTCTACAACATAAAGCTTCTAATCACCCATAATGGAAGCGTAAGCAGTAGGTCACAGGATATTAGGGAAAGATACAAACCCTCAATCCTCACCTTGGGAACACAAAGGAAGGAGATAAGAAAGAGAAGGTAGAATTTAACAGCTATCTAATGAATGCTGCTGAATTTAATTAGATGCAGCTGGAAGGCCTTTTCCAGCAGGGCAAGCACCTTAATTTTTATGGCATTATTAGCTTCATCTTGAGCTACTGCGTAATTTTTTTTTTTTTTTGAGATGGAGTCTCGCTTGTTGCCCAGGCTCGAGTGTGGTGGCACGATCTCTGCTCACTGCAAGCTCCGCCTCCTGGGTTCACGCCATTCTCCTGCCTCAGCCTCCCAAGTAGCTGCGACTACAGGCGCCCACCACCACACCCGGCTAATTTTTTGTATTTTTAGTAGAGACGGGGTTTCACCGTGTTAGCCAGGATGGTCTCGATCTCCTGACCTCGTGATATGCCCGCCTCGGCCTCCCACAGTGTACTGCATAAATTTGTAACTGATACACAGTAGTTAATGGAATTTATCAAAATTTTTATTGCAATGAAGCCATATTTAGTCTGTCTTCTTGGTATGGTGGAGTGCAAATCTATCTCTTTTTAAGATAAAGATGATAGGCCAGGCACAGTGGCTCACGCTTGTAATCCCAGCACTTTATGAATCCCACCATTCATTAGATGAGGCTGAGGCGGGTGGATCCCTTGAGTCTAGGAGTTTGAGACCTGTGTGGGCAACATGGTGAAACCGCCATCTCTACAAAAAATACAAAAATTAGCTGGGAGTGGTGGCATCCATCTGTAGTCCCAGCTACTCAGGAGTCTGAGGTGGGAGGATCAATTGTGTCCAGGAGATTGAGGCTGCAGTGAGCCATGGTCACTCCACTACACTCCAGTCCAGGTGATAGGCAAGACTCTACCTCCAAAAAAAAAGAAGGGATGACAGACCGTATTAACATACCTGGCATTATCTTAATTTAGATATGTTCCTAGGAATTTACTAGAAATAATTTTTGTTTTCCAGGCCCTGGTATGCGTCCACCACTAGGCTTAAGAGAATTTGCACCAGGCGTTCCACCAGGAAAACGGGACCTGCCTCTCCACCCTCGGGAATTTTTATCTGGACACACACCATTTAGACCTTTAGGTCCACTTGGCCCAAGAGAGTACTTTATTCCTGGTGCCCGATTACCACCCCCAACCCATGGTCCCCAGGATTACCCACCACCACCTGCTGCAAGAGACTTACCGCCATCAGGCTCTAGAGATGATCCTCCTCCTGCCTCTCAGAGCACTAGCCAGGACTGTTCACAGGCTTTAAAACAGAGCCCATAACTATGACCTCTGACGTTTTGTTGGAGAGAAAGTGTACTGTGCATTATTCATTACAGTAAAAGATTTCATTGGCTTCAAAATCCAAAAGTTTATTTTAAAGGGTTTGTTGTTAGAACTACGCTGCCTTGGCAGTGTGCATTTTTGAGCCAAACAATTCAGAAATGTCATTTCTTCCCTAAATAAGACACCTTTTAAGCTAGAGCGTCCTTACAACTTTGAAATGTGCAATAAAGAATACCTGTGTTTTAGCTAATGTAGCATATGTAATTGCTAAATGATTTAGAATGTCATGAAAAATATGAACATTTCCTGTGGAAATGCTTTAAGAACATGTATTTCCATTATCCTATTTTTAGTGTACACCAGCTGAATACGGAGCAATGGTGTTTATAAGCGTTTTTTTTTTTTAAACTATCTGGTCACAAAGACTGTTACGCTAAAAATGTTTACTAAAGGATCACTAAACTTCATCTCCCCTCTTGCTGAAGTTCTTTGTAGTAACAGCTCATAAAAATTTGTTATTAATATTTCCCAAGTGTCTGTTGATTCATTGGACTGTTAATGAGGCTTGTGCGATTTGGGGAACATGTACACTCAGGCTCCCAGAACTGAAGATGGTGGCTGGTGGCACACTTCCGGCTGTTACCCCGTCACCTGTGAACTCTACAAGTGATGTCTTTTCATTTCAAAGAAGTTTATTTCCCACTTGTACAGCATTCACATGCTTTCTTTACGATCCTCATTGTCTATTTAGAATGGTTTTCTGAGAGTGAGTTTACATTAGTAGCAAGAGTTGTTTGACCTGATGTTCTATTGCTTTTACCATTCCTGTAGAAAAAAGGTACACAACAGAAAAATGAAAATGATGTGTCATGGCCATAAAAGTACAGAAATCTTTAAAAATTTTAAAATGTACAGTCTCGTCTTTCCCATTCCTTGCCACTGATTTTTGAGGAATATAATAAAAAGATTGGAAGAGTATAATGCCATGAGAAAGAATGATTTAGGACTATGAGGCTTACAACATGCCCTAGGTCAGCAATCAAGGGTTGAAATCAGTTTTTTTTTAGGGAGGAAGAGGGGGGCGACAGGTGTTATTCCAAAATTAATATTTAAACATTGGTGCTTTTATTTAAAAATCAGTAACTAACCATCTGGAATTGCAGCATACTTAAAGTCTTATCCATTACTACACTGTGCCTTTAAAACAATGTTTCTTTAAATACTCTACAGCATTTCTAAGAACTAACTTCAGACATTTTAATTACAGTAATAATAGCACTCCTTTTAAGGAGTTTAAGATCTAGACTAAAACTAAAATCATAAAAGGCTGATACTTTTGTTTGCTGCTAGGTTATATTCTTCCATTCATTGAAGTCCTATGATGTAATATTTTTGAAACCTAGTGTATGTCTTGTCACTGTTGTGATATTTAATTGATTAAGAATATCTTGTAAAAAGGAGTAAAAGCTTCAATGTGGAACAATTTTCTCTTTATACTAAACAACTGAAGATAGATAGTTTAGAAAGATAAGGACTTTGAAAGAAGGCAACTCTGTGAAAGTTCATAAGGAATATATAAATTCTTCAGGAAAAGAGAATTCAATCTATATGTCCTCCCATTTAACATCAAGAATAGAAGAAATTAAGAGGAAAACTCCACAGAAGAGCATAGGCCACTTTTAGCCATGTAAAATAAGATTAAGTCACAAATACAATTTTTGAATTTACCTGTCAGTCTCTTTAGGACACAAAACAATGCTGAAATTAATATAATTTCTAATTTTAAATGTCATTTAAGTGTAGATTATGCCATCTAGGAAGGTAAGTAGAAAAGGTAAATTAAATCTATTTTTAAAATTCAAAATTAGAGTATTTTTCCCCTCTAAAGCCTTTTTTGGTGATTATTCTGTATCTGACATAATTGAGAAACTGGCAAGCTGTGGAGATTCCAGTGTAGCTTCTCTGAGAAGTTGTGAGCCAGTCCTTAACTGCTTCCTCTCACATCCATCTGATTGCACCATTTCTGCAGCAAACCCCAAAGCAGGGCGCCAAAACGCAGATGGCATAGGGAGTATCATCCCTCAGTCAAATCACTTTTCTATCTCTAAAGTTTCATCTATTTCGGAAGTCATCTCCAACTAATTGTGTCTGGATTTAGTTGCTAAAATTGTCTTATTTATGAAGCAGCAATATTCAGCCTGAAGGCATTTCTGCTATAGTTGTAGTGACATCGTCAATGGCTGATTTTTTTTCATTGGAAAGTAAGTAATTTGTGGGATGTAGTATATTCTGTGTCAACTGCAAGACAATCACTCATTTTCTCATTATATTCAAGTCCGAATTAAAGTTAAGCTAATCACACAGTGTTCAATTTAAGCTTCTTTAATGTTGATGAAAGGTATTTGTAGTTCATATAAACCATACTTATGTGAAGGATAGCAGATGCTTCATATAAATTATCACTTTGATATACATATCTTACGGTTTATGAGAAAAGAGAAAAAATAATACATCGGTTTTGCTACATTTTAATCGTTTTTTTTTAAGGGATTGTTTTTTAGGTCTTGTCAGCAACATCAAACAAAAGGTACTGAGTACTCCACAGGGTACAGAGTGCTGCCAAGCACCTTAGAAAAACTACATGACACGGAGAAAATGCGCTTCTTGCTCCTTGAAGAGCTTACAGTCTAGGGATTTGACAACTCACAGTCTTAGGAACTGAGTGAACAATAAAGTAAGGCAAATTCTTCATCCCTTAGAGCTATTGTGGACTGACTCATTTTAGAATTTGGAATTAATCCAATCAAGATGAGAGACAAGACTAAATTTGGCCGAGAATTCGTTCAGGCTCACATAGTTTTTATTAACATCCGTCTAGTAAATAGAATGGACCTAACAGACAACTGAAAGTAAAGACTAGATCTCTTGAAGTGCAAGGGCTAAAACAACTTAATTGTGGTTACTTATTTTAAAAAGCAAACATACTGAATGGTATGACTAGGGTGATTACACTAGTTTAAAAATAGGCCAGGTACTGACACTGCATTCCCCTCATGCATTGCTCATTTAAAATAGTGAATATTAAAATATGTGGGCTTTACATCTAACCCACAGAAAGCCCACCACAAATGTTCTGTGTATCAAATATCCACCTCATGTGTACTATGAAAGTTTTATTTATGCCCCATTAAGTCAAAAGTAAATAGTCAAATTATAGTAAGCTAATGACCTGCATATTTTCATATGGATGAATGTCAGTATATCTAAATAGGAAATAAATGGCGATCCTATCTACCTATATAAAAAAAATAGAATATCTTTCCAGATTTTGCATACTCCTCACTATAAGAAGAGGTATGCGGGTTTTAAGGTTTCACAATCAGTTGTCAGAAAAACAGCAGTTATGCCTGCAGTATTTCGTTAGCATCTGACTCAATTATTTTTAGATTACATCTTTAGAAGACATTGTAAACCCATCTAAAAATTTGTAATTACTTTGAGATGGTTCCAATGTTAACCCTAGAATCATCATCAGAAAGAGTAACAATGTGATGTAGAAGAACAGCTAATCAACATGACTAAAAATATGCTCATTTTCAGAAAAACAATCTGGTCATCTGGAAACAATCACAGCTACAACCTAGGGAACACTCCCATATGGGATACTGATCTGGCCAAGGCACACTTTCTAAGCAGGAAAACTATCAGATCAGGGTGAATTTAGGCCACTTCAGAGGAGCTGCCTATAAACATCCAGACAGACCTTCTTAGGCCGCAGAACTGGTCCAATTCCTCTTAAAGCAGTTTGACACTACCCTACCCACATCAACCCAAAGCTTGAAGTTAAGTCAAAAGAGCATACTGGAGCAAAAGTGAACAGATGTGTAAACTCTAGCACATTCTTATTGCTGTATTAAGTCTGAAGATGAGCACATCCTACCCACAACAGTATTGTTCCAGGAAGCAGGGTAGGAGTAGTGGTAAATTAGAAAATAGACTATTAATTGCACAATTAATAGAAAAGTAAAAACATGTTTCAAAATCTACAATAAACCTGTATCCAAAGGAGTCCTGTATGTCAGTGATGTGCTGGACTTTGAATTCTGTGGTACAGCTTTGCATTGGACTCCCTCTGGCCTACTGGTCTGGGTACGGCTTGCTTCCTGCCTGTTGAAGGGTGAATACGCTACACAGAGCTATGATGGTTTCTACTGAGTGGTAAAATTCACAGAAGTTCCAGGTTCATCATGTCAGGATCATTCCTTGTGCAAAGTTTGATGTAGATGAAGATAAAGTGGTTTCTTGGTCAATAATTGTAATTTCTTTCTTTTAAAGTCAGTGGGTTTCTTGTATCTGTAATCACAACAGAAGGATGATTGTTTAAAACACTTTGATAACTGAACTCTCCCAAGGTTAAATACTGGATATGGGGGATTTAGAAGAAATATATACTAGTCACCATCAAATTAGTACTAACTCTATATGCACACCACTTACAGTTCTATTACAATTGGCCCAGGTTTAATTTCATCCATCTCCATGAAAGCAAAACACTTGGTGCTGGTAAACCTTTTTTTAGGCTTGTAGTGTTTGAATTCAAAGAAGATAGCTGCACCTAAGGAATTAAAATAAGCCACATAAACCACAGATAGCACATTTCTTGTGTGTCAATTCATTTTCTTTGATCACCAGAAGCATATGAACAGCTACAGCGGGCATAATTTGACAAAACAACTTGTGCCAGTCTCAATGATTTGACAGTAACTTACTATGGTTGTCACCCCAAACTTGTCTGTATCTGAGAAGAGTGACATTTCTCCTTATCATCCAATTCTACAAACTATAGCAAAACTTCTTGAGCTAGACTGCTTCAAGAATGTATAACAGTTATGTACACAGGTAGAATCATAAGCTGCTATAAAATACGAAATGCCACAGAAGAACAAAGAAGATACTTCAATACACATAGAAACTCATTAGGTAGAAAATGCATTTAAAAGAGTTCCTAAAAAAATTTAAGCTTGAATTATTTCCCTTATCCCGAAACAAAAACTCAAAAATTCAATCTTGGGGGTATTTTGGAATTCAAACAACATAAATCACATGCTGGCTGAGCTGTAAAATGTTATCTCTTTCCCTAATACCTTTTGCAGTATTACTCAAAGCACTGTTGTGATGTTTTTCCTGGAACTGCATGTTTGTGTCAAGGCAGTGCTGTAGAAGACAAAAGGTTCAAAGAGCAAATCTATCTATTCTGCCACTCTCCTCCAATGAGCAAGTGATAATGAGAAATTTAGACAGTTCTGGCCAGGTGCGGTGGCTCATGCCTGTAATCCCAGCATTTTGGGAGGCAGAGGTGGGCAGATCACTTGAGCCCAGGAGTTTGAGACCAGCCTGGGCAACATGGTAAGACCCCACCTCTACAAAAAAATTTTTAAAATAGCCGGGCTTGGTGGCAGGTGCCTGTAGTCCCAGCTACTCGGGAGGCTGAGGAGGGAGGACTGCCTGAGCCCAGAGAGACTGAGGCTGCAGTGAGCCATGATCATGCCACTGTGCCCCAGCCTGTGTGACAAAGCAAGACTCTGTTTCAAAAAAAGAAAATAAGAAGCAATTTAGACAGTCCTATGTCCCCAAAGTCCAACAGATAAACTCTTCCCCCAATCCTGCAGAAAAAAGCTAAAAATGGAGAAATAAGTTGCCTCATCAATGTGGCCAAGAAAAATGAATTTCTAAAGAAGGCATGGAAAGTGAAGGAAGGAAGTCAGTGTCTCACTCTTCACTGGTTACTTCTAAATACTGCCTTAACCAGAGCAGTCCAGGAGCTTGGCTTTCAAAGAAACATACATTTAATACTGTCACTGATGACAAAACTCACAAGTCACTAGAAGTTCAGCAGTGTTCAGAAATGTGTGTACAGCATTGGCACTTGGGTCCAAATGGACCACATCACATGGCAAGGGAGGAAAGAAAAACCAGTTGTTCAGGAGACAATGGGATGTGGGTGAGAGAGAGATGGGCATATTCAGCCATCCACTCCCAACATGCTCGAAAGGATTACAATAGTTAGGTTACTGGTAACATCTCTTCCCTAGGTGTGTGACCTTGCCATTTCCACAAACGGTGGCTACTCTTCTCCCTCCCACAACACTCAGAGGCATTTTGTCATTAGAAAACCTCAAAGATTTTTAAGATACCAGAGTCTTTTCAGCTAGGAAACCCATCTCCTCCTCATGATCGTGTCTTGAGGTTTGAATAAATGTGAATGATAAAGTCACATTTCAAAACAATGCTAAAGTTCAAATATGTTACCATCATTCTGAGGAAGTTAAATTATTAATCTGTATCACTTGTAAATAATATATTTCCTGCATCCCTCATCATGCTTTTTATAAGAAAGAACAAAACATAAAACAAGAATATCCTGGGAAGATTAAGTTAAAATGTTTGTAAACATGAAAGTATGGTCATTAACACTAATATCAGTTAAAACTACAGTAACGGTAAACAGTAAGTTTGAAGCTGGCAAAAACGAATAGAGTCAAATTTAGTTCTACTTTTAGAACTAATCTAGTTCTACTTTTAATCTAGTTCTACTTTTATTATCTGGTGAGTCGAGTCATTTAGAAAGAACACAGTGTAATAAAATAGAAAAGTTAACCCACGAAACACTCCACCTTCTCCCCTCCACATCACAAACATTTCTTAAGGCAACAGAGTTAAAGAAATGAAACAAATCAACAGTTTTGTTCAGAAGACATACTTTGTAACTGAAATTTCTTCAACACTATTTATTAAGCACCTCCTACATACATAGTCTTCTAACACAGCGACTCTGGAGCTTTGGTGTATGTCAGAATCACCTAGAGGGCTTCCTAAAACAGACTGCTAGGCCCGTCCCCATGGTTTCGGATTCAGGATGTCTGGGGTTGCCACCTAACAAGGTTCCAGGTGCTGCTGCTGTTCCAGGAATCATACTCTGAGAACCACTGTTCTAACAGAAGCACTGAAAGGTCTTTTAGTAGAAGAACAGAGGAGGCAGCAGCATCAGACTTGAGAAGTGAAATATCAAATATTTCAGATGCCGAGGCAATCACTTCAAAAGGCACTTGAATATCCTATAGAGCTTGAACATTTCAGAAACTGCAATTGAACCCTCAGGTGATAAAGGGATTCTGAAGTCACCTTTTTGGAGAACACCGAAATTTTCACTGGGCAAAAAGCATGGGTAAGTATTTAATACTAAGAAGTGTACTTGGAAATGTAACCTCACTGTTTCAAAAATTTGCTTTTGTCCTTTCCTATTTCCTAACAATTAACTGCAAGTTATCGTGCTACCAAACTAGAAATCCTGGAAGAAAACCCTGGTTCTTAATTTTAAGATTAAAACTTAATCATTAAACTTAATCCTCAGGGAGCCTTAGGGTGCTCCTGCTTCTCCCAGCCCTTTAGTGTGTGAAAAACTTTATTTTGTTGGTAAAGACAATAAAATTGTATTATCAAAGATTGTTTTACTATATAACAGTGTTATCAGACAAGTAGATAACACAATTCCTAATTTCTAAATTTTAAAAATACGTATATTTATTCAAATTAATAAACACTATGTTACATTTACTTCTGCCAGATACTAACTATGCTAGGTCCCTCACATGTACAAACACAAATAAGATGAGAATTCTGTCCATAAGAAGCCAATTATTATTTAGGATTACAAACCTTTGGTTAATTTTTCAACATGCTTCTGGAGCTCAATGTCCACATTAAAATGAACATATGTATCTTCTTTTCTTGAAGCCACAGGGGTATCTTGCACAGGAGTTAAGTCTATGCCATTCAGATCTAAAGAGAAAAGAAGTTTCTCTTTAGGAACATTCAAGTATACAGACTTAAAAACTGCAGGCCGGGCACGGTTGCTCACGCCTGTAATCCTAGCACTTTGTAAGGCCGAGGCAGGCAGATCATGAGGTCAGGAGATCGAGATCTGGCTAACACAGTTTCACCTGGCTAACACGGTGAAACCCCATCTCTACTAAAAATACAAAAAAATTAGTCGGGCATGATAGGAGGCGCCTGTAGTCCCAGCTACTTGGGAGGCTGAGGCAAGATAATGGCATGAACCCAGGAAGCGGAGCTTGCAGTGAGCCAAGATTGCACCACTGCACTCCAGCCTGGGTGACATCTCAAAAACAAAACCAAAAAACAAAAAACTGCAAACTAAGTAGGGCATGGGGGCTCACGCCTGTAATCCCAGAACTTTGGGAGGCCAAGGTGGGTGGATCACTTGAGGTCAGGAGTTCAAGACTAGCCTGACCAACACGGTGAAACCCCGTCTCTACTAAAAATACAAAAAATTAGCCAGGCGTGGTGCGCACCTGTAATCCCAGCTACTTGGGAGGCTGAGGCAGGAGAATCTCTTGAATCCGGGAGGCAGAGGTTGCAGTGAGCCAAGACTGCGCCACTGTACTCCAGCCTGGGCAATAAGAGTGAAACTCTGTGTCAAAATAACAAAAAACAAACAAATAAACAAAAAAAACCCCTGCCAACTACAGGGAGTAGATTTCATAAGGATGCTTGCAGAAAGGTGAGAGGAAATTCTTGGACTAATAGAAATTCCCATTTGGTGTGAGCAGGTATCTGAAGAGTTGCAGGTGATCACAGAGGCATGTGGAGGGGCTGAGTGAGGGGATGGGAGACTTCGCGGTGGGAAGGAGGAAACCTGTCTCAATCAGGTACAAAAGAAAGCTTGTAGAACACAAAATTTCATCTTTATAGGGAAGAAGTGAAAAGAACTTTTTGTTTTCCTTAGGAAATAGGCCACTATATTTTTGTCTGCAATAAAAACTTAGAATGTAAATAATATGCCTCAATGGGACCTTACCCCTAATTTCCAAACTTGATCAAGTGTATGGTTTGGAAAGGCCTTTAAATCTAACATTATCAGAATCTCCCTGCTGTATTCAAATCTAAGGACCAAAAATGGACATGAAAATTGCCAATGAAACCCTTCCATCAATGAATAATTTTTACAAATATTATCTAAATTCTCATTATATTTGTTATAACAACCTGTTTTATACCAACTAGACGGAACACTAAATTATTGTGTATGGTTTTAATTTCCTGGATCCAGGTCTTCCAGTTTAATCAAATTCAACATGGACTCATTTAATGACTACTCAAGTGTTTACGTATTACTCAACAGATTTGTCTTAGAGAACTTAAAACAATATAGTTCATTGATTGTTTCAGTTCTTAAAGATATTTACAAAAATATGTTTTAGTTCAACATGTATGCAAAGGTAACTTAACAGCTACTACAATATCATTAAATATCTTTGTGTTTTACAGTGTACATTCCTGAATGAGTTACACAGTTCTGTAAATGACCGATCAAACTATAATATAGAGTATATATACTTTCCAGTAGGCCATATATTTGATAACTGATAACATCAGAAGTTAAAGTTTCACAGCATTAGTGCTGTGGATCATGGTCTCCAAATAATCCCTCTCTGTGGCCAAATTCCTTTTTATTTTAATTGGTACTAATGAACTTTTGAATCTGAATTTATTTCTATGACTGACAAAAGTTCTCTTCATTTGATTTCAGTCCCTATCTGTTTCTTTGACTTGCCTCAAATTACAGATTAAAGTAAACCACTTGGATTAGCTGTGCAGTTGTTTCTGGATAGGAGTATGACAACTTCATTCTCAATTGCCCAATAATTATTTTTAAAAGACTGTTAAGTACTTTATAAAGAAAGTACTATATACAATGTTTGGCAACAACAAAAGAATTCAACCAATGTGGTTTCCCTCTGAAAGACTGAAAAGGTTAACTACCTTTTCACTGGATAGGAGAAAAAAACCAAATCCTAAGAATAATCATGCTTCCTAACCACAGTAACATAGTTAAGGATGAGAAATACTTCACTTGTTGAATGCTCCACAGGATTACGTTCAGAGCAGGCATGCTATGGATCTGTCCTCCTCCCTGTCCTCACTGATCATTCACTTAAGGCCTGATTCTCATCCACCTTTGGAGGACTCTCCAATGTAGACCTCTCTCTTGGACAGGAAGGAGAGGGCCTAACGCAGGAGGGGAACAGAACACTGGGCTTTGCAAACAAACCTACACACCTTTGGAAGGTGAGGGATATTCTGTTAACCTGTATCCTAAATGATGTATCTGCTGATAAAGATGTGTAGCCAGCACCCCAGGTGGGATTTTAAGAATAAAAAGATATACACAAAGAAAAACTTAAAAGCAAAACAGTGTAAGTTATAAATAAGAAAATAAGTAAATCTCTCAAAAGTGTTCGGTGAAGAAGCGATGATCTCTTTCAGGGACTTTGCCTCATTATATAATAGAATGAACTAAAACGAGTTGTCACATACAGAAGACTCCTTGCCCCACCACCAAAAAAAAGCTGCCCCAAATAAGAAGCAACATTATAAAATCCACCTGAGAGAAAAAAAGTAAACAGAGTTACTTACCCTTTACACTAACTGTAATATAGGGATCAATGCACTGCCCAGCATCTTTCAAACCAATTTTCTCAATTCTGATAGTGAGTAACGTCATTCCTGGTTCTGATGGCAACCTTGGTAATAAAGTACCTGGCAACAGGGAAAAAGCAATAAAAGCTTCATGTCATTTCACAATAAGCATTTTAACAAACACAGAGAAGATACAGCCTTGCTCGTAACTGACTTAATAACCAGCCAGGCATTATTTTGGTTCCCAAAACTCCCAAACGCTTGGCATTACTTTTTTCAAATGTTTAATTATACATAAGAGAAATCTGCACTTCCATGTCGCATAGTCACCACTAAAGCAGAAATTATTCAAGTTTGTCAGAAATTCAAGTCACTCCAGGAAGCCCAATTATAAATTACCACATAATTAATAATAAACTCATTACTTTGTATATGCTTATTTATATAATATACTTCGCATCTCAGTATGAAGTGGTAGAAGAAAAAACTTTTAAAATATTTCTTATATTATCCTAATGTTTGAGAAATATAATACCAGAGTTGATCAACAAATCCTTTTAAATTACTTTTTATTTGACACAGGGTCTCACTCTTTCACCCAGGCTGGAGTGCAGTGGCACAATCACAGCTCACTGCAGCTCAACCTCCTAGGTTCAAGTGATCCTCCCACCTCAGCCTCCCAAGTACCAGGGACTACAGGCATTTGCCACTAGTTACTATTGATACAGGAAATAATTTACAACTTAGTAATTGTGTATTTAATGGAATAATCTTACAGTCTAATTTCCCATTCTTTTCCTTATGAACATTAAGGGAAAAAAAAAAAAACCCACCTGTTGAAATTGCAGTGAAGTTTAGATCAATTTTAGAAAGAATCACATCTTTAGAAATTGCTTCTTCCAATCCATCAACTGTTATCTCTCAGCTTTTTAAAGACTTTTAATTTTCTCAATGGAATTTTATTCTTTTCTTCACGAAAGTCTTATACTTCTTTTGTTGGGTTTATTATAAGATACTTGATATTTTTCTGATACTATTATAGACGTTATAATATTTCATTTTCTGAGCACTTATTGCTTATTTAAAGAGACAGGATCGATTTTTTAATAATACCTCTGCTGGTAGGAAGAACTGATTTTTATGTACAGATTTTATACTCAGGAACCCTACTCTCTTATTAATACTAACGACTTATCCATAGGTTCTCTTTCATGTTCTAAATACATATTCATAACATCTGCAAATAAAGGGACAAGTTTCCTCCAATTTTTATATTTTATTTCTTTTTCTTATACTAGTACACTGGCTAGAACTTCTAAAGCACTGTTGAGGAAAATAGTTAATAGTAGGCACCCTTGTTTTGTTCCTGATCTGAAAAGGAAAGCTTTCTATTTTATCACTAAATATGACTGAGGCACTAAATGTCATTATAGCTACCTTTTATCAGATTAAAAATGTTCTGTTCTTGGTCTGCTAAGAAAGTTTTAAAATCATGAAAGAAATTAGAATGTAATTGAAAACTTTTTCGGCATCTCTTGAGATCATGAGATTCTTCTCCTTAATCTGCTAATGTGAATTACCTTGATATATGCATCTTGCTGATTTAACAATATATTCTGAAAAAAAAAATCATGCAATAGTTTATGGAGATTTTCCTAATTATTTTCTGTAATAGTCCATGTATTGGCTATTCATTCAGCCAATCTTTGTATGGCAGTTAGGTTGTTTCTAATAGATTACTATTACCAAAAACACCTCAATAGAGAACCTGGTGTATATGCAAGTATTAAAAAAAAATTTTTTTACACGTTATTGGAAGTGTATCTTCAGAGAAAATTCCTAGGAACAGGATTGCTAAACTAAGAAAACTTGTATATTTTTGTTATTATTGAGCTATTGCTGAACTCTCCTTTAAAGGGACTATTATCACTTTCTATTCCCACCAGTGATGAATGAGCCCATTTCCCTATTGCCTCAGCAACAGTAGTTTTAATTTGCATGTCTTTTATCATGTGTGAAGTTGAGTATCTTCTAATATGTTCAAGAGCTATTTGTATATCTTGGGGGGGGGGTGTGTGTGTACTATCTGTTCATATATTTTAACCAATTTTCTAATGTTTTGGGGGTGTTGTCACAACTTAAAATTTTCTTTATATATTAAGGATATTAGTCCTTTGTCATTTTGACTTTGATTATGGTGTTTTCTGACAGACAAAAGAGAGAAGTTCCTTTTATGATAGACTATTTTCTCCCAAGTAAACATTAAAAATTCTTCTACCTTTAGGTGAATCACTTTCATAACCTATAATTGTCTAGATCTTTTAGTTGAAATAACGAGGCTGACATTTCTTTCTTCCTTACCAACAAACTTTTTTTTCTGCCTGAGAATATAATAAGGTTTAATCTAACTACTAAATATATTTCTAACAATGTAATATGGAGGCAGTGATTCCAAGCCGGAAAGATACCTAATTTATTCAGTTCTTCCCTAATTCAAGGTAGAACATAAAACATTGCACTCCATCATGAAGGTTCAGTTTTATCTTGACTAAGGAACAGCTGAAGCTATGTAATTAAGATGATAGATAGTATAGAAAGGTGTATTTCTCAGTGGTTTCTAATGTGCTCTCTCCCTGCCTAATCAACTCCTACACACCCTTCGAGTCTCAGTTCTGGCTAGATTACTTTTGCTAAACTCCTTCAGTCCTTTTTTCGTTCACTCATAATATACTGTGTCCACCTCTAACCATGATGATGTACTTTTTTTGGCTCTGTCTTACATGGTGAGCATCCTGAAAAACGGGAATGAGTAACTGTTCATTTTTGTATTGTTTGCACTAGTAATAAAGAGATCTTTGTTTCAGAAATATTTTGTTGAATGATAAATGAATTTTACAGTTTTAGAGGTTATTATGCTCTAGTAAACACGTGGCCTGAAAACATACTATCAATGTACTGCCTTATATAATATGCATGAAAGAAGATAAAATACTAGGGTAATACCATATCATTCCAGGGCTAGATTAAAGTTAACATATTTGTGTGTCAAAGATAAAAACATACAATAATTAAAAATCAAGGCAATCTATTAAAAGCCAGATTTCTAAAACAAAAATGGATGCATTCAACTGTATAGAGTAACATGTGAATAAGTAACTACATTTATAAAACTTTACCATCTGCAGTTCCTGCAATGGGCTTTGTACTGAGCAATGCAGGTTCACAGTGATGAAAAGAGACTATGCAGCCCCTATAGCAATTTTATTATAGGTCTTTGAGCCTCATATGGCAGTAAGCAGTTAAGATTACGCTCACTTGATTTGGTCCATTTAATTTTTTTTTTTTTCGGGAGACAGGGGAAGCCACTGGTAGCTGATGAGCTCTATACAGCAGTCTGATGTCAGCCTCTTCAGCTTTATCTGCCCCAACCTTCCCTTATGCACCAACAGCTGGAGCAAACATGCTCTACTTGTAGCAAAGAAAACTGGAGGAAATTTTTCAATTCAATGTGACTTCTAAAGAAGAGGTATGAGCTAGGAGAGGAAGGTTCTAAGCCTAAGCATAGAGACAATTCTAAGTAAAAACAATGAATTTCAAGCTTCTGAATCCTTTCACTGCACTAGTGCACTGGGGAACACAAAAAAGTCCATTTAATGATGGGACCTACTTATTAATAAGGTTGTACCTGGATGGATAATTTCCAAGTTGCATCATCTGTGAAAAACACTTTATCAATGCAGCGATGGATCCAACAAAATTGAAAAATCGCAACTACAAGTCACAACCATTGATAAGTAAAGATACTGATTATTTTGATATCCTAATGGCCATTTAAAATAGAGTAAAGCTTTTTTTTTTTTTTTTTTAAAGTAATGTTCAGTTAAAAAAGGCTCAAAAAGGAAATTAATAGCACAACGTAAGGCCCAGAGAAAGAAAAGTCACACAGTGGGCAAGGATCTCATAATGCCTGCATGTGAAATTACAAGATGTTTTTAGGACAAGATATAGTATAAGAAATTTAAAAGGCTCTACTCCCAAACTGCACAATAAGTGCACACAGAGATGACTTTTCATATCCTGAAGAGGTTTTGTGATAAACTATAAAAAAATAGCTTCTCTACTGAGTCTACAAATTTTACCAATAAATGACATGCTACAGCATTTGTAAGGTGTATAACTAATGGTGAACTCAAGAAAATTTTTTCTGCTGTGAAGGCCCCAAACAAGCAAAGGCCAAGCTGGATTTCACGCCCTGTCTTCACGTGTACCTCTGAGGAACTGCCCTGGGCTGTACACTGTGGTGTCAAACAGAAAACCCTGACACTGTCAACTCATGGCTTTCTTCACTGAAGTGCTACTGTCAAAATTCTCACAAATAAAATGAAAAGGGGTTCTAGGTATCACAGAAATGGCTAAGTTTGTTCAACAAAGACCAGTTCACTCAAGAATGTTTTGAAAATTGGCCGGGCATGGTGGCTTACACCTGTAATCCCAGCACTTTGGGAGGCCAAGGTGGGTGGATTACCTGAGGTCAGGAGTTTGAGATCAGCCTGGCCAACATGGTGAAACTCTGTCTCTACTAAAAATACAAAAATTAGCCAGTGTGGTGGTACATGACTGTAATTGAAGCTACTTGGGAGGTTGAGGCAGGAGAATTGCTTGAACCCGGGAGGCAGAGGTTGCAGTGAGCTGAAATTGTACCACTGCACTCCAGCCTGGATGACAGAGCGAGACTCTGTCTCAAAAAAAAAAAAGAATGTTTTGAAAACTGTACAAGTGCCTAACCTAGCAACAAGGCAGGCTCTCAGAAGAGTGTGTTATAGCCACTGCCACCATGGGGAAGAGATGGGGACTGTGCAAGCAAGTCCTCTGTCCAGGCTGGCCATGTGAATCCCCGACCACCAAGGTGTCCAGCAATCAGTACCACTCTCCCTCCTACAGCTGGTACAGAGAAAAGTGGAGGAATATTTGAGGCCCCTCACTTACAACTCCTCTGTTCCAAGAGGAAGCTGATAAAAATGGAGATCCCTGCAAGGAGTAGGATCTTCTCACATTGACTAGTTCTGTGTGTGGCCAAAGGCACTCTGGACAATGGAGATTATGGAGAACCAGACTATGAATGGATGAGGAGTCTGGGGTCACATGGAAGGAACTTAAAGTCAGGGAAATCCTTTAAGACCCTGTCCTCACAAAGAGAAGAGGAAGGCTGCCATTTCCTTTTTTGTCTCATTATTTCTGCTTTTAAAAAAAATTGCTATTATTTACATCATATACCACAGCAAAAGGAAAATTATTCTTTTGGTCCAAAAGGACAAATGGCATGATGGTCTTTGTTCTAAAATAGTAGTGTATCATCACCTAGACCAGAACGTTAAAGAGGCAAAGCCTTCTCAGAAAATCACTAAGGATTGTATCTTCTGAAAACATTATAATTTGAATTTGCTTATTAAGTTTGTTTGATTTTTATATAATATTTTATAGATGCTTGTCACAGGCACTGGTACTTCAATGAAAGGTCAGTCCTTATGTTGTCTTGGTGCTTTGAAAATTAAAAGTCATGAACAAGGAGTACATAATTTTTTTATCTACACTTTCAGGACAGAGTTCATTGAGGTGTCTAAAATGCAAACTCAACATTATCACATCATAATATATACATATGATAATATATATACATTTTGATAATATACGCATTGCTAGTTTTCACCATTTTTATCATACTTGTAATTAAATTTGCATATCTGGTACGTATCTGATTTTCTCTGTCATCCAAATTTGTTTTGAGTATATATTTCTTTGTGCTGCCAAAATATAATAAAAAAAGATATACTTGATAATGCTTTGCATTATTTTGAGATAATTTTTAACACAATTTAAGATAAAGATATTGCTCAAACTGGCTACAATATTTGGTAGATGGCAGATAACACATGAAATGTGTCTTGAAAATCTGGCAATAGAAAATCTTTGTAATTTGCATTGCACATAGATAACAGGTCATGGTGATACCATTTATTTGTTTGAATTGCTGAGTTACATTTAGAGGTAGAACTTGTGGTAAAATATTAAAATACATATACCATTTATTTTAGCTAGCAATTGATTAGCATTTGAAGAACATGGGTTCCTCAAGCTTTTAAGAGAAAGGCTTTGAAAATATAAGTTAGTTCATTTTGAAATTATTTTAAAAGTTTGAAAAAATTTTAGGGGCCATTATCATTGAAATTATATTATATGTAGGTCTGTTGAATTAAAACTATACCTGATTAAAGTTGTTTGTAAACATAACCATACACTTCAGGTGATATTAACTGCTTGGCCCCTAAACATGTTCTGGATTTCCATAAAAAAAAGAATGCCCTGATAGTCACAGGAAAGCAATGAACATTTGCCACAGTTTTTGACTTTCTTACATGTGTGTGAGCAAGAAAAGAAACTGCTTCATTTCAGCTGAAAATAAAATCCATGTTTTCTTCTTTCAAGTTCAACTCAGAATTGAGTAGTTATACAGCAGAAAATAAATACAGGCTTGACATTAAATAGGTAAATTTCATTGTTTATTTTGAGTGTCAAAAATAATGTTTTATGCATACATAAGCCTATGTAAGAGATGAAGAACCAGTACCTATGCATAATAATTCTGAAACTGCTAGGACTATTTGAGCTTGAATCACATTACTTAGTAAGAAAATGCTTTTAAAAGTCTTGTAAAAAGTTGTGTCTTGGCTATTTTTAAAGTTCTATTGCCTTGGTTTATCATTTTATAGCTTTACAATTCGAGAGTATCAGTAAATTTCTAGGTTATAAATAATAGGCTATAAGCTTATACTTTCTATTTAAATGAAATCTACCAAGACTATCTTTAGAAAAGTTAACTCCCATTTGGCTAAGCCAATTATATAACATAAATATGTTTGCCTTATGAAATGAAAAAATTTTGAAAAGGAAGGAAGGAGATTAATATCAAGAAAGGTAAGTAAGCTTGACTACCTTTTTTTTTCTTTTCATGACAGACTGCCTAGAAAGTCATTTTTAAATTTTAAATCAGAAAAAAACTATTTTTGGTCATACCGTATCTACAAACCATACGTCATACCCTCACACCTCATTAGCTTAACAGTGGTAGTGGTTAGTATATGAGTTGTTCAAAACTCATTAAAGGTATATATTAAAAAGAGTGAATTTTTCTTTTTTCTTTTTTCTTTTTTTTTTTTTGAGACGGAGTCTGGCTCTGTCGCCCGGGCTGGAGTGCAGTGGCCGGATCTCAGCTCACTGCAAGCTCCGCCCCCCGGGTTTACGCCATTCTCCTGCCTCAGCCTCCCGAGTAGCTGGGACTACAGGCGCCCGCCGCCTCGCCCGGCTAGTTTTTTGTATTTTTTAGTAGAGACGGGGTTTCACCGTGTTCGCCAGGATGGTCTCGATCTCCTGACCTCGTGATCCGCCCGTCTCGGCCTCCCAAAGTGCTGGGATTACAGGCTTGAGCCACCGCGCCCGGCTTCTTTTTTTTTTTTTTTTTTTTTTGAGACACAGTCTCACTGTTGTTGGTCTGGGCTGGAGTAAAATGGCACAACCTTGGCTCACTGCACCTCCGCCTCCCAGGTTCCAGCAATTCTCCTGCCTCAGCTTCCCAAGTAGATGAGATTACAGGTGCCCACCACTACGCCTGGCTAATTTTTGTATTTTTGGTAGAGATGGGGGTTTCACCATGTTGGCCAGGCTGGTCTCGAACTCCTGACCTCAGGTGATTCACCTGCCTCGGCCTCCCAAAGTGTTGGGATTACAGGTGTGAGCCACCACACCCAGCCAAGTGAATTTCACATATGTAAATATCCCAGTAAAACTGATTTTAAATCTTGTGTTCCCTTTGGGTCACAAGAAACTCTTTCTTGCTCTATAATTAAAAGTATCATCTTGCTATGTCAATGAATATAATTTTACAAGCTATTTTTCAATAAGACAGGCCCTGAACAATATGATCCCAAACCAAATATAGCTAATTAAACTATACATACTCTTTCTTTTAGGGGGAAAAAAATTCAGGGACTAGAATGGTTCAGTAATGCATTTGTATCTCTGAAACCGAAATATCACAATGCTGTATCAGAATACAAATTCAGTTTGGGCTTAATCTTACATAGCAAATGGATTTATGATAGAAGTTCCTTTTCAACTGGGCAATCTGAACCCCATAAAGACCTTCATCTGCCCATTTCATGATTTACATCATCTGCTTCTTGTTTGCTACAGAAGTACAGTAAGCAGGAAAACAACCAAATCAGACAGAAATTTATAGAACTGGAAGCTACACCAATTACAGTATGTAGTTTGAAAAGGCAATAAAAATTATCGAGTCAGTGAAACAGCAAAATATCTCACCATCTTGGCAATCTTGAAATACCCTATAAAAGCAAGAAAAATATAGCTCTCTCTTCATAAAGCAAAGTAGATTGGAAATAATGCCCTTGTACCAAAGAAACATTATTAACAATAAGAGCTACCATTGATTGATAGTGCCTGCAATGTTTCCAATAACCCTGCAGTGTAGGTACTGTTATCCCCATGTAGAGATGATGATAAGAGTAACAGCCACCACTAATATTCAGCATATGAACAATACAATGCTAAATGGTTTATACTTAGTATCTTGTTAATCTTCACAATAACCTTATGTATGAGTTAGGCACTATCATTATCCCATTTTATAAAGAAACAGAAGTTCAGATTGGTTTAAGACACAGGTGCAAAGTACCTCAACTAGTGATTAGCAGAGCCCAGACTCAAAAGCCCAGCTATCTGTTGGTCCGAGCCTATATTGTTCCTACTCCAAATGACTCCTCCTCAAGAAGTATTCAAAATACTGGAATATTAATTATGATGAAAGCTATCTGAACAGCACACAGACTGTATTTAACTATAATGGAAAGCTTCTAGAATCTCTTCTAAAATGCATCACAATATTACAGCAGATTGCTATACTTCCCAAAGTAAACTAGTTTATCAGAAATAAAAACTATACTTTATAAGAACAGAACAGAACAGAACAGAACAGAGTAAAGCAGTAATTGGGAGAGGCAAGAAATTTACCCAGGCTGCTTGCCAAGGTTATTTACAGGGAGGGAAGATACTCATGGAGAGCTTCCAGAAATAAAAAAGTTTGCCATATATTCTTTGCTTCCTCAAAACAAGACGGGGAAGAAAGGGCAATTATTCAGTATCCACACCCATGGGTCCACTTTTAACCACCACAAATTGATTAATTAAAGAAGTACTTATGGCTGGATGCAATGGCTCATGCTTGTAATCCCAGCACTATGGGAGGCTGAGGCAGGTGGATCACCTGAGATCAGGAGTTCAAGACCAGCCTGGCCAATATGGCAAAACCCTGTCTCTACCAAAAATACAAAAATTAGCCAGGCGTGGTGGCATGTGCCTATAATCCCAGCTACTTGAGAGGGTGAAATACGAGAATTGCTAGAAACCTGGGAGGCAGAGTTTGCAGTGAGCCGAGACCATGCCACTGCACTCCAGGGCTTAGGTGACAGAACGAGACTCTGTGTCAAAAGAAAACAAAACAAAAGAAGTACTTATGACAGTATACAGAAAAGAATTAACATAGCAGGCCTAAGACTGTTATTCTTAGAAAACCTCCTTGCAAGGTCAGTCCACAGCTAGCATCTGGGATCTTGGATTTGGGGAGGGTTCCCACCATTCCCTGGTAAGAATGGTCATTGTGCCTAAACTGTGTAAACAATATGATTTGTGCTAAACACCTTGTTTCCTCTGTAGTCTGGAATTTTGGTCTGTGCCAGGCAGAAAGTACCCACATACCCAGTCCCCAATAAAAGCTTTGGGCACTGACTCTAAAGAGCTTCTCTAGTAGACAATATTGTGCATTTCATATATGTTGTTGCAACTTGTTGCATGGGAAATTAAGCACATCTTATGTGACTCTACAGGAAGGGGATTCTTGAAAGCCTGCACCTGGTTACCTCCAGACTTTGCCTGAATGGCTTTTCTGTTTGCTGATTTTGTTCTTGCATTCTCTTGTAATGATTCCTAGCTATGAATACAACTATATAGTGAGCCTCGTGAGTCATCCTAGAGAATCACTGAACATGGGGATGGTCCTGAGGACCCCTGACACGGAGAGTAAGATAACTTCACACAATACTTATGAAATAGCTACTGCCAATAAAATTTGCCTAAGATTAGCATGAGCTTTAGAGTGGTTGTATTGCCCCACTAGCAAACACCAAAGTAAGTTTCAAACACCCTGACTTTGGATGCAGTTAAGTAATGTTTATTTTTAATAAGTGATACCTACCGGGAACTCTAGCAGGAAAAGAATCAGGAGACCCTGCTCCAGCACCACCCTCTTCTTCATCTTCTTCAAATTCCAAATTCTCTTCTTCACCAGGTGCCAAAATTCTTCTACATGAAAAAGGGCAGAAAAAACAACGAACTGCAAAACTAAATATACTAGAGAAGCCTCACAAATACTCGTTTCCCAGGCAAGATACTGATATTAAAAAATGCTGATAGGCTGGGTGCGGTGGCTCATGCTTGTAATCCTAGCACTTTGGGAGGCCAAGGTGGGTGGATTGCCTGAGCTCAGGAGTTCGAGACCAGCCTGGGCAACATGGTGAAATCCCGTCTCTACTAAAATACAAAAACATTAGCTGGCCATGGCACTGTGCACCTGTAATCCCAGTTCCTTGGGAGGCTGAGGCAGAAGAATTGCTTGAACCCGGAGGCGGAGGTTGCAGTAAGCCGAGATAGCGCCATTGCACGCCAGCCTGGCCGACAAAGCAAGACTCCATCTCAAAAATAAAATAAAATAAAATAATACTAAAGTTGATATTTAAGAAAACCCAGAAATATCTGAAAAAGAGGTAAAAAATAAAATAAGAAAACAAATATAAATGTTTCTTTTACCTTAATGGGACAGGCTGAACATCAAATGGGAATTCTTTATTATATGTAAGAATATTCTTTAGGACTAGAATAAGAAGATAAAGAAACATGAATTCTTCCGTGAAGCAAAATAAAAAATTATATCTTAATGATTAATTTTTAATCAATTTTATTATGCATATTAATATATATTTTTAAATTCCCAGCCTTACACCATTTGAGAGCTACACAGTACATTTGTCTACTGAAGGTCTTAGCAAAATTAAAATATCCATGGTGTACTCTAGGTACCAGTATCCTCAGAGTAATGTCAGATCTCCAAGAAGAGTAAGTTCCAGAGTCTCAGAGCCCTCATGGAAAATGAATCCTATCTACAAGGTCTTAGGTGAGACATGGGGTACCAGAAAAAGAGAAGGCCTCCTCCCTATAGTACTTTAATTAAAAGATTTGAGCCTGAGCAACACAGGGAGACTCCTGTCTCTACAAATAAAAATAAAAATGAGCCAGGCATGGGGGTGCAGACCTGTGGTCCCAGCTACTCAGGAGGCTGAGGTAGGAGGATCACTTGAGCCCGGGGGGGTCAAGGCTGCAGTGAGCCATGATCATGCCATTGCACTGCAGCCTGGGCAAGAACGATACTCTGTTTAACAAAAAAAAAAAAAAAAAAAGGTTGTATAGAAGATGCCCAGTTAGAGATACATGAGTACGTTTTATTCTCAGTCCTGAGAAGATTTCCTCTCAATGTCATCAAACTGGTAGTTTGTAGCAGCAAGGTTATAATTCTCATATTTCTTTTATGATAAAATTTATTATACTGAGTCCTGGCATTCTGAGGCTTAAAAATTATTATAATCAGTCATGCACCACTTAATAATGTTTCAGTCAGTGACAGACCACATATGTGACAGTGGTCCCATTAGATTATAATGGAGCTGAAAAATTCCAACTGCCTAGTATATACTATGCTTTTTATAGTATATTGTTTACATAGAACTTATTGTACTTACTATATTTTTATCATTATTTTAGAGTGTACTTCTTCTACTTATTAAAAAAAAAAGTTAATTTTCTTTCATTCTTTTTTTTTTTTTTTGAGACAGTCTCGCTCCATCGCCCAAGCTAGAGTGCAATGGCATGATCTCGGCTCACTGCAACTTCCGCCTCCCAGGTTCAAGTGATTCTCCTGCCTCAGCTTCCCGAGTAGCTAGGATTACAGGAGTGAGCCACCACACCTGACTAATTTTTGTATTTTTATAGAGACGGAGTTTTGCCACATTGGCCAGACTGGTCTTGAACTCCTGACCTCAGGTGATCGCCTGCCTCAGCCTCCCCCTAAAAAAAGTTAATTATAAAACAGCCTCAGGCAGGTCCTTCAGGAGGTATCCAGAAGAAGGCATTGTTATCATAGGAGATGACAGCTCCATGTGTATTACTGCCCCGGAAGACCTTCCAGTGGGACAGGATGTGGAGGTGGATGACAGTGATATTGATGATCCTGACCCTGTATAGGCCTACGCTAATGTGTGTGTGTTTCTTAGTTGTTAAAAAAAAAAAAAAAAAAAGTTTAAAACGTAAAAACAAACAAAAATTAAAATAGAAAACATTTATAAAATAAGGACATAAAGAAAAAATATTTTTGTGGCCAGCGCATTGGTTCACACCTATAATTCCAGCACTTTGGGAGGCTGAGGCAGATGGATCACTGGCAGACAGGAGTTTGAGACTAGCCTGGTCAACATAGCGAAACCCTGTCTCTACTAAAAATACAAAAAAATTAGCCAGGCCTAGTGGCACACGACTGTAATCCCAGCTACTCCAGAGGCTGAGGCATGAGAATTGCTTGAACCCAGGAGATGCAGGTGGCAGTGAGCGGAGATCATGCCACTGCACTCCAGTCTGGTCAACAGAGCCAGACTGTCTCAAAAGCTGTCTCAAAAAAAAAAAAAAATATATATATATATATATAGAATATATATATATTTGTACAGTTGTACAAAGTGTTTGTATTTAAGCTAAATGGTATTACAAAAGAGTCAAAAAGTTTTAAAAAGTTAAAGTTAATAAAGTTTATATATAGTAAACTAAAGTTAATTTGTTATTAAAGACAGGACAATTTTTACAATAAATTTAGTTTAGCCTAATTGTACAGTGTTTATAAAGTCTACAGTAGTGTACGATAATGTCCTAGGCCTTCATATCCACTTATCACTCACTCACTGCTCACCCAGAGCAACTTTCAGTCCTGCAAGCTCCATTCACAGTAAGTACCCTATAAAGGTATACCATTTATTATCTTTTATATGTATTTTTACTATCCTTTTTCTACTATGTTACATACATAAAAACTTACCACTGTGTTACAATTGCCTACAGTATTCAGTACGGTAACAGGCTGTAGAGGTTTGTAGCCTAGGAGCAACAGGCTCTACCATCTAGGTTTGTATAAGTACACTCTATGATGCTCACACAACAAAATCACCTAAGGCTGTATTTCCTTGACTGCATCCCTGTCATTAAGTGACAAATGATTGTATATATACACATAGGTACTTACATATGTATATACACACATGTACTTCCATATTTATATACACACTTTCACAAAGAGGGATTTATCCTGAAGAGAAGTCTTCAAACAATATGGGACCACCTCCTGTGTTCTGGCTGTGATCAATCTGTATTTCAATGGTTACCTTCCGACATGTATACTTAAAGAGAGGCATCTTACAATTCTAGCTACCTCTGAAGGGTACTATAAGTATGTAATTCAGCTTCATTTCTGGCCTTATGGGTGCCCAGTAACTACCCGTGATTACATTAAAGTGAATTCACGGCGTTAACTGGAAGACCTAAAAGGCTTCCATGATTTTGTATTCAATTTATTCAATCTTTAATTTTGGAGTTCTGCAGTTTAGAGCTAAAATGGTTGTGGCATATTGGCATCCCAAAGGAGGAAAACCAGAGACTGCACGTTGCAATTCCATGACTTCCTCCAACATTCCTTCATCTTCTTCTTTTATATATATAATCTATACCTGTATATATATATATATATATATAATCTTACATATAATCTATACTCTTCATACATATAATCTATACCTTCTTATATATATAATCTTATATACACAATCCATAGTATATTCATTCTTATATATATAATCTATACCAAACCCTCCAGTGAGAAAGAACTCTGAGGCTTGTGTCTAGATTCTCATTTATTCTCTTTCTTTCTTCTTCTCAACAAATATGGATTGAGTGCCTATAATGTTCCAGTCACTGATTTAGGTGCTAAAGAGAACAGTGATCAAGACAGAGATTCTTTGCCCTCATATATGGATCTCAGACTCTCATCAGAAAAAGCGATAAGCCAACAAGTAAGATAATGTAACTGTGATTAGTGTTATAAAGGACACAAACAGGATGAGTGTGCAAATGGATTAAGTAGAGAAGAAGGAAAACTTTAGCTAAGGTAGTCAGGGTAAGCCTTTCAAAACTAAATTATTAGAAGACATTGAGCCATGACCTAGGATGAGAGGCACCATCTGCAGGCAACTGTAGGGAAAGGGCTTCCCAGGGATCAGCCTGGAGCAACAACAAAGGCTCTGACGCAGAAACTAGTCAGGCTTGTTCAAGGAATAGAATCAACTGTATAGCAGAAGTTTGATAAGCAAGGCAGAAGTGTCAGAAGATGAAAGTTAGAAGGTTTGAAATCAAATCCTAGCCCAAGAATTATGCCAATGACTTGAACATTCACATAGCCACTCTGAATCTCAGTTTCCTCAATTCTACAATGAGAACATTTCCTCAGAGTGTTGTGAGAATTAAAATCATGAAATTACACAGAAAAATTTAAAGTACAAGTATAAACCTACATTATTGTACAACTCATTCTCTATCACCAGTCAGCTGACTAGAATCTTTGCATTTCAGATCTCACTAAAAAGCACTATTTTTTTTTAAATTATAAGAACATCCTTTCTAAACTTTGTACATGATAGCTCATTGTGAGTAAATGATAACTTCAACTCAATAAATATCAGTTAATCACTAACATAATATTGTATTAGATACTAAGAATGGGAAAGGCGAACAGGTGACAAAAAGGACCATGTGTCCTTCATATCAGAAACAAAAACGTACAGTAATATTTTAATAATAAAACGGGGGAAAAAAATCAACCTTTAATTTGTGTAGAACACCAATTAAAAAGTTGAAAACTGTATCAGTTACTAGGAATATCTTCCATTTGTATTGTAATAGAAGAATTAAACAGTATTTTCTTTTCTTAGGTATCAATGCTTTGAAAAGGAAATGTTTGTTTTGGCATAATAACCTTTCATTATTTTGTTTCTGCAAGTGTAGAGTGTATCAAATATTTAATTTATGTGGATAATTTTGGAAGCAAAAACAGATCCTTTCTTACTTTCTGTAGAATAGGTTTCCATTTTCATCAATTATAGAATAACAGGGATTCTCATGTCCTTTAAAAACAGGATTTACCTTAAACTTTACATAGGGTTTTCCTTCCACTAGTAGTACTAACTATACTTTAGGAGGATGCAGAGAAGGGGAGAGGTGAGTTTATAATTTCATATAAGGTATTAAATGAACACAAAGTACATCATGGGCTGGGGACTCACTGGCTCATTCCGTAGACTCTACACACTGAGGACCTCTGAATGGCAGATGCGGGGACATACCCCACTAGTAAAAACTGCACTCCCAGCCTGCTTTCACAGAACATGGACCTGCCACCCTCCTGAAGCTTACACTCTAGAAATGGGACACACACACAAATATCAACATGTGTTCTCTTTGCCACTGACTTGTTTCATTTTTGTGGTAGGCAAAATGGGTAATTGTTCCCATCTGAAAGATTATTTTCTAATATGAGAGAAGTTTCCCTGAAGACATTCAATTCTATTCAATGTAACAAAATTTGCCATGCCCATACTACATACAAAGCACTGAATTAGGCTCTGTGGGAAAAATACAAAGGTTATTCACAATCTCTTTGAGGAGTGAAACAAATACAGGACAAACAATGAAGATGGATATAAAAAGTGTTACTATAAAAGATAGGAAGCCGAGTTTAATATGGCTAGAGGAACAGAGAAGGACGGGACATCTGAGGGACTTTGAAGGACGAATTTATTGAAGGGAATTTTACAGGGTCATGAAGAGATATGTTTGAGTAAGAAGTAGTATGTGACTGAGGATTATTATAAGCAAATTAAATGTATTTTCACAATCAGTATGAATTTCAGACATGATTTTCAAGACATTTTTTAAAACTCTGAAGAATACATTGGCAAAACCAACCAACCTAGTTCAACATAATGCAAGTTACAGTCATTAATTTTCCTTAGAAGAGGCTACTAAGGGTTGAAGTGAAACAGCAAATTGTTTCAGCTTTGTTCAACTATAAAGTGAGAGAACTCAACTATATGACTCTTAAAACTCCTTTCTGTTCTAAAATGCTATGATTTTATGATTCCTTGCTTAGAAATTTGACTTAGATGGATAAATAAACTCTATTTACATGAAAATGTTAAGATGTGCAATCTTGTCTCAATGAAAAATGAGAATATTGACTTAGATTCAGTTTTATATTCAACTCTTGTGCATTTGCCCATATTGCAAAGAACATTCATCCGAATTAGCAAAAAAGCTTTACGTGGCAGCACGCTAACCACCAAAACATTTGAATAAATTATTTACTTCAAAAAAGTTTTAAAGAGAAAGGAAAATGAAGACAACAAAGAAATATTTTGCAGAGCAGCTCCAACAGCTGGACTGTAGTTTTCAATGACATGTAGTGTAAATGGGCATCAATGACTAAAGCTTTACTTCCTCCACTAGATGCTGCTGCAAATGTTTACCAAAGTAACTGTGGTTTTATTAAAGTGAGCAAGACAAAATAAAGGCTAATACACATTTAGATGAGGTACAACCTCATACATTCTATAGCGAAGATAAAATCCAAAAAATAATTACTATAAATGTTACAGAAGTAACAAAAGCACCCAAAAAAATCACATAGGACTAGATATTAACAGAAATAAATCAAATCAGAATCTTTGTTAAATAGCCTTAACATCTATAATAGATTAATTTTCCAAAGGAGTATCACAAAAAAATATAAACTTAAACTTACTTGGTTCTAGCTTCTTCAGGTCCTCCAGTTTAAATTCTTCTTGAGACTGTGTGGACTAAATTTAAAATAAGCATATTACATCTTTTCACTACAAAGATTTCACTGCACCCTGTCTTTTAAGCGGCAAGAACCAAATATTCAAAAGGAATCTATTTCTTGCTTTCAAGGTAGAAAATGAAAAGTCTCAAACTGGTTTTTGTTTATTTTTGGAACACTCAGGCCAAAAATAACAGAAAAAACTAAAGTCATATGTTTTATTTTACAATGTACAAAACATGAACTAAAAAAGTATGAATTTAATATATGCTGTTATAAAACACTTCTGAGACAATACTGCTTTTGAAATGAATGTCTAATGTTTTATGAGAATAATGCAGAATAATTTATTTTCCTTGTATAAGAGAGGAGAAAAACCCCTTACCTGTAAAGCTGCACTTCGCAATTCCAAGCATGTTGCAATTTTGCCTATGGTTTTCTGTAGAGGAATAGAAAAAGCTATAAATACCAAAACTGTCATAACTGTTAGTTCAAATCATCAAGTTAATTTTTATTAATAAAAGATCCATAATTCTCTTAAATAAGTTAAACTTTATTTCTTTCTGGCATCTTTCAGACTTCAGAGAAAAGAAATAAGAGGCAAAGGGTTGGGATGAGGGAGAGAAGGTGAGTATATATATTCTCCCCTGACCTAATGTGCCACAACTAATTCTAACTCAAGTTTGCTTTGATGACAGCTGTAGATATGATTTGAAGGGCTGCCTGGTATCTTCTGTTCCAAGCTTCACCTTTTCTTCTCCATAAAGCCTAAAATTCACTTTTTAAAAGGCTTAAAAATATCTGAAAGTTAGCACAATGATATAACTAATTTAATTTTGACTTAAGTCCAACACCAACTTGTTTAATTAAATACATAGGCAACACTAAGCAAAACTGATATTGTGATAAACGGTGATAAATTTTATAGTTGGATCTGTTTTATATAACATGAGCTGTAAAATGGATATTAATGATAGGGCATAGATAGCATTTGCCTTTAATAAGCTCATGTTGTATTAGGAGAGATAAGACAAATACAGAATCATTATAAAAGAAAGCAGACATTTGATTGTATGAGCTTTAGCAAGATATGCCATTATATGACCTAAAGAAACAGAACAAGATCTGTATTAGGAATCAAGCCCCAATGACCAGGAGGATTTCTAAAATTAAAGAGTTTAGAAAATTGTCACGGTTCAATTGTCTCAAGTCTCAAACTGAAAGCAGAAGGAAAGTAAAGTTAGGAGAAGGGGGCTGTCATTCTGAGGTGGACCTCCAATAACCAGCTGAAGAATCTGTGATTACTTTAGCAGTAATTACACAGAAGGTTTTTTTGTTGTTGTTTTTTGTTTTTTTAAAACTCTTTCAGATCTGCCCTTTAAGAAGACTACTATGGCCAGGTGTGGTGGCGCACGCCTGTAATTCCAGCACTTTGGGACTCCGAGGCAGGCAGATTACTTGAGGTTGGGGGTTCAAGACCAGCCTGGCCAACATGGTGAAACTGTCTCCACTAAAAATACAAAAAAGTAGCCGGGTGTGGTTGCAAATGCCTGTAATCCCAGCTACTGGGAAGGTTGAGGCAAGAGAATCACTTGAACCTGGGAGGTGGAGGTTGCAGTGAGCTGAAATCACGCCACTGCACTCCAGCCTGGGTAACAGAGTGAGACTCCATCTCAAAAAAAAGAAGACTATTGAAATAAAAGTATACATAGATTGAAGTAGGAAAGGGCAAAGACTAAAGGCAAAATCAATCAGGTTATTTCAATTGTCCAGGTAAATAGTAATCAGAACAAAAATAGGAATAACTAGGGTGGAAATTAAAGAGAGATTCATATAAGAAACAGGTATCAGGGCAGGCAGCTGAATTATGTCCATCAAGGCTTTTAAGTCCTTCCAAAAGAGATGCTTCTTAAGTTTTTATTAGGAATAAATCCAGATCATAAAAGTATTTATGTACAATGTCTGCAATGCCTACACAATGAATATTCTGGGAAGGAAAAAAGCATGTTTTTCTAAATGTATTGATAACTTGCAAAAGTTTAGTAAATTGGACTTGGTGGTTTTCTCTTTTATCAATTTTCTTTGGAAGGTGAATAAGGAGCAAAGAGGAGTAACAAGTGCTGTCCTGGCCCCAGCACTTATGCAAGTGGGCGCTACATAACTACAGCATGTACAATAAACAGCTGATATAACAACTCACAAAATAAACCACTACTGAGTAAGATATCACTCGATGCCGAAGAACAAGTGACAATATTGAACCATCTCCACAATCTCTAAAAATTCTTTTTAATCCCAATACAAGAGTTTAGAAGATGTCCAATTTTATTCTGAAAACTTAAAGATTACATCTGAAAATTACATTTATATATGGCAACTACAGAAGATTTCATGATATTCATAGATTTCTTCACTCTCAAACTGTTGCATAGAAACCAGCAATAGTCTTTTCTACATAGAATCCAACATCCTCAAATTATTGTTATTCAAACACACTACTCAATTCTAACACAACTAGTAAATAATTCTAAACATAAATGTAATAGTAATAGTGATGGCTAACAACTACTGAGCACTTAGTAAGTGACAGGCTCTCCTAAGTGATTTACAAACATTAATTCATTTAATCCTCACTATAACTCTATGAGTTAGATACAACCATTTTAAAAGTGTGAAAACTGAAGCACAGGGAGGTTAAGTAACTTGCCCTAGGCATCAATGCCTTCTCCCATACAAGTATTAATCAGGACCAACCCTGCTTAGCCTCCGAGATCAGATGAGATTGGGCACATTCAGGGTGGTATGGTGGCAGATCAGCAATGCCTTCTATGCGATACAGCAATATATACAACAAAGCAATATTTCTATATCAATACCATTTAGCTATACTTTTATGTTCTTTGAAAACTGATTTTTAAAAAGAATTTTGTCTGTATTAAGTGAGATATGTCAATTACTAAGTCTTTTAAAGCATTACTTTCTTTTCCTCTCTTTACTATAAAATCCATGCGATTTCATGCTTTTAACATTTAAGGTAAAATGTTGTAGTTTAACAACTATGAGTCCACTAATAAACTATTTTAAATTTAAACATTTCTTGAAGCAGAAGCAACAGTTTTTTGTTGTTGTTGTTGTTGGTTGTTTGTTTTTAATATACGGACTCTCGCTCTGTTGCCCAGGCTGGAGTGCAGTGGCACAGTCTTGGCTCTCTGCAACCTCTGCCTCCCAGGCTCAAGCGATTCTCCTGCCTCAGCCTCCCGAGTAGCTGGGATTACAGGCACCTACCACCGCGCCCAGCTAATTTTTGTATTTTTATTAGAGACAGGGTTTCACCATGTCGGCCAGGCTGGTCTCGAACTCCTGACCTTAGGTGATTTGCCCACCTCGGCCTCCCAAAGTGCTGAGATTACAGGCATGAGCCACTGCACCCGGCTGCAACAGTTTTTTATACAGAAATCTACTGAACTATGGCAAAATACCTCCACAGGCATTATTCATAACTATTTTAAGGAACCACACCCAACCTCAGTATTTAAAAAGGAGTAGAACACTATCATTTCGGCTATAGCATTAACTTTTAAAACATATAGAATGTATTGAGATCAAAATCAAGCGCTTGCTACTGTAATTGTTTCACTTAGAAACAGATGACTCAGAAAAATGATTAAGAAGCACAAGTTCACATGTGTCAGAGTATATGTACTGACAATTAAAACTTGAATTATTAGCACTCAAATTAACTGCTCATATCCAATATGGTATAAAAATGGAAAATGCTTTCATTTTCAAAATATTGGCGATTGTGATTGCTAGGAAAATTGACAGCTCAAAAGATCAGTTAAAGGAAAAGATGGAATAGAAATGGACAATTAAAGAGCTAAGTTAATTTTGCTAAAATGTCTTCAATCTGTGTAAGAAAAAATAGGTTTAAAAAATACACATAAGGTAGAATGTTCTCAGTTAATCCAGACTTAATTTTTTAGATTCAAACAGCCAGTAATCTACTGTCTAGCTGGGAGCTGGAGGTGGTGAAGGTAGAACTGGGGGGAAGGGATCAGGGTAAGGGTGGAAAGGAGAGCCTTATAAAATATAAAACAAGCATATAGTGCTGGAATTCTTATTACCACCAAATTTGACTCAAAACAGGGAAATGCTTTCTAAGCATCATGAGACAGGATATTCTATTCTGTCCAGAAACTTACTTGAGAAAATCTACTACACCAAAGTCAGGAATTCAGTGGAATGAAAGCTTTTGGCAGCTATTCGTTGGTTACTAAACCCAGTTGTTATAATGACAACACTATCAGGAACTGAAATGAAAGCTAAGTGAACTAATCATAAAAGAGGACCAAATAAGTGTTATGAATTTTGCACCAGAAATTGCCGAGAATATTAAGAATAAAAAAATGAAGTTTTCATACTATTTATCACCAATTAATAAAGTTTAGAGATCAGTAGTTCTGCTTTAGAGCTCGTTAGACTTAAAATAAATACCGTGAAAATGAATGTAAGTTATTCTCTCAAAAACGAGAATGTATCTAAAAAATCAGAATTAATCTTGTCTTAAATAACAATCACATGCGAATAAATATCAACACCTAAGACACAGAATAGCATTTATTCATCAATTTTTTTTTTTTTTTTTTGAGACGGAGTTTCACTCTTGTTGACTAGGCAGGAGTGCAGTGGTGTGATTTCGGCTCACTGCAACCTCTGTCTCCCGGATTCAAACAATTCTCCTGCCTCAGTCTCCCAAGTAGCTGGGATTACAAGCATGTCTCACCACGCCCAGCTAATTTTGTATTTTTAGTAGGGACGGGGTTTCTCCGTGTTGGTCAGGCTGGTCTCAAACTCCAGACCTTAGGTGATCTGCCTGCCTCGGCCTCCCAAAGTGCTGGGATTACAGGCGTAAACCACCATACCTGGCCCATCAAATATTTTTAAGAGCTCACTGTGCGCTAGACAGTAACAAGTTTCATTATAAAAAGCACTTTAAAAATATGGTTTTTGTTTGTTTGCTTGTTTTGAGAGGGAGTCTCGCTCTGTTGCCCACGCTGGAGTGCAGTGGCGTGATCTCGGCTCACTGCAAGCTCCGCCTCCCGGGTTCTCGCCATTCTGTTGCCTCAGCCTCCCGAGTAGCTGCGACTACAGGCGCCCGCCACCACGTCCGGCTAATTTTTTGTATTTTCAGTAGAGATGGGGTTTCACTGTGTTAGCCAGGCCATCCTCGATCTCCTGACCTCGTGATCCGCCTGACTCGGCTTCCCAAAGTGCTGCAATTATAGGCGTGAGCCACCCTGCCCGGCCAAAGTATGTTTTTTTTTTTAAATCTTCTTTCAAAGTTGTACAAACTATTGAATGGTTTGTACAAACTAATGAATAGAATTATTGAATGGCCATAATTCTAAGGTTTGTCACTGCTACAAAAACACTAAAAATAGTAAAAGCATAAAAATTCCAATTCAAGAAAGAACAATTTTGCTTAGCATAATGTAAAGAACATTCTCCATGTTCCTCTTTTGAAGAAAACACAATTGAGTTTTTTCTCCTTTGGCTTGCATGCTAGGTCTGGCATTTAATTAATTTTGCAGATCCAACAGTTTATATCAAAATTTCCCATAATATGTTTCAGAACACTAAACTCAATGAAATGTTCTTTGAAGGGAGAGGGAGACTTCCAAAAGCAAACAAATTTTAAAATACTACATGCCCAAACTCTAAAATATTCAACATACACATGTGCATACTAAAGGTCGCAAGAAGTCACGAACTCTATCAGTTCAAATAACATCTATCAATTTTTCAGAACCAATGTTCCCCAGAATACACCTGGAAGATCTCCGTTTTCTAATTATTTACTAATTTAGAGCCTCTGATAACTTCTACCTTATGTGACATTGAAATAAGGCCTACATGTCAGTATGACTCTTTTTGGCCCACTGTGAATGTTTTACTTGCATTTTTAAAGAAAATTAAACTTTTAAAGTCATACAACTTGTCTTATATTCACAATGTAGTATACAGTGATTTGGGGTTCCTTATCCAAGCCCATAGAATAGGCAGGCAGGCACAAGCTCTCTCTGTAGTCTCAACTGGCAGCCACAAATGCCTCCTAGGCAGGTATCATAAATAATAAATGCCTCCAAAATCAGGCCTCTAGTAAAGAAGGAGGTGCAGAACACTTCAAAGTAAAGGACATGAGAAGATTCAGGGATACTCTAAAGATCATTTAGAGTTCTCCAGTCCCTCATTTCGTACATAAGAAAATTAAGGCCACAGCCACAGCAAGAGCAAGACTCCCAGTCTTCTGATTCCAGGTCTCAGCTCTGTCCTCTAAGTCATGCTGCCTCCTGTGGCCAAAAATACAGTGGTCATGTGGCTGCTAAGGAAAAGCTATAAATTTAAGACTAAATAGCATTATCAAACACCAGCTTCAGCCTTAGAAAGTTAAAGAAAATTAAGAAAAAGTTAATTTTTTCTCATTAATCTAATCATTATATGATAGGCTCATTTCTTTTTTTTTTTTTTTTTTTTTTTTTGAGACAGGGTCTCACTGTGTCGCCCAGGCGGGAGTACAGTAGCATGATCTCAGCTCACTGCAATCTCCGCCTCCCGAGTTCAAGTGATCCTCCCACCTTAGTCTCCCAAGTAGCTGGAACTACAGGCTTACACCACCACGCCTACCTAATTTTTGTATTTTCAGTAGAGTGGGGTTTCACCATGTTGCCCAGGCTGGTCTTGAACTCCTGGGCTCAAAGAATCCTCCCAACTCAACCTCCCAAAGTGCTAAGATTACAAACATGTGGCACCATGCCCAGTGGTATTTTTTTTTAAATATATTTTTTAGTGTGTTTTAGGTCAAATCACTTAATATTTGAGGTCATGTGGCTCATATATCCTATACCTCAGTGTTGGAAACAGGATGTAAGTAACTCAAACAGGTGATTAAAGATTAAACATTTTTTAATTCCCTGAGTTTTCATTCTGTTTCCATATTCATGACACATTCTGATAGCTATTTATATATGTAGCTATCTGATATTCTGTTTATCAAAATTTAGGTACCATAACTCCCAATTCTGTGATGCCAGCTGATCATTTCCTAATCAATTCCTAGAGAAATTTCAGATTTTACAGAGGCTCCTTTCCTTAAGCTAATCAGTCATTTCCGCTGTGGTCATTATTTTCCAGGGCTAAAATCCTAAGACTCCTAATATCTACTGTGCATACTAGGAACTACTAAGAAAAAAATATATTCTTTTATTTATTTATTTATTTATTTTCGAGGCAAGAGTCTTGCTCTGGCTGTTGCTCAGGCTGGAGTGCAGTGGTCCTATCTCAGCTCATTGCAACCTCTGCCTCCTGGGTTCAAGTGATTCTCTTGCCTCAGCCTCCCTAGTAGCTGGGATTACAGGCACGCACCACTACACTTTGCTAATTTTTGTATTTTTAGTAGAGATGGGGTTTCACCATGTTGGCCAGGCTGGTCTCAAACTCCTGACCTCAAGTGATCTGCCCACCTCGGCCTCCCAAAGTGCTGCGATTACAGGCATGAGCTACTGCACCAAGCCAAAAGAAAAAAAAATTCTTTTAAATTGTAGTAATTTTTTTTTAAATACCAAATTAAAAAGTACATTAGATAAAGTAGATCATAAATATTTTTAAAATGCAAATATACAAACCTGCGTAAGAAATATGTGTAAAATATTTTAAAATGCAAATATACAAACTTGTGTAAGCCCCTAATCTTTAGGGGCTTCTTCCCAAACTCCTATAAATAAGAATCAAATGAACATAGATGAATAGACTAAAATGAATGTTGTTAGGCTTACTGTAAAAGTGTGCAAAAAGACCGGGCGTGGTGGCTCACGCCTGTAATCCCAGCACTTTGGGAGGCCGAGACGGGCGGATCACGAGGTCAGGAGATCGAGACCATCCTGGCTAACACGGTGAAACCCCGTCTCTACTAAAAATACATTTAAAAAAATGAGCCAGGCGTGGTGGCAGGCGCCTGTAGTCCCAGCTACACGGGAGGCTGAGGCAGGAGAATGGTGTGAACCCGGGAAGCGGAGCTTGCAGTGAGTGGAGATCCTGCCACTGCACTCCAGCGTGGGTGACAAAGCAAGACTCTGTCTCAAAAAAAAAAAAAAGTGTGCAAAAAATCATTACCACTCCCTTTGTACAGAAAGAATAAGTGAGAACAAATTAAGTCATCATAGTTTTCACACTTTTCTCAGGAGATGGGGGATAGACTGACAATTTTTTTTTCATTATCTACAAGATTAAGCATTGACTTAATACTAGATACTCTGAGCCAAGAGAAAATGGGAGTTGTTTCCTCCCATTTCTTCTCTTTTAAAGCTTCAGTCGCCCATTTTTCATAATAACTAACAGTTTAGAGACTCAACCTGACACACAAAAAATTTAATTCAAGGAGAAAAGGCACGATTGAAACATTTTGCAACCTTATGCATTTATTTTGCAGATGGATTTTTATGCCGAATTCTTGACTTGAACTAATTTTTTTCAGTGGGGAAGTGTTTTGGTTTGTCCTGGTCTTTTGTTTTTTGTGTGTGTCTGTTCATTCTGAGAGGAGGTAGATAGGAGTTATGAAAGTTCAGAATCAAATAAGTGTTGAGGTGGAATGCAACTACCCACAATCTTTCTATTTTCCCAAGGACTCTAGACACACCACAGTCTCTGGGTTTCCCCAATCTTCACCAAAGTGTGGATTGGGTTCTCCCCCCCTTCAGCAAAAGCATGGATGGTCTCCACTAAAGTTAAGCAAAGTTAAGCAAAGCCTAAATGGCTGAGTACAACAATTTTATTGCTTTAAAGTGATGTCATATGATATCTCTAAATAATCACTTAATGTTAGGCAAAGCATAATCAGTATCATTCTTTTTACTTAAGTACAACAGTTTTTTGTTTATGTTTTGTTGTTTTTTGTTTTGCTTAATGAACTCAAAAGACAAAACACTTTTTGTTTGGAATCTGATATATCTACAGATTATTTTATGGTACCTTTTGTTCTTCTGTGAATTCAGAATTATTGTGTTGAGCTTGGGCCTCTTTTTGGAGATGTCTTGCTAATCTGTAAGAAGAAAACATGTTCTTTAGAATGCAAGAAAAGCAAACTACTGCAACAAAGTGTAACAATTTAAAGCTTTTTAACAATGTGAAGTACAATTATATCTTGTCCTGTTTTTAAAATATAAATCTACACTGAGAATCAAACTCTTCCAAAAAAAAAAAAAAACCAAACTCTTTATACAATGATGATGAAAGTAAGATACAATACTTTTCATACCATTTCACTGGGACAAACTTCAGCTCTAGGCAGTAAAAATGAGCTGGAAAGAATCTCAAAGGGCATCTAATCCAACTTTCTTTAGTATGGGTGACTTTATTCTATAATAAGCCAATAAGTAGTTGTCCAGATTCTGCTTAAACACTTCCAGAGAGCACCAGTGATAATACCAACCAGAGATACTTTATCAGTCTATCATTAATTTGGTAGTAAAATTAGTCCTAATCCAAATTACAGCAATGACAAAGTGGTAATAATCCATCCTACTATCAATATATACTTTTGAAAACATGTTTTCATGGAAAATAAAGAAAATTCTCCACCAATCAGCAACAGAAATCATTGTCTGTCCAATTATCATTACACTTTCAAATAGCAGCTAGGCCTTGCATGAGTTTTTAATGGATGGATCTATATTATTAGTCCAAGCTCAACAATGAGGACCCAAAGCTACTTCTGAGACAGCAAAAAACCCATATAGTTTAGTTTGTAAAAGTCAATCCCCTTACAAACTAAACTATAAAACTATGGTTTCAACTATACAAAGACCAATTTTGGGCAAAGGATTTGAATAGACAGCTCTCCAAAGAAGATATAAAATGGTCAATAAACACAGGAAAAGATGATTAACATTATTAGTCATTAGGAAAACACAGATCAAAGTCACAATAAGATATCACTTCATACCCACTAGAATGAGTACAATTTTTTTAAAAATGAAACTGCATCCTTATGGGGGAAAGAGAGAGAAGGTAACAGGTACTGACAGGATGTGAAAAACTGGAACCCTCAGATATTGCTGGTGGGAACGTAAAATGGTACCAGCCAGTGTGGAAAACAATTTGGCCATTCCTCAGAAAGTTAAATACAGAGTTACTGTATGACCCAGCAATTTCAAAATCCTAGGTATATATCCAAGAGAACTGAAAAATATATGTTTACAAAAAAAAATTGAACACAAATGTATAGCCAAAAAGTGAAAATAACCAAAATGTCCATCAACTGATGAATGGATAAACAAAATGTGGTATATCCATTCAATGGAAAATTATTCAGTCAAAAAGAGGAATGAAGTACTACTAACATGTGTAACACAGATGAACTTCAAAAACATTATGCTAAATGAAAAAAGCCAGATGCAAAAGATTATATGTGATATGATTCCATTTATATGAAATGTCCAGACCAGATCAATCCACAGAGACAAAAAGCAGATTAGTGGTGGCCAGGAGATGAGAGAACTGAGAGTAACTGATACCAAGTATGGGGTTTCTTTTGGGAGTGATGGGAATGTTCAGGAATTAGACAGTGGAAATGGTTGCACAACACCGTGAATACACTAAAAACCATGGAATTGTATGCTTTAAACTGGTGAGTTTCATGTGATGTGATATTTATCTCAATTTCTAAAAAATATAGGGGAAAAAACTAGCAAAAGAATTTGAACATTAAACTCCCAAACATACTATGTACTATTCTGTGTGGGCAGTAGGAACAGGAATACAAAGGGTAGCAAGTGCTAGATTCTCTACCAAGCCAATTGCAGAAGATAGTTTATGTTTCCAAATAAAATGTACTAGATGGGAGTGCTATGCAATCATGTCTTTAAAGATAAGGCATAAAGTACCTTATTCTTCCTGGCCTCTATCCAATTTATGAAAGGTTTGCATCCTCCTTAACATAAAGCAGAATTAGCCACAAAAAAAACTCAGTATTTCCAAGATAGCTCCACTGTGTTACTTAGTTGAACTGCTTCCATTCATTTATTTCTTTTCTCCCAAAGCTGGAAGTCTCATATTTTCCCTAAAATGTCATTCATAGACTCACTTTTTGTGTATTCTGTACAGGAAAAGGTACAAATAGAAATAACATAGCCATTGTCTTTGTTCTGTACTTGGTTTCTTTTCTAACTCTTACTGGCCTACCACCTGCATGGAGTACTCCCAAGGAATCCATACTCTGTATCCTTAACAACATCAACTATACATCCCTGAACTCAGGGAAGTTACAGTGTGGAATGAGTTTCTTTCTTTGAGTAATTCTATACATAATTTGCAGTGGTGGCCATCAACCTAAGCAGAATCACTGTCAGAAGGGTGTAATGCTATACTCCTGTTCAAATGCTAATTGGCAATAGGGAAAGGAAGGATGCTCAATTCAAACAGAATCGTGCTATTAAAAATTACGCAAGGCTGGGCAGAGTGGCTCACGCCTGTAATCCCAGCACTTTGGGAGGCCAAAGTAGACGGATCACTTGAGGTCAGGAGTTCGAGACCAGCCTAGCCAACATGGTGAAACCCCCGTCTCTACTAAAAATACGAAAATTAGCTGGGCATGGTGGCCGGCGCCTGTAATCCCAGCTACTGGGGAGGCTGAGGCAGGAGAATCGCTTGAACCCGGGAGGCAAAGGGTACAGTGAGCCTAGATCGCCCCACTGCACTCCAGCCAGGGTAACAGAGCAAGACTGCTCCTCAAAAAAAAAAAAATCACATACTGCATGATTTAAATTATATAAAATGTCTGGAAAAGACAAATCTATAGAGACAAAACGTAGATTAGTGGTTGTCTGGGGCTAGAGTGGGAATACAGAGTGACTGCAAATGAACACTAGGTATCTTGTGGGGGTGATGGAAATTTTCTAAAATCTGTAGTGATGGTTGCACATCTTGGTAAATTTCACTAAAAAAATCATTAAATTGTACAAGCAAAATAGATGAATTTCATGTATATAAATTATACCTCAATAAAGTTGTTTGTAAAATAACTTATTTTTTGAGACAGGAAAAAAAAAAAACTTGCCCAGGCTGAAGTACAGTGGCATGATCTTGGCTCACTGCAACCTCTGTCTCCGGGGCTCAAGCAATCCTCCTAGCTCAGCCTCCTGAGTAGCTGGGACCACAGGTGAGCACCACCATATCAGGTTAATTTTTGTATGTTTTGTAGAGACTGGGTTTTGCCATGTTGCCAAGGCTGGTCTTGAACTCCTGAGCTCAAGTATTCTACCCATCTAGGCCTCCCAAAGTGCTGGGATTACAGGCATGAGCCAGCGCGCCCAGCCTTAAAAAGAACTTTTCAAGCCAACATGAAAAATTAATTTTCTATATCCACAAATGAGTATACCATTTTAAGACAAAGTGACACCTGATTTTGTCCACTGAGGGAAATCTACTGTTCTGAATATTAGATGAGCAAATAAAAGTTGACATTCTATTAGGAAAAGTGAAATAAATCTGTCAAATATTCTTCTCTAGAGACTCATCTCACCCTACAAAGGTGCCTACAAGTAAAACAGGACTATTCTCAAGGGAGAGTTTTAAACATACCTTAAGCACATACATAAGTAACTCCTGGAAACCCCACAGCATTCCATGACACAGAAATTCATGCTTCTCAAACCATCCGTAGCAAAGGATCACTTTTCCACCAAATTTGTTCTAGACTAATACTTACATAAAATACAATTTCAAAAATATCATGAGATGTCAAGTTGCTATAAAGTTTCCACATGTTTACTCTCAATTTCTTTCCTTACCTTACTGCACAGCAGTAACAGTTTGTAGACCATCACCAATTTGGGGACCACACTTTCAGCAGCAGAGACATAAAACACAGCAAAAATGACAAGTAGGGCTGGGCCCAGTGGCTCCTGCCTATAATCCCAGTACTTTGGGAGGCCGAGGCAGGCAGATCACTTGAGATCAGGAGTTTGAGACCAGCCTGGCTAACATGGTGAAACCTCATCTCTACTAAAAATAAAAAAAAAAAATTAGCCAGGTGTGGTGGCATGCTCCTGTAGTCCCAGCTACTCGGGAGGCGGAGGCAGGAGAATTGCTTAAACCTGGGAGGTGGAGGTTGCAGTTAGCCGAAATTGCACCACTGCACTCCAGCCTAGGCGACAGAGCGAGACTCTGTCTCAAAAAAAAAAAAAAGACAAGTGGCCATTATCCAGTCTTCAGACTCATCGATTCACTTAGCAGATACTTCTTTGTTTTTTTAAGACAGAGTCTCGCTCGGTCACCCAGGCTGGAGTGCAGTGGCACGATCTCCGCTCACTGCAACCTCCACCTCCTGGGTTCGAGCAATGATTGTGTCTCAGTCTCCTGAGCAGCTGGGGCACAGGCACAAACCAGCACGCCCGGCTAATTTTTTGTGTATTTTTAGTATGCCATGTTGGCCAGGCTGGTCTTGAACTCCTGACCTCAAGTGATCTGCCCGCCTCAGCTTCCCAAAGTGACAGGCGTGAGCCACCACACCCGACCAGTTAGCAGATATTTACTGAGTGTCCATGTGCTAGATAAATACCTCAGGATTGATCCTGTGAAATGCCTGATTCTGAGCAACAGTTTCTGTGCCACTCTACCATAAGTTAGGGGCCACATATCCCCAGATAGCGAAATGCAGTTACTTTTAATTGACCATCTAATACTTTGGATGACTATTTTAGTCTTGACAGAATTCATTTAAGTCTTCCAATTGTAGTTTGGCATCGACTCCTTAATGCTCCGCTCCCATAGCATACTCCTAAATTCATCCATTCAGTAGAATAACTACATAATATCTAAACAAATGACATGTGGAGAGCCTATTACTACTCTGGACACTAAGTATACAGTAGAGAACAAAATAGACAGCGTCCCAACACCCTGCAACATATGCCCATACTCTACCCTCAAAGAGCTTACAATCCAGTGGGGAGAGAGACAGTAAACAAAACAAATACAGAAAATATACTTTTGACTGTGGTTGGGCACGGTGGCTCACGCCTGTAATCTCAGCACTCTGGGAGGCCGAGGCGGGTGGATCACAAGGTTAGGAGTTCAAGACCAGCCTGGCCAAGATGGTGAAACCTCGTCTCTACTAAAAATACAAAAACTAGCTGGGCGTGGTGGTGTGCACCTGTAATCCCAGCTACTCAGGAGGCTGAGGCAGGAGAACTGCTTGAACCCGGGAGGCACAGGTTGCAGTGAGCTGAGATCATGCCACTGCACTCCAGCCTGGGTGACAGAGCAAGACTCTGTCTCAGAAAAAACAACAGAAACAACAACAACAAAAGAAAATATATTTTCGATTGTGGTAAGCACCATGGAAAAAAATGAAGCAGGATGGAGAACAGGAGGTGTGAAACTGAGATAGAGGCAGTGGGGGTGGACAAGAGACTTTGCAATTTTAAACAGGGTGTGGCCAGAGAAAGCCTCACTGAGGATATTTGAACAAAGACCTGAAGGAGGTGACGAAGTGACCCAAACAGATAATGGGGGAAAAAGTGTCCCAGAAAAAAAAATACAAGAGCCCTAAGGCAGAACTACGTTTCAGGAAATAGCAAGGAATGTGGGAGCACTTATTCTTTTCATACTTCTATAATTGCAACACCCAGTTACTCCAAAATCTTCCATTGGATTCTCAGTGCTTTGAGGGCAGAAATCAAATTTTATTCATCTTTGTATCCCCAACCCTTACTTGTTGAGTAATGAAATTGTTTAAGCTACAGTATTACTACTGTAGTAATAATACAGATATGTACTATCATACTATCTGAGATAGTATGATAATACAGATATGTACTATCTCTCCCCCTACATCCCTCCCATAAAGCAGCTCCTGTATGTTGTATGGCTATAAAAAGACTGCTGCCTACCCAATTAGAAATCCCAATTATCCTAGACTCTTCCTCCTTCTACACCCTCGATATCCAGTCAATAACTAAATCCTGTCAATTCTTGTTTACATCATTATAGTGGCCCTCAATTCATGTCTTTTGCTGCAGCCTTTCCTCCCAGGTATTTCAAATGAAAAAGATAATTTGCATTCATTTCTGGATATATTAAGTAATTTTAAACTCTTGACCTCATTTTATATGTAGCCTACATGTTTACAGAATTAAGCCAATCATTACATGTCTTCATTGAAATTTGACCCTGGCAGGTTTTATAATTTGAGGACTACTAGAATCATGAAGTTCAGTGGTTAGTACCGAGGTCCAACAATGGATTTGCACGTGCCTATCACCCTCACCTTCATGTTCCTAGAAATTCACACTAAACAGCTTGCATTTTCAATTTTCGTTTGTAATTTCAATTGGACATGGTATTCTTCACTTTACATTGTGAAGTCAGCCGCCCAGTGTCAACAGCTGCTAGGTCTCACATCACAAGTAAGATATGGCTTTCTATTTCAAGCTATGCAATATTAGTTAATATACAGAATGGGTATACATAGGTGCTTACTGTCTAATTGGCTGCAGTATGGAAGGGTGTGTTCTCCGGTAATAAAGAAAATCTTATAATTTGTCTAATTCACTTACAGAATTACTCTCAGTGCATCTTAAGCGCTCTGTAGTAGAAATAGGATTTGGATTTTCTTCTTTAAATCCCAGATTTCAGTGGTATCAGCTTGTGACCTGAGTAATCGGTTTAACCTGAGCTTCAGTTTTCCTCATTTCGTAAAATGAGAATAATTATATTCTCACTGGGTTATTGCAAGAGCAAATGAAATCATGTGAAAGTGCAAAACAAATGCTACTAGTTGTTACACATCACAAAATGGCCCAGGGCACGGGTTTTTGTCGGAGTTTTTTGAAACTACAGGCAATTCAAAGTCAGTACCTACAGATTTAAATTATCTTAATAGATAAAAACAACTATTGTGGGGACAGGCTAAGAGTTTAGATCTTCCAAGTACGAAGCGTTTATTCTTTCCAGAAATCATTGTGTGTCAGGGGCGGAGAGGGGGTGGTGGGGAAGGCCGGGTTATTCTACTCATACATGGTTTAATACTCAGTGAAATCTCAAACAATAACTTGCTTTAAACAAAGAATAATTAATGGCGAGTTTGCAAACAATAGCATTTTGGCAGACAGTTCTTAAGTTCAGAAAAATGTGCAAAAACCTAAGCAAGGTTTTATGGGTATATAAATCTTGTCTTTTATTTTTTAAGACATCCCTGAAGTTTTCTGCGGAAACCAGAAAGGGCAAGAAATTGGTCTTAGGTTGCTCAAGGAAACTGGTACTCACTTGTACCCTGCGGCTATACATTATATACAGGAAAAGGAGGAGGGATCCAAGGAGGGAGTGGTGCTCCAGTGCGTGGTCCATTAATTCACATTTTGCTCTCTTCTGTTCACATCCTGCGCGGACTCCACCCAAGGCAACCGAGCGAGGGGGTGGGTGGGACTCAGAGCCTACCAAATAACAGTCCCAGAAACCGAAACGAAATCGAGGTGGAATTCTGAAAACACGGCTCACCAGAAAGAGGGGTGGAGAAGGAGCGCGAGAGGAGACCCTTCTTTTGGCAGAAGAGGTATCCCTGGCCCTCGCTGCTTCCTGGGGAACCCTCTCCCCTCAATCGCAACCAGTTCCCTCCTTTCCTACACATGGAAGGAGGAAGACACACACAGAGCAAGGCCACTCATTCTTGGAACGTGGGCGGAGAACACACAAGTATTCCTCAGAGAATTTCAAAGGGAAATCGAGGAAGGGCAACCTGGGAGAGGAGGAGGAAAGGAAACTGACTGCCAAGTGGTGGACCCGTGAGACCGTGGAAAGGAACTAAGTAGATAGCCTACTAGGGCCGGCGCCCCAAGAAAGAAGGGCTACCTGTTGAATGGAACTGTCCCTGCGGAGGCGGAGGGGGAAGAAGGCGAGTCACCCCAGAGAGCGGAGCCCTTGTCCCCAGAGCAGCCTCGCTGGGGCTGGTGGCGAGGGATCTCAGCCTCAGTGCCTGCGGGGCCCCACCCTGAGAAGCCTTGGCTGGCAGATACAGTGATGAGAGACACCGACAGAAACAAGGGAGAGGCGCACGACTGGAGCCGGTCTGGCCCGCTCCCGCGGTTAGTCACTCACATCTGATACTCGTCTATCGCCTCCACCAGCTGGCCCCAAGAGTCGAAGTCGGCGCCTCTCCTAAAACTGGCGCCCCAGCGCTGCAGCAGACTCCGGGTCACCTCCGACATGGCCGGTCCCCACCCCGTCCCCTCCCGCCCCTACCCCAGCAAGGCCGGGTTCTAGGGCGCCATCCTCCCCGGGCCTGGCCCCGACATTAACAGGGCCAGGAGGAACCGCTACGGCCACCACCGCCACCCGCCGAGGAGCCGCCCAAGCCCATTTGCCGCCACAGCCAAACTTTGCGGCTCCAAAAGCGACCGCCCCGCCGAGACCCCGCCCCCGAGGCCCCGCCCCGCGTTAGGTTGAGGCCGCCCCACTCCGCCGAGGGCCGCCATAGCTATTGCGGCATCCTCCCTCCGCTCCGCAGGCAGGGGCAACTCTTCTCTTCCTGTCTGGGATAAAGACGATAGCTCAAAAGGAAAACCGAGGGAGGAGAAGTTAGAAAGAGCTGATGAACGGAGCGTTTTGAGGGGACTGTGACGCCGCGGCAATCCCCGCCCTGGAACTGCGCGCACTACCGCCTCGGTAGCTGTCATGGCCGCCGGGCCACGTGACTCCGACTTGGCGCCGGCCTCGCTTTTCGTCACTCTGGTTTTGTAGGCTCGGTTCTCCGACTCCCTCTTTTTCCTCGCTTGTGGACTCCGATATTGCCATTCTTCCCTTAGAAGAACTGCTGTACCGACTCTGAGAAATTTGGTAAGTATGTCAGAGGATGGGTGTTTCTCAGTAATACCCGCTGTTTCTCCGAAGTCTCAAGCAATAGGGTCACCCCCTTTTACATTAGTCTCCATAGACCCCTGGACAGCGGACCGAAAGTCTCCTTCTAATGCCTTCAAACAAACGACAGAAAGAAAATCCATATTGGTTCCCACAAATCAGTAGCATTAACAGCTAGATCCGCTGAATCCCCTTGCCCCGCATCTCCATCGGTCTTTGGAGAGCTTATAATACAAGCTAAACTGGGGTTCGTTCGGCCGTTGTCTGGCCACCTCTCCCGGGTTGACAGTATCGGCTTTCCACAAAAATGCCTGTTTGGAAAGAGGGGAACTCAAGTGTTGGCGCGTGCGCACGGTCGCCGCCCGCCGCCTCGAACGGGACTGGGCAGGGGAGGAAGAGGCTGGGTGGTAAACAGGAAGTGGGCCCTCAGAGCTCGGGGGCGGCGCTCAGGTAGGTTACTCCGGGGACTCGGGGCCTCTGGAGTGGGGATCCCTTGTCAGGAACGGGAGTCCTTTTGTGGAAGTGTGTTAGCTTACAGCTTCGATCCGAATGTTGTATTGGTGGCTCTAAAGTCACCCTTGTCCCTGCGGGTGGGTGTGTCCTTCTTCTATCCCACCCTAGGAACTCCCGAAAACTGAAGAGCGCCGGGTCGCAGAAGGGGAGAAGATGGGGCAGAAACTTACCCTCTTCTTTCCTGAAGTAAAGATACGCAAAACTTCAGACATTTTCATCCAGGAAGTAGGAGGCCGCATTAAAAGAAATATTTGTGGAAGATTTCGCAGCATCAAGTGCTGAGTGTGATACTAGCTCTAAGTTTATTTGTAGGCACGTAGATGCTGTATTAGGCTATCGGAATTTATATGGAAGATGTGTAGATGGTGGTATTTTCTGAAATAGCTCGTTAAATGTTTCCAGTCCTAAATAAACCTGCTCAGTTTTTCCTTGGGTACACACTGCGTTCTCTATTCGTTAAATATGTGGTGCTCCTCAAAACAGGCTTTGTCATGAATAAATAAATAGCATAAAGGAAGCACTTAATGTAGGCATTTCGTACACTGTGCAGCCAACATTATTTTCTAGTAATAGGAAAAGTCGATTGTCAGGCTTGTACAGTGCCTTCAAATTAAGTAAACCTAACCAGAATTTCTTTGTTGCTTCCTGGAAGCTAATTGCCATGTTTAGGTCTTCGCCTTGGCTTTCTCGGTAAAATCTGCTGCACTACCTACTCGAGGACATTTAGACAAGACATGCTGCTTTTTTGTTTTTTTCTTTTTTTTTTTTTTTTTGAGATGGAGTCTCACTCTGTTGCCCAGGCTGGAGTGCAGTGGCGCGATCTCGGCTCACTGCAAGCTCCGCCTCCTGGGTTCACGCCATTCTCCTGCCTCAGCCTCCTGAGTAGCTGGTACTACAGGCGCCTGCCACCACGCCCGGCAAATTTTTTTTGTACTCTTAGTAGAGATGGGGTTGCACCGTGTTAGCCAGGATGGCCTCGATCTCCTGACCTTGTGTGATCCTCCTGCCTCGGCCTCCCTAAGTGCTGGGATTACAGGCGTGAGCCACCGCTCATTTATTTTTTAAGTAGAGGGTATGGAACTTCAATTTTTTTTTTTAAGTTGGCATCTCACTTAGGTAGTTTTTTTTTTTTAATTTTTCCTTTTTTGAGACAGGATCTTGCCCTGTCGCCCAGGCTAGAGTGCCATGGGGAGATCAGGGCTCACTGCAGCCTACATCTCCTGGACTCAAGGGATCCTCCCCCCTCAGTCTCCCCAGTAGCTGGAACCACAGGCGTGGCTACGATGCCCGGCTGATTTTTGTAGAGACGGAGTCTCAACAAGTTGCCCAGGCTGGTCCCAAATTCCTGAGCTCAAGCGATCCAGCCACCTCAGCCTTCCAAAGTGCTGAGATTACAGGCGTGAGCCACCACACCCAGCCCAGTGTTTCCATTTTATAATAGAATTTATTGGTCAAGTATTGTATTAACATTTTTATTTTAAGAATATTCTTTAGATATTTTTTGGAAAGTACATTTTATTGTAGAACACATGTTATAACCAATCCACTGTTGTCAGCAATATGTCGGAAATACAGCAATTAACTTGAAACTTATTACAAGTAGCCTTAGCAATATAATCAGGGTTACCATTTGAACCCGTTTTGGAAATTACATTCATCTGGTCCTGTGCCCTTTTTACTTGCAGTTGTCCAACCAAAATCTAGTACTTTGCTATTCAGAAGTGTGTGGGGACCAGCAGCATCAGCATCTCAGGTCCTGCCCCAGGCTAATGACTTAGAGCCTGCATTTGACAAAACCACCCACCCCCAGGTGATTTTTATGTATGTTAGAGTTTAAACATTACTGCTCCTATATAGGTATGTTAAGATTGAAGTTATTGTGGGCAGATTTTCAAATGCTGTTCTTTTTTTTATAGGCCTGGTTTGAACATAGACCATCATAAATAGACAAAACATACCTGAGGCCGGGCGCGGTGGCTCACGCCTGTAATCCCAGCACTTTGGGAGGCCTAGGCGGGTGGATCACTTGAGGTCAAGAGTTTCATTCCAGTCTGGCCAATATGGTGAAACCCCGTCTCTACTAAAAATACAAAATTAGCCAGGCTAATTTTTGAATTAGATTTTTATACTATTGAAATAAATTTTTATACTATTTACCTTGTTTATTAAATATTTTATATTTAATTTTTGTACATTTTTTACTTTTTTGTCTGTAGAAAACATCTGGAGAAAATGACCCATTGGTTTCATAGGAACCCATTAAAAGCCACAGCTCCTGTGTCTTTTAATTACTATGGTGTAGTCACTGGCCCTTCTGCTTCAAAAATATGCAAGTAAGTTTATTGATTAAACCACTCTTAGATGCAAGGTACTTTTTTTGGTTCCATGGGCAATACAAAAATATGTAACACACTGTTTCTAACTTTAAGTTTGTTATAAATTTATAAATGACATGTAAACAGGTAAATGATAGATTATTTAAACTTTGGTAGTCTTCTAGCCCTGGATCCTTAATTTTAGATCAGTAAATGAGTCCCAGAGAGGCTAAAGCAATCATAGTAAAACAGTTAATCTGTGTATTACAACAGTACAAGAGACTACACAAAGTAGTGTTTGAAAATTTTTATTTTTTATTTTTGTTTTTATTTTTTGAGATGGAGTTTCACTCTTTTCATCCAGGCTGGAGTGCAATGGCTTAATCTTGGCTCACTGCAACATCTGCCTCCTGGCAGAGGTTCAAGCAATTCAAGCAATTCTCCTGCCTCAGCCTCCCAAGTAGCTGGGATTAGAGGCACCCGCCACCACGCCCTGCTAATTTTTCTACTTTTAGTAGAGACGGGTTTTCACCATGTTGGCCAGTCTGATCTCAAACTCCTGACCTCAAGTGATCCACCCGCCTCGGCCTCCCAAAGTTCTGGGATTACAGGCGTGAGCCACCATGCCCAGCTGTATAGGGACATTTTAAATTGGCCACATATTAAACTTCTTGACTTCAGAGTAGGGAGAGATCCCTATGACCTGAAATGCCTTCAAAGTGTTCACATAGGAAAAAGTACTTGTGATAGGCCTTAAATGAATTGTATGGCTTAGATCAAGAGTTGACAAACTGTCCTATAGATTTGGATCATTGCTTGTTTTTATTGGAACACAACCAGCCCCACATTTATTGACATACTGTGTATGGTTGCCTCTGGCTGTTTTCCTCTACAACACCAGAATTTAATAGTTCCAATGGATACCTTATTACCAGAAAAGCCTGAAATGTTTACTATTTGGTGCTTTCCAAAAAAATATTTGGGTATTCTTGATTTAGATTGTCAGAGGGGAAAGGAGGTTATTTCTGTCAGGAATACCTTTGTGCTAGTGATAGTGAGTAGAGCAGTTTGGCTGAAATGAAAGCGATAAATGCAAAAGATGTGTTGAAGGAGGAGTCAATGGACCTGATTGACTAATTTGCCTTGGGAGGCTGAAAAGGATTCAGTCTATATGAGATACAGAACCTAAGTGGTTAAGACATTGGTGGTACCAATAAAGGAAAATCTGAAGACTTGCCGCTTTTATGGGAAGAAGTGATTACAACAAAAGAAAGGATAATCGGCTTATTAATCTAAACCAATGGTCCTCAAACTTTTTTTGAAAGCTGCATAGTATTTATTTTAGGCCTTGTGGTCCACATGCAGTCACTATTGCATGTTATTCTTTGTTCATTTTTACAAGCCTTTTAAAAATGTGAAAACCATTCTTAATTTGAGGACTGAACAAAAATAAGCTGTGGAGTATACAAAAACTGGTTACAGTTTGTAGTTTGTCAACCTCTGATCTAGACTCCTGGAGGCAAGTCCCAGCTTAGCTGTTTTATCTGTACCATTGGGCAAGTCCCTTAACTTCTTTGGGCCTAATTCCTAATCTATAAAATGAACAGCCTCAATTAAATATATCTGAGGTACATTTTTCTCAAATTCTGTAATTTAAGATGAATAGAACTTTACAAGTTGAGTTGTAGGTGATGATCAAGCATCAATATGGAAATGCTAGCAAACTATTTGAGTGCAGAATAGGCTTTAAGGATTCAAATTTCTGCCTAGTCCAGGAATTGAATCACTTTCCAGCTTCTAGAGATATACCTCAAACAATGATTAATTCATAAGATAGCCAGTCACATTTTCAGTCAGCTGTTTGTAATTGGCAATACATACATACACTTCTTGGAATAAGCCTCCTTAGAGTTAGTACCAATGAATAAGTACTACATCTAGACCATTCAGGATTAAGTCTGTGCTCTCTTCTAAACATCACTGCTACCTTAATCTAAATCTCAAAAGAAAATATTTGAAAAGTTAGTATTCTTCCACTCAACAAGTAATTTTGAATATGTGCTTTATCCTAGGCACCTACCCAATTCTGGGTATACAGCCTCTACTCTGTTGATGCTTACCATTTAAATTTAGTCTTTCTTTAATGGTTTACACATATTTCAAGGGTCTTTGGTCATATCCGTGTATTGTAATTTCGGAAGCCTCACTAAGCTAATTGCCTTCTGAATTCGATTTGGAACTGAAATAGAACCAAGTGAAAGCTAACGATAGAGAGCTAGGAATTGATATAGTTGAAGCTATACTAATCGATGAGATCTCAAAAGAGAGAAAACCAGAAAGCCAAAGACTGAACATTTCTGGAGTTGGGAATGAAAAGGAGACACAGAAAAAAATATAAAAGGAACTTTAAAATGATAAGGGGAGCACCTGGAAAATTTGGTGTTATTGGAATCAAAGGAGAAATAATTTCAAGAAGGAAAAAGTGGATCTACAACATTTATTGCTGTAGAGAAGTAAAGGAGAATATAGATTAGGGAGCAGTTTTAAAACAACTAATGGCCACATGTTTTGCATATTCTTGATGTATATATTGAATTATACATCAAGAATATGTAATTACATATAATGTAATTTTATTTTTTAAATATTTTTATGCAGTGTATTTTCACATTTTTGTGTTTTATGTCAGATTTAGAAACTTTAAGGAGATATTAAAATGATATACAGATAAATTTTCATTTTTCAGGAAACTTATTGTGAACTGCTTAGTTTTTTATTCATTCTTCTTTCCCCACATCTTAAATGCATGCATTTGTTTGTTTTTTAATGAAAACTTGCTATACATTTTTATTATGTAATTGAATTTAGTATTTGCCTCTTTAATTGGTCTGAGTTTATTTTCGTACAACTTTTAAAACAGTTATTAGAAATTTTTTCTCTAGATTTAGTTCTAATTAAATTCATTTCTGTGTATTTGGTAATCCCTTAGAGGAGGTGGGCATGTGCATGCATGTGTGTGTTTTAAAGCTTTTACATTGAAACCTGGTGGGTGTGTGTGTGTGTGTGTGTGTATTTTAAAGCTTTTACACTGAAACCTGGAAACCACTTTTATGTGAGATTGATTGCAGTACAGCTAACTTTACTGTCTTTTTTTCTCTCTTATAAGTGACTTGAGGTCATCCAGGGCACGACTCCTTGAACTGTTCACTGATTTGAGCTGTAATCCAGAAATGATGAAGAATGCAGCAGATTCATATTTTTCACTTTTACAAGGTTAGTTATTCATATGAACTTGAAGTTTTTGAAAAAACTGTCTAGAAGTTTACATTTAATTCTTTGACTTTTCAGATTTGATTAGTTTACTCTTCCAGACTATATTCTTTGGAAAAGGGCAAGAAGTTTCATTCAGACACCTGGAAAAGTAATCTGAAAATTTTTCCAAACAGAACACTCAATATTTCTTCTAAAACTAAAATGTCTTATACTTTCTGTAGGTTTCATAAATTCTTTGGATGAATCTACCCAAGAAAGCAAGTTACGATATATTCAAAATTTCAAGTGGACTGATACGTTACAAGGACAGGTTCCAAGGTAAGCAACACTAAGGTAGTACTAAATTGGAGCCAGTTTTTGTAACTGTGTAGCCAGTGGTTAACTCATAGTCTCTGTATTTGGAGAAGAAAAATACAGGTCTGCATTTTCTCTCACCAGGAAATTAATTAAAAGAATTTGAGCTCAATCCTAGTACATAGTAAGTAAAAATATAATTTGTTTCTCCCAAACAAATCTATTTTTGAGGTAATCAATACAAATGTCAACTATAGTTGAACAGCCTTGACCTTTAATAACACACAAAGGATGATTTGAGGATTTGGAACCCAAACTGTATGTGCCTACATTCAAGCTGAGCAGAATTTAAGTTTTTCCCTTACTTTTCTTTTGCTGATGGATACGTCACGTATCTTCCATTAGTCTTTCTCTGTCTCATTCTTTCTCTCCAACTCTATACTCTTGATTCACAGGATGTGTTTTCTTCGTTATCTCTCTTCCCTATTTCTACTCTTTTTAAAAACTTCTCTTCAGAGCTTATCACTCACTTGAAACTATTTCTAATAGGTTTAATTATAACAGGAAATAGATCATAAAGATGTTAATTTTTTACTTACCTACTGTTTTTCAACACCATTTTGTTGTTTAAATGCCCATATATTTTAATCTCAATTTGCTTTAGAATTACTATTTTATAAAAACAGAAAGGAAGGAGTGGAGGTTGATGAAAGACCAGAGCAGGCTATACATTACAGTGGAAAGAGTATGAACACTGGGTTTGTACATAGTTAGATGCAAGTCCAGGTTTTCTACTGCATGAACATCTGCTTCTTCAACTGTATCTTGGGGCTACAGATACAGTATTTTGTGAGAAGCAAAATAAGAAAATTTTTGTTAAGTGACTGATAACAGTACTAGGCTTATAAGACATTCATTAAATGTTCATTTCCTTTCTTCCTTCCTTGGGAATATTTTATGTAGAATTCATAATATTCTGGGATACTCAGATTTTCTAAGACCTTGTTTTCTGTTTTTTAATGTGACCCATTTGTTTTTAATCCAAAATTAAGGAATTTTTTTGAATTAAGACTTTTTTAAAGAATCAAACCTCTGTCATTATTTTGACAGATTCTATAATGTGTGCATTTCATGAATTTGGCACTTTTCCAAGCATGCCACATTTTGCTTCCGTGTAGTAGTGAGCTGAAGTCGAGTACAGTGGCTGATGCCTGTAATCCCAACACTTTGGGAGGCCGTGGCAGGCAGATCACTTGAGTTCAGGAGTTCGAGACCAACCTGGCCAACGTGGTAAAACACCGTATCTACTAAAAAATACAAGAACTAGCTGTGCATGGTAGAAGGTGCCTATAATCCCAGCTACTTGGGAGGTTGAGACGGGAGAATCGCTTGAACCCAGGAGGCCAAGGTTGCAGTGAGCTGAGATGACGCCACTGCCACTGCACTCCAGCCTGGGCAACACAGTGAGAGTCCATCTCAAAAAAAAAGAAAGAAAGAAAGAAAGAAAAAAGTGAACTACTATTTAACCTTTTTTCAGCAGCGTTATGAGATCGTGAAGAATTATGTGATGAAGACTTTAATACTAAATATTCTGCATAAGTGAGACTTCTAAATTACTTTATTCTTGATTGCTACTTACTCAGTAGAAATCATGTTGTGAGTTTATCTGTTCTGAAAAATATTTTTTCCATTATAGATGCTATGACTACTACTTTTATGTGGTGTCATAGAAATGGAGTGTTTGGAAACAAGGCATGTTGACATAAATGAAGGATTATAAAGGAAGAGAGTTATTTATGAGACTTCACATAAATTAGCCAAAACGTTATATTATTTAAAGGTAAAGTTATAAATTAGACATGTCCACTAGATCTCCAGATGTAATTCATTTAATAGTTTCCATGCAGAAAAGAATAAACTATTACACTATGTGTTAAATTTTTTTCAGGAGGATAAAACTGTTTTGAGAAGTTTGTTCATAACTGTCATTTTTGGATGTTATAATCTATACTAAACGATAGTTTAGACGTTATATTTTAGTTACTACATATAACACTTTTTTTTTTTTTCATTTAAAAAGTTGCCATATCTCCATTTCTCTTAAGACAGGGGCAACAAGTAACTAAAAAATAAAAACTAGAGCGATAATTCTGGTTTCTTCTTCTTTTTGGGCAGCTTTTCTGTATCTTAGTATTACATGTGTAAAATAAGAATATTCTGCTTTCTTCATCAGTTGAGATAAATGAGATCATGTGTAAAAAATTTTCAGGTTCTTCTAAGAACAGTAGTGAATATATATTGTTATGAATATCTTATTTGCTTGATATGCTTTTGCCGTCTTTATTTCATACTTAGAATCTGAAGCAAACAAACAAAGTATAAAATATACTTGTGTTCAGGACCTTTTTCTGGAATACTGATTGGCTAAGCATTCAGAATCTTACACAGTTTGCCTTCAGCTTTCTTTTTGCCCTTCTTTTCCTTCATTTCTTGTTTACATACCATCTGCTTCAATCAAGCTCATTGGGTCACTTCTATCTGAAAAATTTTTATACTCCTCTTGTGCTTTGATGGCATTGTTTCCTTAGCTGGGATGTCCTTTTGCTTCCCTTCTAGTCGTCTTTCCAGGGACAGTTCAGATTTTATATATACCATTAAACCTTCTTAATTATTCTGGCCTGAAACAATCTTCTGAATTTGATTTTTCTAAAATGTTGTATAAGAGCCACACCTTTGAGAATCGACTGAGTACTTGTTAAAAATACAGATTCTAAGCCCCATCTCAGGCTTTCTGATAAGGCCCAGAAATCTGTATTTTAAAAAGCTACTCTATGTACAGTAAACTTTGGGAACTCCTATTCCCATGCTTATTATTAAGTACATAGTACCTTCTGGACCATTATACTTAGGCATTTGTAGTTAATTACCTGTATGTCTTATCTCCCCATCTGTATGAAACACATTTTCCTCATACATACCAGTTAGCATATACTTCTTTGTACTTTTGAGTCGTTTGTCCAATAGGCTTCATGGTGTGATGTCTTGATAATTGACAGAACCTAATGATCTGTGTTTATAATTCCAGTGCCCAGCAGGATGCTGTTTTTGAATTAATTTCCATGGGATTTAATGTAGCTTTATGGTATACCAAATATGCTTCAAGACTGGCTGGAAAAGAAAAGTAAGTTAAAAGGAGAGAATTGTGTACATCTGTGTTATTTTTCAAGTATATGGTGCTTCATTATTTTAAAAAGTACCACTTTGGACATGTGAAGGATTGCCTTGTAATGTTAGTATTTTGAGTGTCAGAATTATGGCACCTAGTGTTAAGAGGTAAAATAAATTTTAATAGTCTTGTCATATGGAAGGTCTTGCTAAATAAGACCCCAAATCTAGAAACCATAAAGTAAAAGCATGACTATTTAACTACATCAAAGGACCATAAAGTTAAAAAACAAATGTCAAGATTGGTCAAAAACATTGCAATTCATATGATACATTGTTTTTATAATGTATACTCTTATAAATCAGCAAAGGAAAGACCGTCAAATCAATTGAAAAGCAAAGGACATGAACAGGCAATTCACAGAAAACAAATACAGAAGGCTAATAGTATGTGAAAAGATGTTTTGAAGGATTAAAGAATTATAAAAGGTGATACAATTTTTATAATAGCAATAGTTGATACAGCAATAGGAAACTCAATTTATGGTTCATCCATACGTGGAAACAATATGCAACCACTTGAAAATGATGTCAAATTGTATGTGCTGTTGTAAAATTATCTCTAAAGTAAAGTAGGTGATTAAAATAAGAGCAGAGTAATGATTATAGCTACCATTGTATATCTATGTGTTTCTTAAGCATATATATGCGTTAAGTATGTAATATTTTGTCTTATTTATGTACAAATGTCTGTAAGGAAAAATAAGAAGGCTTTGTCCGGATTTTATTTTGTTTTGTTTTTTTGTAGAGGTTAGGTCTCACTATGTTTCCTGGGCTGGTCTCAAACTCCTGGCTTCAGGTGATTCTCCTGCCTTGGCTTCCCAAAGTACTGGGATTACAGGCATGATCTACCATGCCTGCCTGCAGATTTTACCCCTAGTTAGCGTCTCTCTTTTTTCATTTGTAGTGTTTTCTTTTTGGAGACATACTGATAGACTTTTGCCATCTTAATGTTACCTTTATGTCGTATACTTGTTTTTCATTTGTAGTGTCTTCTTTTTGGAGACATATTGATAGACTTTGCCATCTTAATGTTACCTTTATGTCATATACTTGTTTTCAAGACCTTTTTGTGGAATACTGATTGGCTTGGCATTCAAAATCCTTTACAGTTGTTACGAGTTTTCTATAAATGTACATTTCATGTGTATTTGTTCCTTTTCTAGGTATCAAAATTAATTTTTTTTTGGTGGGGGGTGGATGGAGTGTTGCTGTGTCACCAGACCAGGCTGGAGTGCAGTGGCACGATCTTGGCTCACTGCAACTGCCGCCTCCTGGGTTCAAGTGATTCTCATGCCTCAGCCTCCCAAGTAGCTGGGATTATAGGTGCCTGCCACCATACCCAGCTAATTTTGGTATTTTTAGTAGAGACAGGGTTTTGCCATGTTGGCCAGAATGGTCTCAAACTTCTGGCCTCAAGCAGTCTGCCTGTCTCAGCATCCCAAAGTGCTAGGATTACAGGCGTGAGCCACCCTGCCTGGCCTCAAAATCAGATTTTTTTAAAAGGAAGAAAATTAGCAGTGAGAAACATAAATGACTACTTTGGATATATAATAATGTATTGGTTGTTGTGTTTTAATACCAGAAATGGAATTCATCCTCTAACTAATGTAACCCCTCTCTTTAAGTATAACAGAAGATGAAGCAAAAGAAGTTCATCGAAGCCTAAAGATTGCAGCTGGGATTTTTAAACATTTAAAGGTAAAACAAACAAACAAAAACCATTATTTGTTCTTAATGCTTTAGTTCTTGAGTAATTTTTCTTTTTGGGGGATATGGGGAAAGAATTGTTTCATTATATTAAAAAAGGTACTGGCCGGGCGCGGTGGCTCAAGCCTGTAATCCCAGCACTTTGGGAGGCCGAGACGGGCGGATCACAAGGTCAGGAGATCGAGACCATCCTGGCTAACACGGCGAAACCCCGTCTCTACTAAAAACACAAAAAATTAGCCGGGCGAGGTGGCGGCGCCTGTGGTCCCAGCTACTCGGGAGGCTGAGGCAGGAGAATGGCGGGAACCCGGGAGGCGGAGCTTGCAGTGAGCTGAGATCTGGCCACTGCACTCCAGCCTGGGCGACAGAGCGAGACTCCGTCTCAAAAAAAAAATAAAAAAATAAAAAAATAAAAAAAATAAAAATAAAAATAAAAAAGGTACTATGTGTTCTGTTTACCTTATGTTAAGTATGTTACTGATGAGTGCAGCCAGTTACTAAATATTAAATGTCTCCATTTTTGTTTTAAAATCACCAGTGACTTTTATAATTAGAAAACTAAAGTTTTAGTGCTGTGCTTATTTTTCTGTGTCCTTGAAAACATAGGAGAAAAGAAAGCAGAAGTATTGATGGTTCTTACCTACCTCATTACTCTCCACAGAAGTTACCAGGATTAGTCCTGATTCTGCGAAACTGAACTTCTGATTGTATTCTCTGTATCTCACTAAAAACATTAGAGGGACAATCAGTGCACTCTAATTATATTAAATTGCCGGGAGATGTGATGGGAATTAGGAGAAAGAATATCGTGTTTTTTTTTGTTTTTTGTTTTTTTTTTTTGAGACGGAGTCTCGCTCTGTCACCCAGGCTGGAGTGCAGTGGCCGGATCTCAGCTCACTGCAAGCTCCGCCTCCCGGGTTCACGCCATTCTCCTGCCTCAGCCTCCCGAGTAGCTGGGACTACAGGCGCCTGCGACCTCGCCCGGCTCAGTTTTTGTATTTTTAGTAGAGACGAGGTTTCAGTGTGTTAGCCAGGATGGTCTCGATCTCCTGACCTCGTGATCCGCCCGTCTCGGCCTCCCAAAGTGCTGGGATTACAGGCTTGAGCCACCGCGCCCGGCCGAATATCGTGTTTTTTAAGCAATGTCCCCCCAGTTCATTCTAATTAAATCACTTTATTGAAGGCCTCCTAGAGGCCAGTGTTGAGTTTTTTCATGTTAAAATAAGATGCTTTTTATAGTGATTAGAAAACTCTGATCCTGAGTTAGATGTAGAATTGTAGTGGTTTTTTTTTTTCTCTTTGAGACAGAGTCTTACACTGTTGCCCGGGCTGGAGTGCAGTGACGCGATCTTGGTTCAGTGCAATCTCTGCCTCCTGGTTCAAGCAGTTCTCTTGCCTCGGCCTCCCGAGTAGCTGGGATTATAGGTGCCCGCCACCACGCCTAGCTAAGTTTTTGTATTTTTTAGTAGAGACAGGATTTCACCATGTTGGCCAGGCTGGTCTCAAACTCCTGACCTTGTGATTCGCCCACCTCAGCCTCCCAAAGTGCTGAGATTACAGGCATGAGCCACCGCACCCAGCCTCTTTATATCTTTAATTATTAATGTGAATGAACATTTCAGGCTATCCCGCAAAAGGAATTTTGGTTACTATTTCAGTTAATGTTTTTCAAGATGATAGTGTGACTTGGGTATCTCAGCAATCTATCATGACTTAAATTTTGCTCTTGAATTTCTTGTTCTTATAAAAGCTGTTTTAGTACACAGGAACTTTTATTCTTTATAAGCTCACTGTTGTTAAGTTTTTATAGTTTTTGTTTATACCCCGAATTTCTGCTAAGCATCCAAATTGAATGTCTCGTAACTTTCATTTTCTTCATCTCTAACAACTGGATTAAAATGAAATCTGGCTGCTTTATTTTTTGTCTTTTTTGTCATTGTTCTCAGGAAAGTCATACCCCAAAACTCATTACACCTGCAGAAAAAGGAAGAGATTTAGAGTCACGACTCATAGAAGCATACGTTATTCAATGTCAGGCTGAAGCTCAAGAAGGTATCCTAAATATTGTAAGATTTTTTTAAATGAAAGTCTATATTGTCATTTAATTCCTCTTTAAAAATCAGACGTTGGGCACTGTGGCTTATGCATGTAGTCCCAGCACTTTGGGAGGTCAAGGTGGGCAGATCACTTGAGCCCAGGAGTTCAAGACCAGCCTGGGCAATGTGGCAAAACCCCAGCTCTACAGAAAATACAAAAATTAGCTGGGCATCGTGGCACATGCATGTAGTTCCAGCTTCCCATGAGGCTGAGATGGGAAGGATGGCTTGAGCCTGGGAGGTCAAAGCTGTAGTAAGGCAAGACCATGCCACTGCACTTCACCCTGGGCAACAGTGTGAGACCCTGTTTCAAAAAAATTAATTAATAAATAAAAATCAGAATTAACTAGAATCAGGTTTTAGATTTTGAGAAATTTTTGAATGAGGAATAAGTTTACCTTTAGCATTTGCCTTCACTCTTAGTTAGCAGGAAAAGGCCCTACAGTTTAATGGCTCTTTTTAAGAGGATTTTGATTTCACGTTATTTCTGACAGTACAACATTAATTCTTTAATTCGTCTTTTCTCTCTCTCCTGTGCTCATTCTTTTTTCTCTTTCACTCTTTGGCTTACCTTAAAGTCTTCACCTTTCAATGGCAAGTAATAATGACACTCAGCGTGAAACAGTTAAGAAACTTTGTAGGCTTTTGTTTTTCTTTATTTCAAACTCTAGTGTTCCTCTGAAGATGGCTGGGCTGGTGGCTCACGCCTGTAATCCCAGCAGTTTGGGAGGCCGAGGCAGGAGAATTGCTTGAGCCCAGGAGTTTGAGACCAGCCTGGGCAGTATGGCAAGACCTCCATCTCTACAAAAAGTTATTTAAAAAATTAGCCAGTTGGCTGGGCGTGGTGGTGGCTCACGCCTGTAATCTCAGTGTTTTGGGTGGCCTGGGCAGGCGGATCACCTGAGGTTGGGAGTTCGAGACCAGCCTGACCAACATGGAGAAACCCTGTCTCTACTAAAAAATACAAAATTAGCTGGGCATGGTGGCGTATGCCTGCAGTCCCAGCTACACGGGAGGCTGAGGCAGGAGAATCGCTTGAACCTGGGGGGTGGAGGTTGCGGTGAGCCGAGATCACGCCATTGCACTCTAGTCTGGTCAACAAGAGTAAAAGTCCATCTCAAAAAAAAAGAAAAAGAAATTAGCCAGGTGCCATGGCATGCACCTGTAATCTCAGCCACTTGGAAGACTGAGGCAGAAGGATCACTTGAGCCCAAGAGTTTGAGGCTGCAGTAAGCCATGATCAAGCCACTGTGCTCCAACTTGGGTGACAGCAAGACCCTGTCTTGAAAAAAAGAATTTGCTGTTAGGTCATGCTGTTTTGTAGTAGTGATTGTCTGTGATTAGCTAGTAATTCACTGATGATTTATTTAAAGAAATGGCATCAGAACCAACAAGCTCAGTGTTTTTTGTTTGTTAATGTTTGCATTTTCTATAACTTTGCATGTTAAAACGTTTAACAAACTGTATTAAAATCCCAGAGAGATTGTCAGACTGTCTTTTGCTATTATAATTGAATTTAGGATGAATAGAGTGAACTTAATTATAGATTCACTTTATTGTGTTTGGTTACAGTAACAATTGCTCGAGCAATTGAACTAAAACATGCTCCTGGACTAATTGCTGCACTGGCGTATGAAACAGCCAATTTCTATCAAAAAGCTGGTAAGCTTCTAATTCTGTTGTTACATTTTTTAGTCTTTAGCTTTTCAGATTTATTTGATCTTGAATTAATAGGGAACAAAACAAAAGGTTTCTCAGATTCTGTCATTATTTGCAAAACTGGAGTAATACTTTATCGCATTTAAAATAGAGCTGTTCATATTTAGTATGCTGCATAACTTATAATGGAAGGGAAAACCAGTGATGTCTAATAAAATTATACAGCTTTTTTGGCTTAAAAATTTTTTTTGGTCTTTATAACAATCTTATAGTTACTATGCTTTAGACAAGAATCTGAAATCCAGAGAGTTAACATGACCCGTAATTTAACTGCTAGAAAGTGGGAGATTGGGCATAGAACACAGCTACTGTGATAAGCCTATTACTCTTCATTTACTTATTTAGGAAACATGCATGTGTTTTTATTTATGGGATAGTTACTGTTTTTGTTGCTAAGGAGAGGTAAATAGAAAAGATTTGCAGTTTAGGGAAGAAGAACATGTCACCCCATTATTAAATCCTGAAGTAAGACACCACAGCAGTGAATTAGGAACCTTAACAAGCTGGGCATGCTAGAGAAGGACTCTAGAAGAAGATGCTTTAGTCTTATTGTGAAGTGTAAATAAAAATCTTATGTTCCCTAGGAAGCTTTAGAGTTTGGGTGCAGAATTCTATAGTAAGTACAGACATAAGAAAGAACTTAGCACATTCTGGAAACTTCAGACAGTTGCTCTTACCTGAAACACAGGATGAGTGGTAGGAGAAAAGTTTGAAAAAGTATGCTGGCTTGGGAATCAAACATTGGTTTGTAAGCCTTTGACCTTTCATTCTGTAGACACTTGGGATCTGTTAGAATACTAAAAGGCTGACTTGATTGGATTTGAATTTAAGGAAGTTCCCTATAGTTGCAGTATTAGAGATAGGCTTGCTCCATGAAGGAGTAATAGGCTAACTTAACTTAGCACTTAAGAAATTCTTCAAGTTTATGAAGGAAATGATGAAAGCTTTGGCAAATACAGCAAAGTAGCAAATAGGAAAAAATAGATTTGAGAGATGTTTGGTAGAAGGATATGTGAGTGAATATGTGTGTGTTTTATATAAAATTCAGTGATGGGGGTGGAGAGGAGAGTATCCTATTTCTGACTTGAGTGACTAGTCTACTATTTGCTTTGCTATATTATATACGTTTTTTAAATTAGCTAATATAACGGTATAAACAGTATTCACTTTGAAGTTCTTGGTCACAATCTGTTTTTATCATTATCTTTAACTTAAAGTTGTATTAACCATCAAATCAAAGAGCTGCTATAGTATTTAATCAATCATGTGTAACTGAAAGTATAGATTTGGGAAAATCAAGTAAAGGTGTTTTTTTTAAAAAAAATTAAATTATTGAGTTTTAGACTCGAATGGCATTCTTTCTGCTTTTATCATCAGAACACATGAACTAAAAGTCTTCTAGTGAATCAGGATGAAATTATATTTTGCTTTTTAAAATGTAACTTTAGATCATACTTTATCCAGTTTGGAGCCTGCATATTCTGCCAAATGGAGAAAATATCTTCACTTGAAGATGTGTTTCTACACAGCTTATGTAAGTATTCATAATGCTAAAAACAATGTAAATTATTGTTTCTCCAGTCCTTGGAGTGCCAGGTCTCTCATCTCACCAGAGTCTTTCATTAGCATTTTACAAATAATGGACAGCTAACTCTCAGTAAATATTCACTGAGAGTCAGTGCAACCATTGTGAACTAAAGTGGGTGGAAAGAGATGATGTAGGATTGTAGAAGTGGATTATAGCAATAGAATTATTGTTTGATTCAAAACCCACTTTCAGCATACTTAATGGAATTCTTTCAATTGTTTCATTCTGTGCATTGAGAAACATATTTACTAATTCTAATATTAAGGCATACCACACAATATATCACCTAGCTTAGTGAAGAACCATCAATAAACATCATTTTGGAAGTTACATATCAGTCTGTTATACCCACCAAACTTAATTGTTTTGTTAATTAGAGTATCATATGAGAGATCATGGAAACCTTTTTCAGGTCTGAGTAGATAATATTTCTTATGCCTCCTTCTTCCTCTGCATTAGCACAGTTTCCTCCTTTATCTACTATTTCCTAATTTTAAATACAGATTTCGGCAGATAACTTTAGCTCAGTACATGGTTAGAAGGCTGTTTTGGCTCAAGACTTGACATATTTCCACCTTTTCTATGAACAAAGGTTGGAGAAGAGCTTACTCAAATAAAGAAATGTAAGGGATTGCATTGATACTTCAGTGTGTGAAGGTACTAATTTATCTGATAGATACGTAAAACAATAATAGGGGAAAGCATCTTGAAGGGAGAGAATGAATAAAAATTTGTTTATTTCATCAGGCTTACTGTTACCATGGTGAGACCTTATTGGCTAGTGATAAGTGCGGTGAAGCAATCAGGTCTCTCCAAGAAGCAGAAAAATGTGAGTATTCCTGCCAGAATATTAACTCCCCTTTAAAAAACAAATGACTTTATCACAAAAGGGAATATGTGCTTAAAGAGATTTTGGCTGAGTTCATGAAAGGGAAATGGGAATGGGTGACGTAATTGGAGAAAAGAAAAAAATGTTTCAAAAACCTAGAACCGTAGAAAATCCACACCTTCTACTTACAGTATTATTATTGGTATTGCTATTATATTAGGTAAAGAGCAGTAAATGTCTTACCACCTCCAATTTAAAGCCTTATAGGGATAAATGGGCCATGTTAATTATAATCAAAAGACTTTATATCTCTTTCACATGCAGTGTATGCAAAGGCAGAAGCACTGTGTAAAGAATATGGAGAAACCAAAGGACCTGGACCAACAGTCAAACCTTCAGGACATCTATTCTTTCGGAAACTTGGAAACCTTGTGAAGAACACCTTAGAAAAATGTCAGAGAGAAAATGGATTTATGTGAGTACAGCTTAATATTATTTTGGTAATATTAATATTATTGATATTGATTTATAATTAAAATACTAATATTTTAGTAATACCATTTTTGTTAGTCTCTATTCCCAAAAGTTTTATGCTGAATAGCACTTATGGGCTAGGCGTGGTGGCTCACAACTGTAATCCCAGCACTCTGGGAGGCCAAGGTGGGTGAATCCCTTGAGCCCAGAAGTTTGAGACCAGCCTGGGCAACTTGGCGGAACCTGTCTTTACAGAAAATACAAATAAATTAGCTGGGCATGGTGGCACACGTCTGTAATCCAAGCTACTCAGGAGGATGAGGTGGGAGAATCATCTGAGGCTGGGAAGTCAAGGCTGCACTGAGCCATTATTGAGTCATGGCACTCCTGCCTGGGCAAGAGTGAGGCACTGTCTCAAATATATATAGTGTTTACATTTCACATTAATTTTCTCTTTAAATTGGTGATAAACTTCAATCGTGTAGGGCCTTTTATTCTACTTAGGAGGATAATATATAAAAGCAGACTTTAAAATTAAAACATGAGTTGTTAACATAGAGTTCACTTCATTAGGACACTCACAGCATCCTGATTTTCTCTGAACTCTGTTTCCCTGCCGTTCTTCCTCCATATGTTTTAAGTATATCTTCTCAACCTCCTTTGCATATTCATCTCACTCTGGTTTCAGCTACCTATAAAGAAGGAAAATAAATTTTCTCTCCAGTTTTTCTTGTTTTTTTTTTTTTCAAGAGGTTTTCCATTATTAAATCAGTGCTGTTCAAACTGTAGATCACCATCTGTGTAGGTGGGTAGACTCAATCTCATTCCTGCTTTTATCTCCTTACACTCTTCCCCTTATATTCTTCATCTAGTCATACTGAGCTTTTCACTTCCTTAAACATGCCTAGTTCATCTTTAATCACTTCCTTTGGAAGTCACTGAACTTAATTCTGGGTTAATTCCCCTTGTCTGCATTCTCATGGCACTCTACATATATGGTAGCTCCAATTGCATTGCATTGTAATTGACAAAATTTCTTGACTTTTTCGCTTTCCTACATGAGGCAGAAAAACCTCTTATCCATCATTAAATTGTCATTGTCCCAAACAGGACCTTGAACATACTAGGCACTCAAATAATGAACAAATGAATGAATTGCTATTTAAATTACTTTTTGCAGTTACTTTCAAAAAATTCCAACAGAAGCCCCACAGCTGGAACTCAAAGCAAATTATGGTCTCGTAGAGCCTGTACCTTTCGAATTTCCTCCTACAAGCGCTCAGTGGACACCAGAAACATTGGCTGCATTTGATCTCACCAAAAGACCCAAGGATGACAGTGTATGAGATTTTTTTTCTTTCTCTCTCATTCACAGAAGTTTAAAGGAAAATTCAGAGTTCGCATTTTGATATTTTTCTCTAGATACATATCTTTGTCTAAATGTTAAGTTAGCTAGTTATAGTGCTTAGTGTAATCTGTGGTAGAACACTCTCAGAGATAAGACCTCTAAGCCTTAAATGTCTTCTGATTTTCTACATAATGACATTCTTTTCAACACATTATCTTGCCTCTTTACAACTTGTCAGTGCCTCCTTTAAGAAGAATGTGGGAGAAAAGATCATCCATGTTTGTATTGCTGTGGCAATACTCTGTTTTAGCAAATTGCAGAGTGTTTGAAGATTTGGCCTAATTTCAGTATTCTGTGAATCCAGGGGCAAAATAAGAATGCTTTTATTTATTGGTATCTAAGTACATCTTGGTGTTCTAAATCAAATGGTAAATTAAGTGGAAATTTTGAGGTCTAACTACCAAAAGACTAGGGATCTGTGACAAATGAACAGGAATTATTTTACAGCCATTGCTCTTTTCTTGAGATTGAGTTGTATTTATATAATTTCCTTTCCATATTAAAATTTATTCCTTAAAATAACTATATTCTGTTCAGCTATAAAATAATGCCCTAAGAGACAGCCTATTACTGTCATAAGTTATGTCTAAGCTTTAGGGTTCTACATGTATAGATAGTTCACTTAGAAAAGAGCGTGGAGTAGGAGTACCAGTATTTTGATTTTTGCGTACCTAACTAGGTTTTCATCTCTACTGAAATGTTGTTTTCTGATTATATCTTAAAATGAATTGGTCTATAGTTTCTGGAAATAGCTTTGTCAGTATCCGTGTTATATAATTTAATATAGCATCTTTTAAAAGTCTGAAGTGGAAAAGATTTGGTGTTTGTTTTCTCAATCTTAGTTTATGTACTTAAACTGTGGTTTTTTTCTCCCTAGACTAAACCCAAACCAGAAGAAGAAGTGAAACCCGTGAAAGAACCAGATATCAAACCTCAAAAGGACACTGGGTGCTACATCTCCTAAAATACTCCTGAAATACAGTTTGCACTTAGAATTTCTCTAACAGGAGATAAGATAAACCACAGAATTTCAGTTCTTATTTCTCAAAATGATTTCTCTGAAGCTTGTAGAATAACTATTACATTCAGAGGGTTATCTGCCTTCAGCTTACTTGTTCTTGATTTTTAATACAGTGGAGATGTTTCTTGCTTTGTTTTCAGCCTCTCCTTTTTAATCAGGACAACATTTGAAAGATTTTATTGTGCCTCTAAAGGGTATATTTGGGGGTTGGGTCTTTTTATTAAACTCTGGATAGTAATAAGTTTCAGGTCAATATAGGCCCAAATCATGTGGTTTCAGGTATGTTTTTTTCTTTTTTTTTTGTTTTTTTTGAGGCAGAGTCTCCCTCTGTTGCCCAGGCTGGAGTGCAGGGGCACGATCTTGGCTCACTGCAACCCTCCGCCTCCTGGATTCAAGTGATTCTCCTGCCTCAACCTCCCTAGTAGCTGGGATTACAGGCACGTACCACCACACCCAGATAATTTTTGTATTTTTAGTAGAGACGTGATTTCACCATGTTGTCCAGGCTAGTCTCGAACTCCTGACCTCAGCTGATCTGCTCGCCTTGGCCTCCCAAAGTGCTGGGATTATAGGCGTGAGCCACTGCGCCTGGCCTCAGATATGTTTTTCTATCTACACACAAAAAAAATTTATTTTCCTTCCTCTTGATATCAGAATAATGACAGGAATCAGTTTTTAACAGAGATAGTTTTTCCATTTCTCCATTGTGTTAATCAGAGCACAGACTTACATCCTCAGTCATTTATCTTTTCTGGTGGGGGATAAAAAGTCACTTAAAGATGAGAAAATTATCACACCAAATCCTTTACATATGTTAGAATCAATAATTTACTAAAAAATCAGTTTTTATAGGTATGTTGGGACCTTATCCAAGAACTTATCCCTGTTCCAGTAGCCCTGTGCTTCATTCAGTATCAGTAACCCTGCAATGATTTTTACAAATATCTTTTCTAGTGGGTTTTTTACTTAGAGGACAGAACTTTGTAATAGCTCTTAATGTTTATATATAAGAGAAGACAGAATGGAAAATGTTTTTTGAAGTCAAATATTGCATGATGTAAAGAAAAAACTTTAAACTTAAATGAGTAGGTTGTCCTGAATTACACTGGTAACTCTACTTCTTTATTAAAGAAGTTATAGTAAGATGCCTTTGTTACCTGATTTCAGTGTACATTGTTTTTATGTGGTTTTCTGATAATGTCCTGTCAGAATTGTATTGGTTTAGGCCAAAGGCCATAGCAAAAACAGAGAACAAATATAGATACAATATGATCTTAAAAATAGATTGTAACATTTTAAACAATTAGTTTAGTAATTTGGGAAATAGTGGATGCATAATACTTTAACAGAAGTCACACATCTGTAGGTTTATCTTTTGATTATTCTCCTGGGTCATTAGATAATTTTTCTATTATAAGTGACAGATTGATTCACTTAATATAAATAATACAAGTAGCATACACTAAAAGCTTACTGTGTGCCAGATACTGTGCTGGACACTTACATAGATAAGCTATTGAATCCACAAAGCAGCCCTGTGAGAAATAAATAAAATCTGCATAAAGTGTTGAAATAGGAATACGCATTTCATTATGAAAAATGAGTAATTATGCCAATCTGAATCAATATAGCATTCAAATAAGTGATTACTTAAATCATATATCATAGTTTACACTCCTTAAAAAAAGGTACATAAATTCAGTGAGGTTTTTTTCTTAACATACAGAAATACTAAATACTGCTTGCAACATAGTATTAATATTTGAAGCTGTAGTTTCCGGATTAAGTGGAGTAATAACTAAACAGGCATTTAATTTTATTTCAGTATCTATGGAAAAAATACTTCATTACATCTCACTCTATTTTATGTTGTCTTTATTACAGAATCACTTGTCTGTTTGTTGTGTGCCACTTACTGACAAAACTTTAAACAGTACTTGATGCCAGCTCTTTACTCTCTGGCTGTGGGACCTATTTCTCTTAGGTACTTGTGCTTATTAATCTACTTACTAAATTTTCACATTGACAATTTTGGGAATGATACTACCATATCTGAAATGGAAAATGTAATATGCTTAGTACTTCTGTAAAATACAGCAATACTAGTATTACTTTACATCAGTAGGCATCTTTGACGTGAGCAGATAAATATTTTGTTGACTCAGCAAAGGTAACACTTTGTGACTAAAATATCCCATTATATATAATGTTTTTTGAAATGTTTGAAATTTTGGGAAATTATCACATATCTAGAAGTTGCATGAAGGTTATAGAGAGATGTAACTATTTGTTAACTATTACATGGATTTCATACTTGGCAGTGACAACTAACGTTACTTCAGCTAAAAGTGTATAATGGGTTATCTTTTTATTTATGAAAATAAAAGTAATTTTACTTACAATTTCATTGAGATCTTTCATTTTCGACAAATATTTTTATACTTACTAAGCCAGTAACAGTTAAAACAGTGCAAAATTATTCTTCACAGTAATGTTCTAAAATGACAGATAACTAGGCATGGTGGCTCACGCCTGTAATGCCAGCACTTCAGGAGGCTGGGGCGGGAGGATTGCTTGAGCCCAGGAGTTGAGACCAGCCTGGACAATGTGGTGAAACCCTGTCTCTGCAAAAAATAAAAAATTCGCTGAGTGTGGTGGCACGTGCAGTGAACTATAGTCATGCCACTGCACTCCAGCCTGGGCGACAGAGTGAGGCCCTGCCTCAAAAAAAATAAAATGACAGATATATTTGCATCAATTGTTTTATGCTTCATGGGTTCGTTAAATATTCAACACTCCTTGACTTGTTCAGTTTCTACTTATGTTTATTGGTACCTATCACTTCTTAACCTCAAAGGATTTTGATTGGCCTGTTTATGTCTCATGCTTAGTAAAATCCAACATGATGCAGTATTTGTACTATGGTATGCTAAGCTAAAGAGTTTATCATTGTACAATAATCTGTAGAAAACTTTATTCCTTGCAAACTTGAGGCAGCACTTTTAGCGTTGTATAAATGCATGCAGAAATAAAACCATATGCAGAATTCTTTTAGAATTAGAGTAATCATGCTTTAGAAAATACTGCCTTTCTTATCTCTTAATGTGTGTAAAATAAACTTGGAATGTCACTTTGGGTTACCATAAGTTTGTATCTAAAGATTTTATTTGACATTTGAATAATTTGTTTAAAATTTAAATTTTTATTTAAGACTGTTGTAATAATAAAGGGATCAAAATAGTTAATCTGGAAGGGGAGTTGACAAATTATAAAACAGAAAACTATATTTGTGCATATTCAAAAAGCCAGAGCTATCATTTCAGCAATTTAATGTATCTAATGCCTGTGATTTTCTTGAGGTTGGTAGAAGCTTATATAGTCACTTTCAGAGCACTCCCCTGAGATGTCAGACTTGAATTTGCTTCTCTAATGCAGAGCTTCTCAAGTGGTTTGTCTCGAGGCCTTCTGGGTGGCTAGCTGGGCAGCACTTAAGGTGGCTGGAGCTCCCAGGCTGGTCGCCTCCAGAATTCCAAACAATTTTCTCTATCTGCCATGATGTAAAAAATGTTGGGAAACACTACAATGGGACAGGCATGCAGGCAGTGGGGTGCATGTGTGTGGTTTAATACTGAAAATAAGGATACAAAAATCCTGCCAGGTGATGCTCTGTAATTCTCAAGGAACAGCAGTGATTTCTTATTTCACATTTTTCCTCACTCTGCCCTTGCCCCTGACACACACACTGCAAGTCACTGATTGGAGCAGGCCAGTTCCCTCAGGCGAAGGGGCCTAGAGAAATGTCAGTGAATACTGTGCTGTGAAACGGCATCTGAGGCGCACAGTGGGGCTTTGGCTCTCCTCTCACCAGGGGTTTGACCTTTCAACCACCTCAGGAAGAAGGAAAGGTGGAAGCAGGAAGGGGGACCGGCAGCTCTGGGCAAGCAACGCTCATTAGCTCCAGTGTAATGACGCAACGTCAGTTCTCAGCTGAATGTTAACATAGTCCATTTGAAAACATTTTCTAGATCAATGAAAATGGCCAAGAACTCTAGAAAAATGTTTAAGTGTTATATACTTAAAATAGTATATTTACTTATTGAAACTAAATGCCAAGATGTAGAACTAGTGTGTTATTTTCTTGGTACAGATTACAATGCTGTGTTTCAGTGAAGGAGCTAATTAAAATGAAATGATTCGTAGATAGATGTAATCAGAAAAATCTTAAATGAAGATAGTCATTTCTAAAGCAGGAAAGAAAGACAGTTACAAGTCTGCTCTTATTTTTCCAATCTGTTATATACCTCCTCCCACCCATTAACATTAACTACATGTATGATTCATTTGTTAAACAAATACTGAGTTCCAGCTATGTGTAAGGCATTGTAGGGGCAGAAGATACAGCAGTGAACATAACAGGTAAAACCCTCGCCTTCTGCCAAGGAGCGGGACAGGGAGGAGAGGGAAGACAGAGACACGTGGAATATGAAGTGTTCAGCGTTGGTAAGTGCTAAGGAGAAAAAATGAAACAGGAGGTAAGATGCAGAAGGTAGTGGTGAAGGCAATGGGAGGTTGCCTTGAAAGCGGAACTCAGCATAGTCTCCATTTGAGTTAAAGACTGGAAATGAGCAAGGAAACAGTCTAAGGAAAGAAAGACTAATAGAGCAGCCAGCACAGAGCTCTCTGCAGAGAGAGAAGGCGGACCTGTGTGGTCAAGGAATTGCAGTAAGAAGGCCCGTGTGGTTCGAGTGATGTCAGTGGAGGGAGAGTAGTACAAGATGGCATCAGAAAACTCATAAGGGTTAGATATACAGCCTTCTAGGCCATTGTGAGGACTTTGGCTTTCATTCTAGGTGAGAGGGGAACCCACTAGAGAGTTTTAAGCAAATAAATGACATGATCTCACTTAGGATTTAACAATTCTGGCTCCTTTTCGAGCATAGACTGGAGGGGGCCAATTAGGAGGCCGCTGCAATAACTAGGTGAGAGACGATAGCAAGGGTGAGAGATGATAGACCGGGGTGGTGGCAGTGGAGTAATGAAAAGTATGATTCCAGAAATATCCAAGAGAATTTCCTGGCAGATTTGATGTGAGGTGTGATTAAAGAAGAGCCAAGAATGACTTTAGTGTAGTTGGCCTAATCAACTGGAAGTTGCCATTTATTGAGATGAGAAGGCTGCCAGAAGAGTAGAGGTAAATGTGTGAGTATGTGCATTTTGGGGGAATGGAGGGAGAGTTGCACTGACAGCGTGAGCAAAGATTTAGACAAATTAGGATTGAGATGTCCATTAGATAACTAAGAGAGATGTTAAGCAGGTAGTTGGATCTGTGAGATTCAGGGAAAAAGTCTGACCTGGAGAATATAAATGTTATAATCATCTGTGTGTGGATGGTATTGAAAACCATAGGGCCAAAGGAGATCATCAAGAAAGCAGATAGAAAAGAGAAGAAGTCCAATCATTGAGCCCTGGAGTAATACAATATTTAAAAGGTCAGAGAGATTATATGGCCTGTTAATTACATTACATACTTAGGAACTATCCTTCATAATCTATATTTGGGGTTTTTAAGAAACAAAATGTAGAAGTGCTCCCAAGAATTAAACTGAGCCGGGTGAGGAGGATCGAGTCCAGAAGTTCAAGACCAGCCTGGGCAATATAGGAAGACTTCATCTCTACAAAAACTCCAAAAAAAAAAAAAAAAAAAAGAAAAGAAAAGCTGGGCATGTGGCACATAGACCTGTGGGAGGTTGAGGTTGCACCACTGCACTCCAGCCTGGGCAAAAGCAAGACCGTGTCTCAAAAAAAAAGAAAAAAAATTAAACTGAAGCCAAAAGAAGATCACTTACAAAACATCCACATCTAGGTGTGAAGCTAGCAGTTCTCCCAAGGTTTTTGTAAATAAGTTGAGTTCCAAGCTGTTCACTATTGAGACCCCTCTGTGTGACATGCACTGATTACAAAGATGAATTTTGCATAGCATATTCTAAAATGCCCATTAGGTGGCAGAAAAACATTCAGTAAACCAGCTGTGAGCTAGCTAGTGTTCACTCTTGTGCTCATTCACAGTCTCTCTCCACTCCCCTCCAACCTCCCAAAGAGCCCTCTGAACTTAAAGATGTGTATGGCTATTAATGCACAACACCATAATCGTGAAGAACGAAGACTGGTATTTTCTTCAGAGAGCCAACAGATATCATCAGTCTGTAAGCTAATAGAGGCGAACCAGGTGTACAGGGGATGAGGGTGTGTGTGTTTCATTTGGTCTGGAAATGTATGAATTTGGACAGTCTTAAGAGGAGTAAATTGACTATAATGAGACTCTTAGGCCTTATTTTTAAATGTTTGTTATTTAAGTTTTTTAGCTTGGGGCAGGGTGAAGAAGTGTTCAGAAAGTAAAAAGCAAGAAAGCCTCTTGGAAAAAAAATAGACAAGATGTCTTACAACTAGCCTGATGTTTAAGCTTTCTGTAATACACTGAATCCCTAAATCACAAGTCTCTTTCTGTTTCAGTTTCTTCTTTTCTCACTCTCTTTAGGGCACTGGTCCCCAAACTTGCCTGAACATTGGGATGACCTGACAGCTTCAAAAAATACTAGTGCCTGAGTTCCACCCACAGAGATTGTGATTTAAGTGGTCTGAGGTGTGGCCTGTCTTTGAAATTATTTAAAAGACCCCCAGATGATTCTCATAACAAAATAATTTTGAGAACCACTGGGCTTAGCTAATATTGGATGTGTAAATATTGACCTTCCCACAACTCAAACATGTTCCACCCTGTAAGACATGCAAGAGAACACTTCCACGTCAGCATATCCAAACGCACTGTATGGCCTCAGCCTACAGAACCCTTAACTCTTAACTTTATCATCTGTTGAACAATTTATAACATCAAAATTTGTACTACTTTCAACATCACTAATTAATGAAAAATACAGAGGAATCATGTAAGTTACTTTTTGAAAATGTTTTATTTTCTTTTGTTTGTTGCAGAATGTGTTTTGTTTCTTATGGCACTGATAGTATTTATTTGTGCAATAGTATTATGCTTAACATATTGTTGATCTTACATACCAAATTAAAATGGGTACTTTTTGCTGCTCTTCAGCATCAGAAACTAAATGATAATACCTCTTCCTACTTCTTACTGCGGCTTTTCTATGATACACCATCACTAAGTCAGGGGAAACCATGTGTGCCATTCAGAGGTCCCCAGACAGGGCAGATATCACATCATCTTGCTGTGGATGACAGATGTAACCTTTGGCAGATCTTTTGCAACTCTGACCTTTGACAAAGGCATTAAACTCAGCATTGTAGCAATAAGATTTGGTGATTTATTTGTACATATATATATAAGAGTATGCATGTATGAATATATATGTGTATGTATTCAATCATGTTTGCATTGCCCGTAAAATATTTTTAAAATTTGATCTGCTAGTCTTCATTTTAATGGATGGCTGACAATCCATTTGCATTTATTATGATTATTGACTTACTTGGAATTAATGCTAATATTTTATTTAGTGTTTCCTTTAATCATGATTTTTCTTTACTGTTTCTTCTTTCTTGCCTTCTTTCAGAGTGTTTCTTTTCTTTTTTATTTTCTTCTGCTGGCTTTGAAGCTATACATTCTAATTCCATTATTTGTCTATTTACCTTTCAATTGTTAATATGCATACTTAACAACATATCTTATCCAGCCTATCCCAAAACAATACTTAGAAGTCAATTCACATTTTTTGTTATTATCTAATACTTAATACTGTTTTGTCTTTATACTGTCCCTACCAAAATAGCGTTTTTGGTTTTTGTTTTTTGTTTTGTTTTTGAGACGGAGTCTCGCTCTGTCACCCAGGCTAGCGTGCAGTGGCACCATCTCAGCTCACTGCAAGCTCCGCCTCCTGGGTTCAAGCGATTCTCCTGCCTCAGCCTCCCGAGTAGCTGGGACAGGCACCCGCCACCACGCCTGGCTAATTTTCTGTATTTTCAGTAGAGATGGGATTTCACCATGTTAGCCAGGATGGTCTCCATCTCCTGGCCTCGTGATCCACCTGCCTCGGCCTCCCAAAGTGCTGGGATTACAGGTGTGAGCCACTGCGCCTGGGTTTGTTACCCTGTTTACTAATTTTTTACTTATATTTATTGCATCTTACTTTTTTTTTTTTTTTTTTTTTTGAGACAGAGTCTTGCTCTGTCACCCAGGCTAGAGTGAAGTGGTGCAATCTCAACTCACTGCAACCTCCGCCTCCTGGGTTCAAGCGATCCTCCCACCTCAGACTCCTGATTATCTGGGACTACGGGCACATGCTCCCAAGTCCAGCTAATATTTTTGTGTTTTTTTTTTAGTACAGACAGGTTTTCACCATGTTGGCCAGGATGATATTGAACTCCTGGCCTCAAGTGAGTCTCTTGCCTCAACCTCCCAAAGTGCTGGGATGATAGGCATGAGCCACAGCACCCAGCCTGTATTCACTTCTGAAACTCCTATTAGACGTACTGAACTTTCTCATCTATTCTTTTTATCACCTAACGTTTCTTTCACATTAAATATGTATCTCTTTTTCTCTCACCCCATCATTTCAACATAAATGATGCCAGAATGGTTAGAGCTTTTCTCAGATTTTTTCGTAGGTCTGAATATATCATTACGTTACTCCCACTTATTGTTTAGCTGGATATTGAACTCTTTTTTTTTTTTCTGAGATGGTATCTTCTCTGTCTTTTTTCAAGTCAACCTTCTTTTGGTATTTTATATTTTGCCTCTTTTATGTTTTTGAATATATTAGGTTGGTGCAAAAGTAATTGTGGTTTTTCCATGACTTTTAATGGCAAAAAATGGAATTCCTTTTGCACCAACCTAATATTAAGCACACTAGTTTTAAAGCTTCCTGTTGTCCTATCATTCCTAATTCTCAGGTGAGGATTTCCAGTTTTCTCATCAGCTGAACCTTCCTCCAGATGCTTAGTTTCCTCATGTAGTTTGTAAGTTTTTACAGTAAGCACATCCTCAGCAGGCATTTGCTGGGGGTTTTGTTTTGTTTTGTTTTGTTTTGTTTTTGTTTTTTGATACAGAGTCGCATTCTGTCGCCTAGGCTGGAATGCAATGGCATGATCTCGGCTCACTGCAACCTCTGCCTCCTGGGATCAAGCAATTCTAGTGCCTCAGCCTCCCGATTAGCTGGAATTATAGGCTCCTGCCACCATGCCTGGCTAATTTTTTATTTTTTGTGGAGGTGGGGTTTCACCATGTTGGCCAGGCTGGTCTGGAACTCGTGATCTCATGCGATCCGCCCGCCTTGCCCTCCCAAAGTGCTGGGATTACAGGCGTGAGCCACCTTGCCCAGCCAGGAATTGTTTTTAGTGGAGATTAAGTATACCGTGTCTTGTTGAATTATTCCTCCAAGATGACTTTGTACTTGGCATCTGACAGAGTTCAGTGGATTACACTGCCTTTAGTTCACTCAGCTTTATCTTAGGTTTTCACAGCATATGAGGACTATGAATTTGGGCCACACACCAGCATGTGGTACTGGCAGGGGTTTCCAATTTTTTTAGGTGACTATTTCTACCCTTGTTGCTAGGAGATAGCAAATACTTTGCTACTTTTGCAAGCCAGGGGATAGATTTTCCTGTCCATATTTTATAGATAAGATAGTATTTTATTATCTTAGTTTTATGCAGGTGGCTTCATTTCAGCTCTCCACACTCATGGGATCTGAGATTTGGACTCTCTTCTCTCTATGGGTATTAAAACTCCAGCCCCAAGGCCTATATCTGGTTCCAAACCCCCCAACAACCATCTTGGCTTCAGCTCATACTTATAGTTTTGTTCTTTCTCTTATTCTGACATCTAGACTGGCTGACTTGCTTTCAACCCCCTGCCCCTCTCTCTCTCATCTCTATCCCTAGGGCTATCTCTTTTTTCTACTTCCTTGGTGTACTTACGATTTAACGTTTTCATTTAATTTCATCCAGCATTTCTGCGTGTTTGGAATAGGAAGAATTATTCTACATCAGTTCAGCCATATTTGTTGATATAATCTTAAAATATCTTAAATATTAATTAAAACAACATGAGGCCAGGCGTAGTGGCTCACGCCTGTAATCCCAGCACTTTAGGAGGCCGAGGAGGGTGGATCACCTGAGGTCAGGAGTTTGAGATCAGCCTGGCCAACATGGTGAAACCCCGTCTCTACTAAATATACAAAAAATTAGCCAGGGGTGGTGGTGGGTGCCTGTAGTCCCACCTATTCAGGAGGCTGAGGCAGGAGAATCACTTGAACCTGGAAGGCAGAGGTTGCAGTGAGCCGAGACCGTGCCATTGCACTCCAGCCTGGGCAACAAGAGTGAAACTTCGTTTCAAAAAAAAAAAAAAAAAAAAGCAACAATACATGTGTACATATGCTTACAACACTGGAATACTGCCTGACATATACACTGCTAAGTAAATCATAGGTACTTAATAATAGCCAGCTTTTATTAACCAGTTACCATTTGCTAAGAATTGTTCTAACTTCTTTAATTATCTTTACTCATTTACTCTTCATAACAATTTTATAAGGTTGCACTGTATCATTTCATACTATTATTTTATAGATGAGAAAACCAAGACACTGGGATATTAAATAATGGGATTTTAAATCCAGGAAGTCTGTCTCCAAAGCTTTCCAGCTTTATTAAGATATACCTTAAATACAATAAAATGAACTAATTTTAAGTGTAGAATTTGAATCATTTTGACACATTATACAGTCAAGTAACCAACATTATGATCATGATATCTATTAGAACATTTCCATCACCCCAAAAAGCTCCCTCTGTCACTTTATAGTTAATTTTAACCCCCTACCCACTCTCCCCTAGCAAACAGTGATCTGTTTTCTACTATAATTTTGCCTTTTCTAAATTTCTACATACATAGAATTATATACTATGCAGTGTCTGGCTTCTTTTGCTTAGCATAATACATTTGAGAGTCACTTACAGTGTTGCAAATATTCATTATTTATTACTTTTAATTGGTGAAGAGTAGTCCATTAAATATATGGACCACATTTTGTTTATCCATCATCAGTTGATGGACATTGAGTTGACTCCAGTTTGGGGCGTTCACAAATAAAACTGCTACGAATATTTCCATACAAATCTTTAGGGAGACATATGTTTTCATTTCTCTTGGATAAATATCTAGATGTGAAATTACAAGATTTTATGTGTAACTTTTAACAGCCCAGGCATAGTGGCTCACATCTGTAATCTAAGCACTTTGGGAGGCCAAGATGGGAGGACCTTTTGAGCTCCGGAGTTCCAGACCAGCCTGGGTAACATAGTGAAACCCCATCTCTATAAAAAAATATTTTTTTTAATTAGCCAGGCTTGGTGGCACACACCTGTGGTCCCAGCTACTCAAAAGGTTGAGGCGGGAAGATCGCTTAAGCCCGGGAGGTCAACGCTGCAGTAAGCCATGATTGCACCACTGCACTCCAGCCTGGGCGACAGAGCAAGACTCTGTCTCTGCACCTCCCCCCAAAAAATTTAGGCCAGGCACGGTGGCTCATGCTTGTAATCCCAGCACTTTGGAAGGCCGAGATGGGTGGATTACTTGACATCAGGAGTTTGAGACCGCCTGACCAACATGGTGAAACCCTGTTTCTACTAAAAATACAAAAAATTATCCAGGCATGGTGGTGAGTGCCTGTAATCCCAGCTACTCGGGAGGCTGAGGCAGGAGAATCGCTTGAACTCAGGAGGCAGAGGTTGCAGTGAGCCGAGATCATGCCATTGTACTCCAGCCTGGGCAACAAGAACGAAAGTCTGCTTCAAAAAAACAAAAAAAAATTAGCCATTATGGTGGGTATGTTATGATATCTCATTATGATTTTAATTTGCATTTTCCAAATGACTAATGACATTCATCGTCTGTGTATCTTTATTAAATCTCTACTCAAATATTTTGCCCATATTTTAATTGAGTTATTTGACTTTTACCTATTGAATTGTAATCGTTCTTTACATGTTCTGAAAATAAGTCCTTTACCAAATATATACTTTGCACATGTTTTCTCCTGTCTGTGTGAAGTCTGTACGCTTAACCATTTCCTACATTGCTTCTCAATATTTATTGAAATAATCAAGAAACTTCTGCAGGGCAGTGACCCCTTCCTTCCAGCAATTATGGGTTTTAACGTTAACAAAAGGTAAGAAAACCCTGTTGACACTTTTGTTTGAAGACTGAAAGTTCACATTTTCACTACTTATCAAATCTCTTCCATTTTGGTACAGAACAGAACAATCCTTTTTTGGATTTGAAGAATTGATGAGGTCACAACTGTGATTACCTGTGAATTCTGTCTTTACTATCCATTGAAAATAACTAGATAACTCTCAGCTCTGGGTAACTTGCCCTAAGGTGCCCTGTTTTTAATTTTCTAGTTGTTTTGTTTCATTATGGAGATAGACGGTTTCCAGCAGTTAGACCTAGAGAAGAGTGTACCTTCCAAAAAGACGACTCCTAAAAGGATTATTCATTTTGTTGACGGAGACATCATGGAAGAATATAGCACAGAGGAGGAGGAGGAAGAGGAAAAAGAGGAACAGAGCACAAATGCAACACTTGACCCTGTAAGCTTAGTATATCAATATTAGGGAACATGGTGAGGGAGGCGGTGAATGAACAAGAGATTGAGCCAGATAAGGTGTATAGAAAGAATAGCTTTAAGCTAAGTCCTTGGTCTCCTTTTTTGCTTTCTAGATCCATGCGTAGGCAACTTATAGTTTTAATCATCTTAGTCTCTTCATCTGTGACAGAGAAAATGGAACATATTACGTAGAGCATTTTGAAATCTCTACATTAAAACAAATCTGCAGTCACCATTCCTCTTATTAATTACTCTATCTCGATTTCTCCTTTTTTCAGTCTAAACTTTCCTGGGGACCCTACCTGCGATTTTGGGCAGGACGGATAGCAAGCACCTCATTTTCTAGTAAGTAGTGCTAAGGTTATGTTTTTTCTATCCTAAACAAATACATATATATCGATAGGCCCTCAGAGTTATGTGGGACTTCCAATTGTGTAAGCCACTCCATCGCGTCCTGAATAAGTGAGATCTGGGCTAAGCTTTCATTCCCAAAGGCACAGAACCTCGCATCCTCAGGCAGACTCTTCATCTTTTACCAACTCTCATCAGGAAATTCTTATCTCGGCCCAAATGTTATCTACTTCTAAAGTTCCTACTTATCTTTCTTAGAACCATACAAAACTGGTCTAGATGCATCTTTCATAGGACAAAGGTTCCCATATTTGAGGGCAATAATCAGTCCTCCCTGGGTTGACTCTTCACCTAAATATACTTCCAAGTTAAAAAACAATTATTGTTGTATGACACAGTTCTAAGCTTCTAACTTCCCTAAACATAACTGCTTTATTATAAACATGAACTTGATTGATCCCTTTTAGGGGCATAATGAATGGGCTAAGTGAATATTTATAACAACTAAAATACTAAATCTTATTTTGCTTGACTTTCACCAATTTTTTTAAGACATAGTTGACAACATCTAATTACTCATTTCCTTCTAACTTGCACATCTTGTGAATATGATAGGAAGGCAAACTACTTTAAGAGTCTGAGAAAATAGAAGCTGTATTAATAGCTCTTAGAAACTGATCTTCATTCATTCATTTAAAAAACATTAGTAACTGTCTACTATATGCTCAGCACTGTGCTGGACCCTGGGACACAAAGATGAATGACAGTCTCTGCTTTCAAGGGACTCAATATTCAGTGAACCATATAGACCAGCAAACATGCTCGCAATTATAATTTGTTGTCACAATTGCCAGGGTAGGAAGTGCATAGGGACTCTGACCTGGAAGACTCGGGCATGCTGACATATGGAGGAGGCACTTTAAGAGAGCTATGGAAGTGTGACTGGCTAAGGCTAGCTTGAGGACCATGAAAGTGACCAGGGAGTCTTTAGATTACAGTAAAAAGTAAAGATGGGGTGATTTAGGCAGATAGTATGAACCTTCAAGAAATAAGTGCTTTTACACAAGCGCAGAGGGTTAGTGATTTGGAAGTTATATTGAAAATCCCAGTGAATACTAACCCTACCCTGACCATAATATGTTAACAGAAAAAAAAATTGCTGTCTTCCAGAGAGCTCTCTACACTTAGGTTAAGGCAAAAGGGTTTGAAAAGATTTGTTTTAGAGGGAGGGAATCAGAGAAGATTAGGCTGGGTAAAAGAAGCAAAACTCAATATGAGATTGAGAGTATGGAGAAGCAGAGTGATTTGCATGTTGGGTTTTGATTTAAGATTGCAGGGATAGGATGCATGGTGAGCCTAGCTTCCTTGTAAGTTCCAAACAGAACTGCAGTGGTAAAATGCTCCTGACTGGAGCTTCAAGATTGTAGTGGAGGCATAAAAATGCTAGCAGTCAGTGCTGTGGTCTCTCTACACAGATATTTTGTCTGAATGGAGCTAGAACCCAGATGACACTGGTAATTAACTTTTTCAATTTAAAATTCTAGTAGGTCATAAACAGGAAAGCTTCCTAAGATTTATTTTAATATTAAAAAAACCCTATCTTCTACACATGTACTAGACACTGCAGCAAATAAACAGGACAAAGAGATAGCATATTAATGAAAACATAAGACATATTTTAAAATAGCATCATTTTGATGCCCTATATGAGCAATATCCCAAGAGGCAGAATGAGTCAGAGGAATCAGAAAGTCCTATAATTGGGGGGTAAGAGAAGGCTGTCGGAAATCCTGTAATCGTAAAGGAAAACTTTTCTAGGAGACATCTTTAGGAAACCACTCATTATTCATGCTACGCCTTTATCCCTGACTCTAACAATCCCAGTGCTGAGCCTGCAGGCCACCTTGCTACTGAAGGCAGACAAGGAAGGCCTTAAACGTCTTCTGAGAAGTCTGTCTGGATGCATGGAAGAATTACTGATGTGGGTCTTGGTAACACTGGATTGAGTTTGGGTTTAATTTGAAATATACTTGGAGAGGATGTTTAGCTGGTATGCATGGGGATAATGAGCAGTACCTGTTCTGATTGCTCAGGACCCATGCTATACCTGTTGTGAAAATATATTGAAAATCTCTCCTGATATATACATCTGGAAAAAAATAGTTTATATATGATCCCATATAAAGATAGAAGATTTGACAAATTTCCTTTGAATCCTAGAATCTTTGAGAGGCCAAGGCAATTGAAATGTTTTGTCGGCCTTGAAGTTAGGTATAGTAATAGGTCATTTGCAGAGTAGTTTAAACTCTGGGCATCTCAACTGATGCGAAGCTTTAGTTAGTAATTCAGTTTACGCAAGTGCTTGTTCTTTCTTTTAGCATGTGAATTCCTTGGTGGAAGATTTGCTGTCTTCTTCGGTCTTACCCAACCCAAATATCAGTATGTGTTAAATGAGTACTATAGGATACAAAACAAGGTATGTGACACTCTGATGGAGGCAAGGGGCCTGAGATGGGAATATTGATTGCTTCAACTTTAGGCTAGTATAGAAAAGTATTTTTCCCACCTGGTCATCACGCACTACAGTTTCACCAAGCTCCCATAGTCAGACTGACTTATTTTTCTTGTTCTCCTTGCCCCAGGACACTTCTTCATATTTGCCTCACTCCTGCGAAGTTAGGATGCCATGAGCTGTGTTGTAGAAGAAGGTAGTTGGGTGTGAAGCCTGAGATTGCTTAAAGTAGAAGCTTCTTACATGGGCATTGTATACAAGAGGAGAAGTTCAGAGGTCTTTGTTTGTACAGTTAAACATTTCCTTATTTCTCTCCAAAACAGAAAAGTGACAACGAAAGTGAAAGGAATGGATCAAAGAGCCAGGCAGCTGAGGTTCCTAATGAAAAGTGTCACTTGGAGGCTGGGGACCGAGAGTATGGAACCATACAACAGGACACAGCAGAAGCCATTTCTCAGTGAAGCACCTCATCCAGGGAAGGTCTGGTGGCAGATCCTAGCTCATGATGGCAGCAAAGACTATAGTTTCCCTGGATCTCTGTTCCTTGGCCATTGATTACCATGGCAACAACACCAGAGGTAGCACTTCTGAGCCAGATCTGATCCTAATCTCCGTGTAACTTAGTCTCAAGCATCCAGGAATTACAAGCAAAAATGAGAGTAATTTTTGACACTTTCTCAGAATAATTTTTATATGCAAGCCACCCCACCTCAACTCCACCCCAGTGATACAAGTCCAATGAGTACTGACATTTGCATAGTAGCATAAATGCCTTAAGGAACTTTGGGACTGGGAGTTTTTGGCTGAAATCCTCTGTCATGGGATGAGGGTACAGTAAAGAAGCTCTATTCCTCAGAAGAAAATTTGGGCACCACAAAGTCTAAATAAATCCCCTTTCAGGGTTTGACATAGGTGTGTACTTCCAACAACCATCCTGGCTTGGTTGGGGATTGCTTTACAATAAGTAAACATTGCTAATAGCTCTGTTATAAGATCATTATCAAGATCTTTGAGAATCAGGTATATCCCTCCAAATTAAAACAATCAATAAATAATATACGCTCTAGAAAAAATATTTTCAATGGATTATTTTCTTATTCATTTGTCAAGAAATTTTCAAAACCTGGAAAGATCAAACATGGAAATCATTGTTAGATAACACAGGGTGTGTCAGCCAAAGTAACTGTGATACATTAATAGTAAAAAACAAAAAGAAAAAAAGAAAAAAAACACAGGGCCTGCAGTAGTAAGATATGAGTTCCAGTTTCACTTCTCCCATTTACTAGTTGTGTTATTTGAGGTGTCCAGATTTCTGAGCTCCAGTCTCCTTTGTAAAATAGGGGTGACTTGACTTTGCTTGTTATTGTAATACAGAATTATGAGAAATAATAATTTATTGTTGTTTTAAGCTTTGGAGTGGTTTGTTATGCAGCCATATATAACTGAAATTGTAGCTGTAAAAGAAGAGGAAGTTGGAATTAATTTAATATGAAATCAAAGACAAAAGTAGTCCTGGAGCATAAGGGGTTGTTAGTTGAATATAGTAGGATAAGACAGATTATGCTGCACAGACACCTCCAAAATCTCAGTGTCCTAAAATAAGAAAGTTTATTTCTTTCTCTTGAGAAGTCCACTGTCAGTTTAGGTGGCTTCCCAGACAGGTGTTCTCCATGTGATAGCTCAGTGTTGCATGCTTCTTTGATCTTACGTTTCCTCCATACTGTGATGTGCTTTCGGGGTTGCTGGAAAAGGAACAGCATGGAGAGTTAAGCAGTGGCAATCAATATCTCCACTAAGAATGAATCATGTCACCTCTGTGTATGTTTCTTTCACCAAAGCAAGTCACATGACTATAATTAATTTTACGGGAGTCTGAGCCTCCTAAGATAGCTGAGAAAAGGAAACACTCTCTTCTAATGGCATAGGAGATAAATGGTAGGCTCAAGGGTTAATATGATATTGATTTAACCTCAGCTCTGCTGCCTCTTTGTAACCCAGTAGCCCTGTGCAAGTTACTCAACTTTTCAACATTCTCAGATATAAAACAGATTTGAGACAGGAAGCAGGAAGCAAATATAATTTGAACCATCTTTGTGCAACAAAAAAGAATTTTGGGGAAAGTACACTGAGTTATCAAATGGATGCCAAGGGGAGATTAGTCTCAATAGGATCTGAACAACGTGACAAGCAAGCACCCAACAGATACTCTCTGTCCCTCTCTCATCTTTCTCACACATGAGGAAGATGCCCACTCTATAGCTCTTCATAACTCTTCCGTTCAAGTGACTGATACACTAGTCTTTCGTCCCCATTTCAAAGTATAGTGGGAATAGAATCTGTTTCGCTCCTTTTTGTCAAGTATCACTCTCTAATTCAATCAACTGTGGCCAGGGAGATGGAGCCTTGTAGTAGCAACATGGTTATGGGACCTATTTCTGGGTAAGGATGGTTCTCAGGAAAAGGAAATTGAGGTGAGCTAGGTAGGTATCCCATGACTGTTTCATGTTAAAATTAAGGAAAAGCATGTAAAGCTGTGGCTCTAATTAGATGCTTGAGTCATAGTATCAATTATTATTATTAATATTGATGAGGTTAATTCTATATGTCAACTTGATTGGGCCACAGGATGCCCAGATTAAACATTACTTCTGGGTGTATCTGTGAGGGTGTTTCTGGATGACATTAGTATTTGAATTGTTGGACTCAGTAAGTGGGTTGCCTTCCCAATGCAGATGAGCATCACCCAATCCACTGAAGGCTTGAATCAAACAAAAGGCCAAGGAAGGAGGAATTTGCTCCTTTTTTTTGCCTCACTGCTTGAGCTTGGATATCTCATCTCATTTCACCTTCTTCTGCCCCTGGACTGGGATTTACTACATTAGCTTCTCTGGTTCTTACGCCTTTTAACTCAAACTGATTTACATCACTGGCTTTCCTGGGTCTCCAGTTGGTGAATGGCAGATTGCGGGACTTCTCAACCACCATAATCATAATGCATTCAATTCCTCATAATAAATCTCATTGTATCTATCTATCCAATTATTTGTCTATCTACCTATCTACCTATGTCTCTATAAATCTATCCTATTGGTTCTGTTTCACTGGAGAACCCTGACTAATACAACATTGAATGAGAATCCTGGTTTCACGGATTCTGAATGACTTGTCCCCACTGAAGAGTCAGTCTTAGTTCTTCATCTGACGTGTTCCGTTAGTCCAGTGTCAAGGTGAAGTAAATCTGAAGGTTTTGTCGTATTGCAGAAGAAGTGACCAAGTCTAGCAGTCAAGCATTTGTTACTTCAGTCAAGGGTCCGGTCATACTAACGATCTATGCCTGTTTACTTACTATTTTGCTTCAGAATCGCCCTAGGAATGGACTGTTTTTGACTTTTCCACTTTCCTTTTTTTTTTTTTTTTTGAGACAGAGTCTTGCTCTGTCACCCAGGCTGGAGTGCAGTGGCGCAATCTCGGCTCACTGCAAGCCCTGCCTCCCAGGTTCAAGCCATTCTCCTGTCTCAGCCTCCCAAGTGGCTGGGACTACAGGCGCCAGCCACCACGCCCAGCTAATTTTTTGTATTTTTAGTAGAGATGGGGTTCCACCATGTTAGCCAGGATGGTCTCTATCTCCTGACCTCGTGATCCACGCGCCTCAGCCTCCCAAAGTGCTGGGATTACAGGTGTGAACCACCGCACCCGGCTGACTTTTCCACTTTTCTGAAGAATTATCCACTTCTTGAATATCCACTTATTGATGATTCTAAGGAACCAGGTGGGCTTTTCCCTTTCAGACACCCCTCTCTCTCATGAGAGAAAGAGGGCTACTCTCCTTTCTCTTTCTTTTGCCCATTAAACTTCTGCTCCTAAACTCAAAAAAAAAAAAAAAAAAAAAAAGAACTAGGCAAAACAAAGTGTGATATTTGAACTGAAGAAGTGGATTTTTATCTAGCAAATGTTATACTCTCAATTTAATTTTCTTTTTCACTAAAAGAAAAGATTCTCTTATGGTCAGTGACCATATGCAAATCAGTTGAATCTTGAGCAAAATATAATAAAGAGGACAAATGGAACCAAACAACCAGATCTTATCAGACTGTTCCTGCAGGATAAGTCCACAGTTTCTTTAATATTAAAATTAATTCATTATTTAATATTAATTGGACATCTACTGTGTGCCAGTTTTTTCTTTTTGTTTTTTTAAGGTACTATCAACCAAACAGACAAAAATCTCTACTTTCCTGTTGGTCCTTAATTCCCAACAGATAAATTATTAGGACATTCAGTCTTTGTATGGCCAGCCTCTCAGATGGTCCTCAACGATCTCCACTTCCTGCTATTCATACCTCGTGTAGTTCCTTCTCACACTGCACCAGGGTGATTTATGTAACCAAAATAATATGGCAGAATTAATGATATGCCACTCCAGAGATTGTTCTAAAAGATACTATGGCTTCTGTCTTGATCTTTCTCACTACTTTTCTCTTGGATCATTCATTCTGAAGGAAGCCATCTGCCATGTTATGAGGACACTCAGCCAGTGCAGCAGACTGAATATGTTCCCCCACAAATTCATATGTTGAAACCCTAATCCCAGTGTGATGATTTTAGAGGTGGGGCCTTTGGGAGGTAATTAGGTCATGGGGGTGCAGCTCTCATAAATGAGATTAGCACCCTCATAAGAAAGGCCAGAGAGCTAACTGGCTGTCTTTCAGCATGTGAGAATACGAGAAGTCAGCAGTCTGCAACCCAGAAGTGTGCCCTCACCAGAACCTGACGATGCTGATGTCCTCACCTCAGACTTCCAGTCTCCAGAGCCATGTGAAATAAATTTCTGTTGTTTACAAACTACCTAGTCTACAGTATTCTATTATGGCATCCTGAACTGAACTGATTAAGACTTGGAGAGTTCATTGTGCTAAGGAACAACCGGTGCTAAGGATCTCCAGTGAACAACCTTTGAGGAACTCAAGGACTGCCTACAACCACATGAGCGTGCTTGGAAGACCGCCTTCCTCCAGTCTGCAGAGGATTGCAGCTCCAGCCAACAGCTTGCTTGCAACCTCATGAGAGATGCTGAGCCAGAACCTCCCCGCTAAGCCACTCCTGGATTCTTGGCTCATAGAGAATATTAGATAAATGTTTATTGTTTCAAGCTACTAAATTTTATGGTAATTTCTTATAGTGCAATGGATAACTACTGCATTTTTTATTCCCAAATATTCCTAAGGACTTCCAAGGATAAACTCATCCAAGAACTATAATGCACCCAGAAGGAGTGCAGGGATTTTACCTTACTCCCTCAAGGCTAGATGAAACTCAATGAGCTGTATCAGATATGCTTCCTGCCTTACTGCGCTGTGGGGGGGGGGGGGGCTAACCAGGCAACCATTACCTGTAAGTTGAATCTGGCTGTTTTATTTACCGTCACTGCCAATTCCCATATTTGCCACCTGCTGATTCACCCAAAGGGGTTTTCAATATACCAGGAAAAATCCTTCTCTGAAATATTAGTCATGAACATCCCAAAGCAAAAAGTTTAGGTTCCCAGAAAGTACAGCTTTTTAGCGATAAAATATTTTACTCAGAGAACCATACCATTTTCACCAAAGCACAATCATAATGTCAAGTTGACTCAGTAGGAAGGTGTATTAGTTCATTCTCACACTGCTATTAAGAAATACCTGAGACCTGGGTAATTTATAAATAAAAGAGGTTTAATTGGCTCATGGTTCCACAGGCTATACAGAAAGCATGGCAGCATCTGCTTGGCATCAATCATGGTGGAAGGCAAAGGGAATACTGGCCCTTCGTATGGCCAGAGCGGGAGGAAGAGACAGGGGGAAGGTGCCACACACTTTTAAACAACCAGATCCCATAAGAACTCTGTCATGAAGATAGCACTAAGGGAATGGTGCTAAACCACCAGAAACCTCCTCCATGATCCCATCACCTCCCACCAGGCCACATCTCCAACGTTGGGGATTACAACTGAACATGAGATTTGGGTGGGGACAACCATATCAGAAGAGGTTCCACCACTGGCCACACTCTATCAGAACCAATGCTCTTCATCAACAATCTGGACACTGGTATAGTACTTGTCAGGGGTCCAGACTCCCCCTCTTTTATAGTAGATTTCCTCTTGAGCTTTTATTATCTTTTCATGCCACCTGGTCTTGGTCAGTGTCATCTTAGCCCATCTTAACTCATTTTTCTCCCCTTGAACCTGAGAGAAGGAGTTGCAGTCCTAGTCCTTTTCCTCCCAGGAGGTATTTCTGCCCCTTGTAAATTTATGGATGCTAAACAAAATGTGGAGAAAACATATTGCCCTGCTCTATCTGGCAGCTTCCAAGATTCAATGATACATTGGAAAAGGAGTGACTCACTTCCCCTTCCAGCAACATGTAAGCCCTAGACTCTTGCCAAGCCAGAAATATCCCCAATTAAACAAATTATGTAGCAGAAAGTCTTTTAATTAATAAACTAAATTTGAATAAGTATCTGGTTCTTGATGTTTTTAGTTATTTATTATGACCATACTCCATTGTGCATAATGCAGGTAAATGAAAGTTAATTTTATTATTTCTCTTTCTAGTGATGGAGTCATATAAACCTTAACCTTCAGAGTGACAATTCAGGGAGTCTCAAGTGATCAAAGAAGCTCTTTAGCAAATGCACACAGGCAACAACACCCCCCCCCCCCGCCCCGCTGCCCCCCACCCCCCGCTCCACCTTTATCTTCATACATACATATTTCAAATGGCTTTCCCTGAATGGGCAGTCCTGCCAAGATTTGTTTGGGTCTTTCTCATCTTTGTTGGTGAGGTGGTTCTTCAATTATCTGTAAATGTTTCTATCCTCTGCCAAATTACACCACTTCCAACTGCAAGATATAATTATTTCCTCTACCTACAGCAAAGTGAAGCCAAGTACACCTTGAACCGTTTTCATTCTCAGGTACCTTATATAGGTTTGCCAAGAGCTGGGAAACACAGTGGTCAGCTTTTCGGGCAAAAGTGGTGAAAGCTCTTTAGGGCAAATCTTCTCTGTAAGTTTTCATTTAAGTTGGGAACTAGAGGGGAGTGGCATGTTTCTATCAGTCTGAATTTAATCTGGGTGGGAATTATTTTTACTGGGAAAAAGAAAATGAAGGACCCCCAACAAATTACTCAAAAGGAAGTGGATACTATTTTCCTGGAACATTTTCTTAATCTGTCATCTTCAAGCCTGCCCTCAGGCTGGCTGGCTGTATAAATCAGGGCAAAGTGGCAGAAACAAAATTCTCTTCAGAATTGAGTGAATTTCTGTAGAAAATGTGTCCTAAGGTAAGCATTTTATGATGGTCTTTGGGGTCTTGGGGAAAAAATTTGTTTCAGTGACAGAGCGAGATGACCCCAAGAGTAAGACAGCTCCCAAGAATGTGGTGATGGTGGAAAAACCTACTTCTTTCTCTTCAAATTGTAAGAAGGTAGTTCTCGAAACTTTGTATATAAAATTATTAGTGCCAATTTTAAGGAACTGATCAAAATATCAACTTTTCCTCATTGGCTGATGTAATGGCTAGTTTCATATATCAACCTGGCGAGGTTCTAGTACCCAGTTACTTAATGAAATATTAAGCTAGGTGTTGCTGCAGAGGTATTTCATAGATAACATCTATAATCAGTTGACTTTAAGTAAAGGAGATGATGCTAGATAATATGATTGGGGCCCCATCCAGGTAGTTGAAGGTCTTTAAGAGCAAACCCCTGAAAAGAAAGAAATTCTGCTTCAAGACTATAGCATCAGCCAGGCATGATGGCTCATGCCTGTAATCTCAGTACTTTGGGAGGCCAAGGCAGGAAGATTGGTTGAGCCCAGGAGTTCGAGACTGGCCTGTGCAACATGGTGAGACCCCACCTGTACAGTCAGAAATTAGTCTGGCATGGTGGCATGAACCTGTAGTCCCAGCTACTCAGGAGGCTAAGGTGGGAGGATTACTGGAGCCCAGGATATTCAGGCTGCAGTGAGCCATGATGGTGCCACTGCACTTCAGCCAGGGTGATAGAACGAAACCCTGTCTCAACAAAAAGAAAAACAAACCAAAAAAAAAAACAAAAAAAAAACCCTCTACAGCCTCAAGTCTTATATGAGTTTCCAGCCTGCTGGCCTGCCCTACAGATTTCAGACTTGCCAGCCCCTACAAGTATGTAAGCCAATCCCTTGAAATAAATCTCTTTGATTCTGTTTCTCTAGAGAACTCTGATAAAGTTGTTACCCAACATGCATTTAGGACGTTACAACTACCATATTTAGTTAACTATTACATGGGCCAGTTGGCCAATATTCTTATCATGCAGTGTGCAGGACAGCTGTCTTCTCCGCTTCATCTTAGTTCACACAGTCCAGATTTAAACAGCTTACACTATCACATGCTTGCACAAAAACCTTTCAAATGACGTTTAACATCTTTATATTTACAAAGAAGTACCTGGGCCTGTGTTCACTCTTTCTACAGATTAATTGCGATCACATAGAACTGCGTAACTGAGAACTAAAACCTTTCCATCCAGCTGGCTGTGGGACAGCGAGTGGATAAAAGACAGGCCCAGCAGTTCCTACCAGAGGTGGAACGTGAATGCCTGGAATCTGAGAAGGGAACTTGGAGATTAAAGGACAAGAGCCAGGAAACCTAGATTTTAACTCCAGGATCTCTAGTCATTAGCTGGGGGACCATAACACAGGCCAAGTATCAGACTTGTCCTCAAAATGAGGATAATAAAAAACCAGCATCCCTAAGAAAGGTGAGAATTAATTGAGATCCTGTATGTGAAAGCATTAATCAAAGCTCTATACCAATGGCACATCAGTGTTACCTTATCTCCTTTGGTCTCTTCAACCCCTATCAATAATATCTAGAAATAGAAAACTGGACAATGAGAACATGTGCTAAAGATTATTCCTATGCCCTTCTCTGCATTAATTCCCATAGGAGGTGTGATTTTATGGAAAACAAAATATGTTATATTCACCCCTTCCACCTCATGTTTATACAGTTATAAATGGTTCAATTTAGTCCCTATCTAAGGAGACATGTCATTGTGTGGGAAACATATATAATAATATACTCTTCACCACATAATAAGCTCTTCACCAGCCTTAGGGGTTTGAGAGAGCTTCTTGCCTGGGGTGGAAGTGAGGGAAGTGGGCAGGATGGGGCAAATGGCGTCTCAAACCCTTCAGCTGATAGTAGTTTAGGAAAGAGACACCGATCATCATCTTCATAGCAATTAGAAACCTAGAGAGGTGGGAAGAACGCTGGATAATGAGTCATGAAAATTAGATTCTAGTACTGACTCTGCCACTAAAAAGTTATATGACATTAGAAAAATTTACTATCTATGGGTTTGGTTTTCTAATTTATGAAATGAGGTGGTTTGGACTAGATTGGCTTTACCTAAAGTATGTTCTTCTGAATATTAATAAATTGTTTGTTTTGTTTTGTTTTGTTTTTTGAGACAGGGCCTCGCTTTGTTGCCCAGGCTGGAGGGCAGTGGCACAAAAAAGGCTCACTGCAGCCTCGAGCTCCTAGGCTCAAGGCATCCTCCCACGTCAGCTTTCCAAGTAGTTGGGACTACAGGTGCATGCCACCATGCCCCTCTAATTTTTTTTTTGGAGACGAGATTTTTCCATGTTGCCCAGGCTGGTCTCGAACTCCTAGGCTCAAGTGATCCACCTGACTTGGCCTCCCAAAGTGCTGGGATTACAGGCGTGAACCACTGCAGCAGCCAAATAAGTTTTATATAAAAAAGGAGGATCTGAGAAACTTAATTTTTTGGAGGAATTTGGTTAAACAAAACAAAAAAGTATCATTGCCACAGAGTTTTTCAGGGTATTAATAAACTAATATGCCTCATTAAGCTCCAAAAGGCAGATAGTCGCAACCACTTGGGAGGCCGAGGTGGGAAAATCACTTGAGCCCTGGAGTTCCAGGCTTCCGTAAGCCATGTTCCTGCTACTGCACTGCAGCCTGGGCAGCAAAGGGAGGCCCTGTCTTAAAAAAACAAAACAAAACAAAAATACACAGTATACAATATTTCCCAATGTATTTGGTCATAAAATCACTTGTGCACGGAGTATTTCCGGAAGTAGCAGGCTGAGGAACTTACTTTGAGAAACACTAACTTAGAAAATCTATAAAGTGCCTTTTAATTCTAATGTTCTTGTTCTATAAAGCTGGTGTGGTGCCAAGAAAGTGGACATTTGCCAGTTGTATGAATGACATGCTAGAGTAGAAAATAGTTTTTATTTTACTAGTGTCTCCTTTAAACTTTCTCCTCTTTTAATGGTGTCACTATTCTTGCTGTCAGCCAAGCTGGATACTTCAGTACTTTAGGGGCCACTTTGACTCTCGGCCATCAATCTGTCCATTGCTAAATCCTGATAATTCATCTGAAACTCATTTCTGCGTCACTAATCCTGTTTCCAGGCTTTACTGATGGACCTGTGTTTTGATTGTTTCTTTTGCTGGCGGAAACCCTGAAAATTTCTCTAGCAAAGACAGGAAAAGTCTCCTTCTCTCTGCCAGTCTATTCTTTACCTTTATCAGAGCTTTTTCTTGCAAACCATGAATCTAATCAGGTTACTCCTCTTCTCAAATATTTTCAAAGGTCCTACATTGTCACAGAATAAAATTTTAAATTCTTCAAAGTCAGTCAATGTCCAGGCCTAACTTTCCTTTCTTATCTCTATAAGCCAAGTTCCCTGCTCCTTAAAGATATCTTATTTCACGCTTTTTCATCTCTTTTCACATAACTTTCTGTCCTTGAGATTCCTCCTTTATTAAAACACTTGTCTCCAATAAAACATTTGTATCACTCAAGACCCAGCTCTAATGCAACCTCTTCTTTGAAAGGTTCCCTTGCACACTTATTTAGATGTGAGCTCTCCCCTCTCTGTACTTGGCTAGTACCTCTCTCATCTAATATGCCCCCCCTGGTATTATGATGATCTATAAAGTCATGCTAATCATTCTTCAGATAATACATTTATTGAACACAGGGGTACAGTGAATGACTCGACTAGGCACAAAAACTGCAGCCAGTTCAATCATCTCTGATCTCATTCATTCAATCAGTCATTCAACAACTGTTTATTATGTGCTAGGCACTAGGGAACATAAACATGGTTAAGACCTTACCATCAATTCCTTGGTTGCCCTAGTTCGGTTCCTAGTCCTCTCCTTCAGGAGAGGCCTCATTGCAAGTCCATCCCAAATCTCTCACATTCTTCTTGAGCCAGTTCACAGTTCACAGTTACTCTGTTCAAACAGTAACTGTACAAGCTCCAAATGCCACTGTTGAATGTCCTTTTTGTCCAGGTGGTAAGTGTTCTCTCATTTGAGTTCCTTAATGTTTCTTAAAAACTCAACATTAAAAGACACCTGTCCTTTGATCAAACCTCCAAAGCCTCATTTTCAGATTCATCCTATTAAGGCTCTGGAACAAGCCTGCACTAAACCCTCCACAAATCCTGATGCACTTACTTGAGTATTATTTACTGTAACCTTCATGAATGTGCAATAAACACACAGAAGTTCCCAACGCTGAAGGCTGGAAAGACGTGGCAGGATGATAAATAAGCTTTGATGATGATTTCAATGGATGGTAATTTCTTGCTTCCACAGAGACGCCACAAACACAGCTGTCAGAAGTGCATTGTGTAAATCAGATGCTAATTAAATTAAATTCCCACTGGAATTAAGGCAGCAAAGTATTTTGTCTTGTTTTCTTGCAAACTAGGCCTCTCAATCAAGACAGCTGGAGCACTGGCATTTCAGGTACGTGGAGGCAACAGCTGCAGTGAAGCAAAGCAACTGCTTTCATGATTAAATTGCCATCGGTAAAAGGAAAAGAGATGCCATTTTTGACATTAGTAATGCTAAAAATTCAAACAATTTAGCAGAAGCAGAGCTGGACCAGGAAAGAAGAGGTCTGGGTTCTGATGTAAGTTTTGGCGAAATCATTTTATGACTCTAAGCTTCAGTTCCCAGCTTCTTCTCCCCTTCTTCCTCCCTTTCCTCCTTCTTTCGTTGTTTCTGCTAAATATTTATTGAATGCCAATTACCGCCAGGCATGTACTGGGTCCTGAAGACCCAAATACATAGGACATTTTTTGTCCTCTCGGCGTACCTGGTCTTTTTGAAGAACCAGGGGCTGGGACTCTATGATCATGGCATCTTCTGGGAGTTCTATCATTCTAAATATAAATGTTTTTAAAACCAGCATTTAGGTGATATTGACTTCACCCCACTTCTCTGTTAAGGGATACAGAAGATACATCCCTGACCCTGCCTTTAGTTTTTAGTCTAGTGAGAAACCAAAGCACACGTGACTGGTACAACATTTGATATTCCACAGCCAGAAATAAGTAGACGTAAGAAAATATTGCCTAAATTACATAGAGAAGGACTGGGAAGCAGAAGTTTGAGTAAATAAGTCATTCAATGAATGCTTTTTTTCTTCATTCAATACTTCATGAAACATTTACTAAATGCTTACTATGTGCCAGGTTCTGTGCTGGGGATACCAAGGAGGCAGTCTCTGCCATTAAGGAGCCTCCAGTTAATTGGACAGGCAAATATATAAAATGGTAATTACGGTAAAATATGGTTACAGCAATGTTAGAAACATTAGAAATCATTACAATAGATGCATGGCACAGGAATAGGTTTACTCGAAAAACAAACTCAAAGCACTACTGAAAGTATTCTATCTCATCTGTTCTTTCAGTTGTCTCTACAGTTCATATTCCACAAATCACTCCTTCTTTATTTATTTATTTATTTATTTACTGAGGCAGAGTCTCACTCTGCCACCCAGGCTGGAGTGCAGTGGTGCAAACTCAGCTCACTGCAACCTCCGTTTCCCAGGTTCAAGCAATTCTTCTGCCTCAGCCTTCCGAGGAGCTGGGATTATAGGCACGAGCCACCATGCCCAGCTAATTTGTGTATTTTAGTAGAGATGGGGTTTCACCATGTTGGCCAGGCTGGTCTGGAACTCCTGAACTCAAGTGATCTGCCCACCTCACCCTATCAAAGTGCTGGGATTACAGGTGTGAGCCATCACACCTGGCCCCATTAATATCTTAAGACTTAAAATCCTAGAGAAAGTAACTGCGTGTTGTGTATTTGCTTTGTACAAGGTGGATCCCAGTACAAGGTAGCAATATCCCTCACAAATACAGTCTGATGCTAATGATTATTTGCTCAAGAATATATGGTGTTATAATAATTAAAAATGGAAGACAAACTGGCATATTCATAAAATGGAATACAACCCAACAATAAAAAGGAATGAGCTACGAATATGTATACATGCCACAAGACAAAATCTTAAAAACTAGGATAGACAAAACTAATCTATGATTGAAAAAAATTAAAACAGTGATTTCCTGTGGGAAGCAGGAGAGGGGATTGATTGGGTAGTGGCATGAAGGAACTCTCTGGGGTCATGGTAATGTTCTCTCTTGTTAGCAGTTTAAAATACAAAGATCTGTACATTGGGTTACACAATGCATACTTAAGATTTGTGCATTTTGTTTAATACACATTTTACTGTAAATGAAATTTGTAAGAAGTATTAAACTCCATTTAATAATCTGTATGCTGTCATCCTGATACCAAAGCCTGGCAGACACATAACAAACAAAAGAGAATTTTAGACCAATTTCCCTGATGAATATTGATGCAAAAATGCTCGATAAAATACAGGCAAACCGAATCCAGCAGCACGTCAAAAAGCTTATCCACCATGATCAAGTCAACTTCATCCCTGGGATGCAAGGCTGGCTCAACATATGCAAATCAATAAACGTAATCCATCACATAAACAGAAGCAAAGACAAAAACCACATGATTATCTCAATAGATGCAGAAAAGGCCTTTGATAAAATTCAACAGCCCTTCATGCTAAAAACTCTCAGTAAACTAGGTATTGATAGGACGTATCTGAAAATAATAAGAGCTATTTATCTGAAACCCACAGGCAATATCATACTGAATGGGCAAAAACTGGAAGCATTCCCTCTGAAAACCGGCACAAGACAGGGATGCCCTCTCTCATCACTCCTGTTCAACATAGTATTGGAAGTTCTGGCCAGGGCAATCAGGCAAGAGAAAGAAATAAAGGGTGTTCAATTAGGAAAAGAGGAAGTCAAATTGTCTCTGTTTGCAGATGACATGATTGTATATTTAGAAAACCCCACTGTCTCAGCCCAAAATCTCCTTAAGCTGATAAGCAACTTCAGCAAAGCCTCAGGATACAAAATCAGTGTGCAAAAGATCACAAGCATTCCTATACACCAATAACAGACAAACAGAGAGCCAAATCATGAGTGAATTCCCATTCACAATTGCTACAAAGAGAATAAAATACCTAGGAATCCAACTTACAAGGGATGTGAAGGACCTCTTCAAGGAGAGCTACAAACCACTGCTCAACAAAATAAAAGAGGACACAAACAAATGGAAGAACATTCCATTGGATGGATAGGAAGAATCAATATTGTGAAAATGGCCATATTGCCCAAGGTAATTTATAGATTCAATGCCATCCCCATCAAGCTACCAATGACTTTCTTCACAGAATTGGAAAAAACTACTTTAAAGTTCACATGGAACCAAAAAGCAGCCTGCATTGCCAAGACAATCCTAAGCAAAAAGAACAAAGCTGGAGGCATCACGCTACCTGACTTCAAACTATACTACAAGGCTACAGTAACCAAAACAGCATGGTACTGGTACCAAAACAGAGAGGCAGACCAATAGAACAGAATACAGGCCTCATAAATAACATCACACATCTGCAACCATCTGATCTTTGACAAACCTGACAAAAAAAAAAAAAAAAAAAGAAATGGGGGAAGGATTCCCTATTTAATAAATGCTGCTGGGAAAACTGGCTAGCCATATGTAGAAAGCTGAAACTAGATCCCTTCCTTACATCTTATACAAAAATTAATTCAAGATGGATTAAAGACTTAAATGTTAGACCTAAAACTGTAAAAACCCTAGAAGAAAACCTAGGCAATACCATTCAGGACATAGGCATGGGCAAGGACTTCATGACTAAAACACCAAAAGCAATGGCAACAAAAGCCAAAATAGACAAATGGGATCTAATTAAACTAAAGAGCTTCTTCATGACAAAAGAAACTACCATCAGAGTGAACAGTTAACCTACAAAATGGGAGAAAACTTTTGCAATCTACCCATCTGACAAAGGGCTAATATCCAGAATTTACAAAGAATTCAAACAAATTTACAAGAAAAAAACAAACAACCCCATCAAAAAGTGGGCAAAAGATATGAACAGACACTTCTCAAAAGAAGACATTTATGCAGCCAACAGACACATGAAAAAATGCTCATCATTACTGGTCATCAGAGAAATGCAAATCAAAAAACCACAATGAGATACCATCTCACGCCAGTTAGAATGACGATCATTAAAAAGTCAGGAAACAACAGGTGCTGGAGAGGATGTGGAGAAATAGGAATGCTTTTACACTGTTGGTGTAAACTAGTTCAACCATTGTGGAAGACAGTGTGGCAATTCCTCAAGGCTCTAGAACTAGAAATACCATTTGACCCAGCGATCCCATTACTGGGTATATACCCAAAGGATTGCAAATCATGCTACTATAAAGACACATGCACACGTATGTTTAATGCAGCACTATTCACAATAGCAAAGACTTGGAACCAACCCAAATATCCATCAATGATAGACTGGATTAAGAAAATGTGACACATATATACCATGGAATACTATGCAGCCATACAAAGGGATGAGTTCATGTCCTTTGCAGGGACATGGATGCAGCTGGAAACCATCATTCTGAGCAAACTATCACATGGACAGGAAAGCAAACACCACATATTCTCACTCATAGGTGGGAACTGAACAATGAGAACACTTGGACACAGGGCGGGGAATATCACACACTGGGGCCTGTCGTGGTGGGGGGCAGGGGGAGGCATAGAATTAGGAGGAATACCTAATGTAAATGACGAGTTAGTGGGTGCAGCAAACCAACGTGACATGCATATACCTATGTAACAAACCTGCACGTTGTGCACGTATCCTAGAACTTAAAGTATAATAATAATAATAATAATAATAATAATAAAACAATCTGTATGCTGAAGTATTTAGAAGGAAATATATTATTGTCTGAAATTTACTTTCAAATGCATCAAAAATAAGATGGATTCATGGATGGATAGGGGGATGAATAGATGGACAGATACATCATACAGCAAGTATAGTAACAAAAAAAATTAATTTTTTTGAGGCAGAGTCTCACTCTGTTGCCCAGGCTGGAGTGCAGTGGTGTGATCTCAACTGACAGTAAAATATTAATGATAGAATCAAGATGCTATGGATATAAGGGTATTCACTATCGTAGTCTTTGAACTTGGCCGTATTTCATAATAAAATTTGGGGGCGGAAAGGATACACGATGGTCCCAAATTGCTGACACCTGTTGGGTGCTCTCTTACAGAAACTGTGCATCTTTCTAAGTCCTAGTGTAAGAGAGCACCTGGGATCCTGTGTGGCAGCAGTTCCTAATCATAGGTGAATGTAAGAATCTCTAGCTGAATATGGTGTCTCACACCTGTAATCCCAGCACTTTGGGAGACCAAGGCAGGAGGATCACTTGAGCCCAGGAGTTTGCAACCAGCTGGGGCAACATAGTGAGACCTCGTCTCTACCAAAAAATTTTTTTTAAATTAGTGCCCAGCTACTTGAAAGTGGGCGCAGGCTGAGGTGGGAGGATCACTTGATCCCAGGAGGTGGAGGCTGCAGTGAGCTGTGATTGCACCATTGTACTCCAGCATTCCAGCCTGAGCAAGAGAACAAGAGACCTTGTCTAAAAAAAAAAAGAATCTCCTCCATGAGTTTTTACAAATTCACATATCACAGAGACACCCTTGGAGACCTTGATTTCAAGAGGCTTGGAATGGGAACCTGGATATTTGTGTCTGTAAAAGCACTCCTAGTAAGTTTTATATGAACCCCTAGTATGATATCCTACCACAAGGAATGAAATTCTCTGTCCAACAAATTGGCTCTAAAATAAAAATAAAAATAAACCCTCCAACAATGGGATTGTTCAGCACCCTCCGGGATCCCTCCTTGGTTTGTAAATAAAATGATCTAAGTGATGGTGTGACAGCCTCCTCCAGCAGGGCCATCACAGCAGCTTGGGCACATCGTTTATACCCAGCAAGTGAAAGGGTATTAAAAGCATGACCACACTGTGGTGTATCTTTGATCTCAGGAGCTCTAATACCAGAGGAAAGACAGTGCCTAGGCTGGGGATGGAAAGAGGGTAGGAGAACTTGGGTAGGAAGTGGTTAACCAGGCTCCAGGTTTTTGGCAGCTTATTTCTACTCCCTGGCTTCTAAATGGAAGTAGGATTTGCTCGATTCCCCCTTCTTTCCTTTCATTTTTCCTTTCCCCTGCCCTCTTCTCACATTTCCTGACATCTTTATCACTTTAAAATGCAAATACGAGGACAATACATATATGGCTATGTCTATACCGGCTTTCTGCTCCTTTCCCTCCCACTGAGGCTCTGGAAGGCCATTCTGTTCTGTACATTTGTAGTATCCATAACACCTAGCATAGGACCTATGCATATGGAAGGCACAACAATGAATTTAATTAAAAAGATAAGGTCAAGATTAGAGGTGAAAGGTGGGTGGGGTCTATTTTTCACCTAATCTAAAGAGCAAATGAAAATTTTGACATTTCTCCATGGCCCTGAATGTACTACTGTAAGTCAATTCTTTGTCATCAGTAGCTATCTTTTCCTATGTCACATATTTTTGAAGGCATAACAGTTCAGAAGTTATCCAGTAGTGACATTTAGTGAGCTGACTTTAATTACTATGTGAAGTTGGCAGTTTTTCATACAGTCTTTCTCAGTTTCCAACACAACTGAAAAAACCATTGTTTTGCGTTGATATTTCTGGAAGAAGAAACTTAAAATTGCCGATATTACTCCAAAGGAAAAAACAACCCACTAATCTGTATATGAAACCTAATGGAGCAAGCCATTTTCAATGGTTAGACCATTACTGCTCTCCCCAGTCCACTTAAAAAGTATGTTATAATGTTTGTCTTTGCCCAGGACTCAACCTACAAAAATATTACACTCCATTACACTGGAAGCTTCTGTAGACTGATTCCTGTGGTGAATATCTGGAAATGTGCCCCAGAGTAGGGGGAAAAAAAAGAAAAAGAAAAAGTAAAAACCTTTCATTTGCCACTGTAGAAACAAAGATTAAAAAACTTCAACTGGGCAGCCATAAATTAGAGAATAAACAATAAGGTAGTGTATAAAGGGACAAAAAAGTAGATTTAAAAAAGGTGAGCAACTTCCAAGAAACAGCCAAATAAGTGGTTTCCAAATTAGTAGATACAACTGCTAACTCAGTATTTCCTATAGTGTGATCCTTAGAATACCAGTACCACAAAATGCTCCATTAAAACACACACACACACACACCCCACCATGGTCAAATAAAATTGAGAAATGATACATATCAGAATCCCTTCTTGCAGATTTACAGTATGTTTTTTACCTCTGAGATGTCCTGCAGTAGAGAATCCTATTTCACTTTGCTTAACTCAGAGTGTCTTAAACTTTGACCACCAATTAATAGCTATTCATATCCCATGGAACTAATGTTCTAAGGCAGTGGCTCTTGAACTCTTTGGTCTCAGGACTGCTGTATTAGCTTGGGTCCAAAAAGAAGAGAGAAATCACATGGTAATTTGAACAGGGAATGTTTACTATAAAGAATTATTACTATAACATGGGATTGGCTAGTAAGAAGTACAGAGAACTCTAAAGAATATAAAAATAGCAGATAGAAGCAGCATTTACTAATTTCCCTAGGACTGACATAGAGTATACAAAGGAAGAGCCCTCATAATTCAGGGCTTAGATCCAAACCTTATGGGAGAAGGCAAGGCCCTGGTTCCCTGAGTTGCAGAGAAATTACTATGGTTAATGTTGATGGAACTTGCTGGAAACTTGCTCTCTGAAATTGCTAGAGAATTGCCCTTTAGGGTGCTAGGAAAAGCTGTTCATGGAGAGGTGTCTCAGTGGAGGCATTCTGTTACAAAACCACCTGAGGGGAAAAAAAAAAAAAAAAAAAAAAACTACCTGAGGGAAGGGATGTTGGGGACATTGCTGTCTCCTGGGTGCTGCTGGGTGCTGCTGGGTGCACATCAGAGGCCTGGTGCTGGAGAAGCTGCCTGTGCTGCAGGAGCAAGGTGGTAGTGAAGCCACGCCTATGCTGCAGGAGCCTCTGGAGAGATCACGTCAGAACCAGGAAGGAAAACATCCTCCTTCTTCAATGTCTCTCTAGCTCCCTCTACTGACAAAGGCTACTACCAACTAACAAAAGGGAAAAAAATTAAAGGGCCCAGATCCATCTTCACAGAGTGAACAAGGAAGGGTGAATATGGAAATGAGAGGCAATTGATATTTAGCATGGCTGCAACAATTTGAAATTATATATTCATATATTACTTAATAGCTAATGTTCATTGATCATTTTTCATGTGCCAGGCATCATGTTAACTACTTTATGTCAATTGTTTAATCCACACAAGTCTTTAAAGAGTACTATCCTACCACCATTTTTCATATGACACAACCAAGGAATATAAAAATTAAGCTTGTCCAATGTCATACAGCCAGCAAGTGGCAGATCTAAGATTCAAACCCAGGCATGTGAATTCAGTCTCTCTCTCTCTCTTACCTGAGATTAGGGAGCAGTTTTGCTTTGTGCAATGCTGTGTCTGCTGTGCCTACATAAAGAAAAAATTCCTAAACATTTATTGAGTGTATGGTTCAGTGTTTCTCAACCTTTATACATCATTGTCCCCTAAGGGGCCTTTTCAGACATCTTTTCTGAATTGTCTCCCACCGTGAAATTTTAATACTGTACATATACTTTATATACGTATTTATGTACTATATGTATATCTGTATTTTATACATAAAAAGAGCAAGACTCTTGCCCCCAACCCAGAACCAATTTTTGCTTCCTTGGGGGGAATATCACTCCTGTTGAATATGCTTTTTAAAAAAATGACAGCTATACAAGTGGCATGGATTGCATGCTGTGAAGGTCAGGAAAGGTATGTATGGACTAAGGAATATGAACTTGGGTGAGTCACTTGGCCTCAATTTCCAGGACTAACAGGGTGTTAGTTCAAATGTCTACATGATCAAGTTTGTAACATAAATGTGTTAATCAGGCCAGTGTAAAAATACTATGTGGGAGAGACCATGGAAAACTAGAGACACTAAATCTGGTTAGAGCCATTTGCATTAAATTTGTAAATAACGCTGTGCCTGCCAAGCAAAACACTTCAGTAGGATGGGTTTGTCCCCAAAGACTGCTAGTTTGAAATCTTTGAACTAAAGCCCCATTTTAATTCTAAGATTCTTCGTCTTTAATTAAGTAAATAAATGACTCGTGGTACCTCTTTGTCACTATGAAAGTTGGAGAACTCGTGTGGCTTCCAGTTTTTTCTCTTATGAACAGTATTGCCAAAACCATTCTTGTACATGTTTCGTGATGTTCACATGTAAGAATTTCTCTTGGATTGTGTCAGTTGGTCTTAGGAAGCCAACACTAACACAGAGTTAGAAGCCCAAGAGATTTCTTGGGGGTAACATCTGTGAAAGATAAGGGGCATAGGGAGTGGGAAGGCAGGGAGAACCTTCAGACCATGGTGCTCGTCTCAGCTGTGAAAGGAGAGGAGGTAGGAAAGAAGTTGGGTAGGAAGAGCCTCAGATATTTCTGCAGGGCAGCTCTGAGAAAGTCTCAGCCAGCCCAATGAGAAGCTCTAGAACAAAGATTGCCCGTGGAAGGGTCCCTTGTTGGCAAAAAGTGACAGTTCTCTTGACCAGTTTTTGGCTGGGGACTGCCCAGGAAGCACATAGCCTCAGCTTGAAAGCTGGGGCAGGCCAGGTGCAGCCTGGTCAACATGGTGAAACCCTGTCTCTATAAAAAACACACAAAAAAATGGGCCAGGCACAGTGGCTCACGCTGTAATCCCAGCACCTTGGAAGGCCAAGGTGGACAGATGGCTTGAGGTCAGGAGTTCGAGACCAGCCTGACCAACATGGTGAAACCCTGTCTCTAGTAAAAATACAAAAATTAGCTGGGCTTGGTGGCAGGCATCTGTAATCCCAGGTACTCAGGAGGCTGAGGAAGGAGAATCGCTTCAACCTGGGAGGTGGAGATTGCAGTGAGCTGAGATCACACCACTTTACTCCAGCCTGGGTGACAGAGCAAGACTCTGTCTCAAAAAATAAAAAACAAACAAAAAACCCCACAAAAGTTAGCCAATTTTTGTGGTGGTGGGCATGGTGGTGGGTTTAGTGGCCAGTGCCTGTAGTCCCAGCTACTCAGGAGGCTGAAGCAGGAAAACTGCTTGAACCCAGGAGGCGGAGGGTGCAGTGAGCCAAGATCATGCCACTGCACTCCAGCCTGGGTGACAGAGTGAAATCCTGTCTCAAAAAAAAGAAAAGGAAAGAAATGAAAGAACAAAAAAAAGAAAGCTGAGGCAGATCCTAGAGTCACCCACAGCTGAAGGCTATCAGTTAGTCGCATTCCCTGTGGCAGCATCTCTCTTAAAAGGAGTTATGGGCAGTACATCTTTGTGGCTGCCGTATGGGTATACGGCTAGGAATGCATTATGTCTTTTTGGTTCTCTTACTATTTTAAAAAACTGCATGTATTATATTGTTTAAAAATCATATAATTTTAAACAGCAACCAAGAAAACAAACATTTAAATATTTTTTTACAGGAGTACAGAAGACTGAATGTAAGGCCCTGATACTGTCCTTCTGCTCACTCCAGCTACCAGTCACCTGTCCTGAGTGGATGATCTCAGAGGGCAGTAGGCAAGTGCATTCTGGAGGATATGAACAAGGCCTGGGGCTTTGCCACAGCAGGGGCATAGAAAACCTTGAAAGAACTTTATTCCCCTCTGGATCCTACCAGATGTTGAAGAGCTACAGCAGAGCTCTGGGGCAGAGATTAGAGTGTGTGAATTATGGGTTTTCTTAGAGGAAGGGGAGCCACAGCCTTTGTAAGTGCTCTGCAAATTGCGGGGTTGGGGGGATCTTCTGGTTTCCCTGGCCCCTAAGTGGGGAGCATGGAGGGAATTGGAGAAGCAGGCTGGGTCCTTCCTACTCCTGAGGCTGGCAGAGCACACCCTATAGCTGAGGAGACTGGAAGTTAAAGGGTTTCTTTCTTGACAAGGAACTGACAACTTGCCAGCTGTATGTGTCTTCTTCTTCTCTCTCTCTCTTTTCTTTCTTTCTTTTATTTTAAATTAATTCAGAGTCTCATTGTGTCACCCATGCTGGAGTGCAGCGGTGCACTCTCGGCTCACTGCAATCTCTGCATCCTGGGCTCAAGAGATTCTCCTGCTTCAGCCTTCTAAGTAGCTGGGATTACAGGCACACGTCACCACACCTGGCTAATTTTTCTATATTAAGACGGGGGTTTCACCATATTGGCCAGGCTGGTCTCTAACTCCTGACCTCAAGTGATCCACCTGCCTTGGCCTCCCAAAGTGCTGTGACTACAGGCATGAGCCACTGCACCCAGCCATGTATGTGTCTTCTTATAGCTCACCGAATGGCTGCTGCTGAAAGCACACTAAGGAAGTAGATCTGGGTCCCAACGGTGAATAAAGCCATGTGAAGGCAAAGTTATATAATGCTGCACTCATGAAGACTAGCAGCCAGATAGAAACAGCAAGCAGAATACACAGAAAAGGCAACTTCTAGGAAATATAACTGGGACACAAAGTTACAGCAAAGTATTTTCTGGAACTATAAAGAACTCTTACATTCAAAAATTTAGTGGATAAATTGAAGGGAAAAGATACTCACGGTTGAAACACTAATTAGTTCCCCAAAAGCTCAAACAGAAGCAGTATCTCAAAGGACAGGGCAAAAAATACACAGAAGTAAATGTGGTGCAGAAAACAAAAACAGATGGATTGCCTGAGGCCAGAAGTTTGAGACCAGCCTGGCCAACATGGCAAAACCCTGTCCTATTAAAAATACACAAATTAATCGAACGTGGTGGCGCACACCTGTCTTCCCAGCTTCTTGGAAGACTGACATGAGAATTGCTTGAACCCAGGAAGCGGAGGTTGCAGTGAGCTGAGATTGCACCTCTGCACTCCAGCCTGGGCAACAGAACAAGACTCTGTCTCAAAAAAAATAGAAAATAAAATAATAAAAATAAAAGATTGGAATGACAAATCTAAAAGACCTTACATGTGAAAAATAGTAGTGGGAAAGAGGGATGAATGGGGGAACATATAGCATTTTTAGGATGGAAAAACTACCCTGTATGATAGTATAATGGTAGATACATGTCACTATACACTTGTCTAAACCCAACGAAAGTACACCAAGAGTGTGTCCTAAAATATGGACTTTGGTCCATAGTGATGTGACCGTGTAGAGACTTCAAGAGAGAAGAAGAAAAGAGATGGAAACAATGATGAGAAATGAGCCTTACAATGTGTACTAAAATTTAAATAGATAATGATTGAGTGGGATTATATAGGTGGAATTTGAATTTTTGAAATAGAAAATATTTTCCGCAAGAAAAAATTTACTAAAAAGTTAAAATTACAGGTACCAAATTATCTCAGCAAAACCTAGGGATAGAGGAAAGAGAAAGAAGGGAAGTAAACCAACTCTTGGGTCTCATCTTATTTTGGGGCAGGAGAACAGATATGGATAATGGGCAATAACATTCTAAGGGTTTCATATTCTTAGGAGGGAGACCAGTGGTAAGTAAAGCACCTGGGTGGGGACAAGTGGCATCTTTTTTGATGAAATAGTCAAGAAATATATTTGGTTATAAATGTCAGAGAAGAGAAGATAACCATCAGGAATGGGAAAATATGGTAAAAATTTCAAGTTAACAGGGAGAAAAGGCTGGGTGCGGCGGCTCATGCCTGTAATCCCAGTACTCTGGGTGGCCAAGGCAAGCAGATTGCTTGAGCCCAGGATTTTGAGAGCAGCCGGGGCAACATGGCAAAACCCAGTCACTACAAAACATACAAAAATTAGCCAGGTGTAGTAGTACATGCCTGTAGTACCAGCTACTCGGGAGGCTGAGGTGGGAGGATCGCTTGAGCCCAGGAGGTTGAAGCTGCAGTGAGCCATGATTGTGCCATTGCACTCCAGCCTGGATGACAGAGTGAGACCCTGTGTCCCAAAAAACCAAAACTAAAACAAAACAAAAACAGAAACAAAAAAACCCACAAGAATTATATAGGAATTTTATTACACCACCAAAAACAATGAAAAGGGAAAAGAAAAAACCACAAACAAAGTACCTAATAAAAATAAAAATGGAAGTGATGAAAAGAAGCACATTAGTTATTTTACTATGTATGAACAGGATAATTTTATCCATTTAAGACAGAAACTTTTTGATAGAGTAAAAAACAAAAATAAGTGTATTTGATTATAAATGTCAGATATATCAACATATCATGCTTAAGGTGACAAAGATTAACAATAAAAGGATGGACAAATAACACTAGATACAATGCAAACAAAAAGAAATCAAGAATGGCAACTATAATATCAGACAAGGTGGAATGTAAGTTTAGAAGCTTGAAACAGGATAAAAAAGAATATTATATAATGATAAAAGACACAATCTACAAAGAAGATGTGTAATAATTATGTATCTACTAAAGAGCATTGCATTATATATGAAGTCAAAATTAATTAAAATATGAAACCTTGATAAAAAACGTACAGTTACTCTGAGAGATTTTAATTCATGTCTTTCAGATCAATAGATACAGTAGTAAAAAACGTAAGACGTATAAAGACTGAATAAAAGTCCAAAGTTTTATGTCCCGTAAATAGAGAACTATTTTATTGTTTGTGAAGCATTTTCCAAAGCTGGTATTACCTTGACCATAAAGGTTAACAAAAATTTTAAAGTAAATATTTTTTGCAGGCAGCATTCTTTAATCAAATACCAATTACATTAAATATAAATAACTAAAGGATGGTAATTGTATTTTTTTCTACTTGAAAATTAAGAAGTGCCTTACTAAATAAATCCTGGATCAAAGAAGAACTAACAAAAAACTATGCTTTTAGTTAGGAAGACAATATAATCTTCCAAATATTAATAGGCAAATAGAATATACTTCAATGAGATTCACTTTTCTATTCTTTTTTCTTCAGAGATGGGGTCATGTTATGTTAGCCAGGTTAGTCTTGAGCTCCTGGCCTGAAGCAATCCTCCTGCCTCAGCCTCCCAAAGTGCTGGGATTCCAGGCAAGAGCCACTGCACCTGGCCACCATTGTATTCTTAATGAGATAAAATTATCTTAAAGCTTTTATAGAAGATTAAATGTTAAAGACTTTTTAAAAATTGTGAAAAAGAAGAATAATGAAAGATACTTGCCTTTCCAGATATTAAAACATATGTTAAGATCTAGGTACTAAAATTTTATGGTAGTTGCTCATTATCATTATGATTGACTCTCTTTATCCCTAGTAATATTGCTCACCCAGATGTCTACTTTGTCTATATTAGTATAGCCACTCTAGCTTTCTTTCTATCAGGGTTTGCATAAGATGATATTTTTTTTCACTGTTTTACCTTTAGCTTACATGTGTCTATATTTAAAGTGGGTTTGTTGTGGACAACACATAGCTGGGTCTTACTTTTCAACCAGTCTGACAATGTTTGCCTTTCAATTGGGATGTAGAGACCATTTACATTTAACATAATTGTTAATATGGTTGGGGTTCTATTTTTTTATGTGTTTTATCTGGGTTTTTTGTTCTTTTTCCTCTTACCCTTCCTTCTTTTGGATTAAATATGACTTTATCTCCTTTATTGGCCTATTAGCTGTAACTCTTTGTTTTGTTAATTTACTGGTTGCCTTATAGTGTACATCTTTACATAGCACAGTCTACATTCAAGTGATATTATACCACTTCACATGTGATATAAGACGCTTACTTCTATCAACAATACATCAAAGAGAATAGTTTTTATCTATTATTGCCTCTAGGTTTGTCTTGGTTAAAAAGTTCTTTTCAAACCCAAGCTTATACGTGTATTCTCTTTCTTTCTTTCTTTTTTTTTTTTTTTTTGAGACGGAGTTTCGCTCTGTCCCCCAGGCTGGAGTGCAGTGACCGGATCTCAGCTCACTGCAAGCTCCGCCTCCCGGGTTTACGCCATTCTCCCGCCTCAGCCTCCCGAGTAGCTGGGACTACAGGCGCCCGCCACCTCGCCCGGTTAGTTTTTTGTATTTTTTAGTAGAGACGGGGTTTCACCGTGTTAGCCAGGGTGGTCTCGATCTCCTGACCCCGTGATCCGCCCGTCTCGGCCTCCCAAAGTGCTGGGATTACAGGCTTGAGCCACTGCGCCCAGCCAATACATGTATTCTCTTAAAATTGTCCCATAGTTTTTGTTTATATATGGATTTTAAGTTTTTATGGAAATTATTTTTTGTATATGGTGTGAAACAGGGGTCTAACTTTATTTTCCTTCAGGCCAGTTGTGTCCTAACCAGTACAAAATAAACCATTGTTTTCCCATTGACTTCAAATAGCGCTTTTGGCATACAGTCAGATGTTGCTTAACAATGAGGATATGTTCTGAGAAATGCATCATTAGGTGATTTTGTCATTGTGCAAACATCACAGAGTGTGCTTACACAAACCTAAATTGTATAGCCTACTACACACCTAGGGCATGGACAATAGAAAAAGTATACTTCTATTTTCTCCTTCTTGGCCTTTGTATTAACCTTATGATATTGGTATCGTAATAGGCAAAAAGAAAAGTAGAAGAGAAAAAAGATGTCCAGAAATAGATGTCAGTATATATATGATAACTTAATATATAGTCTGGCACTATAGAACTACATTTTGGTCAACAGTGGACTGCATATATGACAGTGGTCCCATAAAACTATAATACTATATTTTTGCCATACCTTTCCTATGTTTATATACACAAATACCACAGTGTTACCATTGCCCACAATATCAGTACAGTAACAAGCTGTACAGGTTTGTAGGCTAGGAGCAGTGGGCTGTACCATATAGCCTAGATGTGTGGTAGGTTCTATCATCTATGTTTATGTAAGTGCACTCTGTGATGTTTATTCAAAGGCAAAATCACCTAAAGATGCATTTCTCAGAATGTATTCCCATTGTTAAGCAATGCATGGCTGTATGCCAAAAGTGCTATTTCTAGTTAACGGGAAAAACAATGGTTTATTTTAAATTGGTTATGGCACAACTGACCTAGAGGAGAATAAAACTGGGGCCTCTACTTCACACCATATACAAAAATAAATTTCCAGAAAAACTTAAGTTGTGTATATAAACAAAAACTATAGAACAATTTTAAGAGAATATATGTGTAAGCTAGGGTTTGGAGAGAGAAACCTTTTTAATCAAGACAGGAGCCTAGAGGCAATAAAACATAAAATATATTTATTTGATACATAAAATATAAAATGTTATATGGCAAAATAAAAACAAAATCAGAAGACAAAAAGATTGATTAAAAAGTATGTGCCACAAAAATAACTCACACATAAGGAAATGAATATGCATATCAGTCAGAAGGCTCTTGCAAATAGATTATCAACAGAATACAGAAATAGAGACAAATAAATATAAAAAGTCAATTTATAGAAGAGAAATGCAAATGGTCAATAAACCAACAAAAATATTTTCTAATATGGAGAAAATGCAAATTAAAGTAACAATGAGATATCTCAACTTATCTACCAAATTAGCAGACAATAAAAACTTACTATTGATGAAAATGTGAAAAAACTTATTCTCTGCATATTGCCAGTGGAAATTTGGATTGTTACAGCTTTTATGGAAAGCAATCCAGATATATATTTTAAGTTTTACAATTTACAGACTGATGGAGAAATCCTTCTGGAAATCTATTATAAGTGAAATTCCAATATGTAAAAATATAGACACAAAGACATTTATTTACCACAGCATTGTTTTTTTTGTGGCAAAAAATTAGAAACTCAGTAAATGCCTTTCAATATGGTGGAAGAAACTGTGATACAATTAGGCATAATTGTACTTATACAATATAAGTTATGTGATACTTATACAATGTAAGTTAATTATTGAAAAGAATGAGTTGCAGTGGGGCATGATGTCTCACTCATGTAATCCCAGCACTTTGGAAGGCCAATGCAGTAGGATTGCTTGAGCCCAGGAGTTTGAGACCAGCCTGGACCACATAGGGAGATCCTGTACCTACAAAATTTAAAAATTAGCCAGGTGTGGTTGCTCAGGAGGCTGAGCTAGGAGGATTGCTTGAGCCTAGGAGGTCAAGGCTGCAGTGAGTCGTAATTGCACCACCGCACTCCAGCCTGGGTGACAGGGAAAACCCGTCTCAAAAAAAAAAAAAAAAAAAACCAAAGAATGAATTGAATGTATACCATTGAGAGAAATTCCATAATGTATCAAGTGGAAAAAAAGTAAAAAAAAACTAGACACACAGCAATAACTATAATATGATCCCATATTTGTAAAACACGCATTAATTAGAAAAGAAAAGCTTATTGAATATAGTTTATATGTGATTATACAAATACAAATGAAGCATGAAAGAATAGATAACAGATTGCAAATTTTGGCAGAGGAGAGGAGTGAAAGGAAACAAACAAAAGGAGACTAAAGAATTTTTCTGTTCTTTTATTATTATTATTATTATTTTTACCATATGATTACTGATTTTTTTTTTTTTTTAAACAGAATCTCACTCTGTTGTCCAGGCTGGAGTGCAGTGGCATGATCTCGGCTCACTGCAACCTCTTCCTCCGGGGTTCAAAAGATTCTTGTGCCTCAGCCTCCTGAGTAGCTGGGACTAGAGGTGCATACCACCACGTTCGGCTAATTTTTGTATTTTTAGTAGAGACAGGGTTACACTATGTTGGCCAGGCTGGTCTTTAACTCCTGACCTCAAGTGATCCATCCACCTCAGCCTCCCAAACTGCTGGGATTATAAGTGTGAGCCGCCATGTCAGGCTATGAGTTTTTATTTAGTAGGAATGATAAAAAAAAAAAACTATGAGGATACCAATTTAAATACTGATATATAGTTTTAAAATGAATTATGATTTTTCTTTTCTCTTTTATTTTAAAATATTTATTTGACAAATATTGTATATACTCAAGGTGTACAATGTGATGAAGCATGTGCATATACATTGTGATATGCACAAATTAACCCATCTATTATCACCTATGCTATATATTAGATCTTTATTATTTTAAAACCGAAAGTTTGTACTCTTTGACCATCATCTCCCCATTTTCTCCACTCTGAACTCCTAGCAACCACCATTCTACTTTCTGCCCGAGTTCAACTTTTTGAGATTCCATATACAAGCGAGATCATACAGTATTTGTCTTTCTGTGTCCAGCTTATTTCCTTTAGAATAATATCCTTTAGGTTTATCAATGTTGCCACAAATGACAGGATTTTTTCTTTTTTATGACTGAAGAATCTTTCATTGTATCTAACACATTGTATTTACTCATTCATCTGTCAATGGGCACTTAGGTTGTTTCCGTATCTTGGCCATCGTGAATAATACTGCAACGAATATGGGGATATAGACATCTCTTCAAGGTACTGATTTCATTTCATTTGAATATATATCCAAAAGTGGGATTGCTTGATCATATGGTAGTTCTATTTTTAATTTTTTGAGGAACCTCCATACTGTTTTCCATAATAGTTGTACCAATTGGTATTTCCACCAACAGTGTACAAGGTTCCCTTTTCTTCATGCCCTTGTCAACACTTGTTTTTTTTTTTCTTTTTGATGATAGCCATCCTAACAGATATGAGGTGATATCTCATTGTGGTTTTTGATTAGCGTTCTCTGGTGATTAGTGATTTTGAGCACTTCTTTATATACCTGTAGGCAATCTGTATGTCATCTTTGGAAAAATGCCTATTTAGATCCTCTGCCCATTTTTTTATTGGGTTACTTGTTTTTTTGCTGTGGAGTTTGTTGTACATTTTGATATTAACCCTTTGTCAGATATATAGTTTGCATATGTTTTCTCCCATTTCATAGGTTGCCTTTTCATTGTGTTGATTGTTTCATTTGCTGTTCCATAGCTTTTCAGTTTTATATAGTCCCATATGCTTATTTTTGCTTTTGTTGCTTGTGCTTTTGTTGACATATCCAAAACAATCAGCAAACAATTAACAAAATGACAATAGTGTGTCCTTATTTATTAATAATTATTCTAAATATAAATGGATTACATTCACTAATCAAAAGACACAGAGATGCTGAATGGATTAATAAACAAGATCCAATAATACACTGACTGCAAGAGATTCATTTTAGTCTCAAGGGCACACAGACTGAAAGTGAAGGGGTGGAAAGAGATACTCCATGCAAATGGAAACCAAAAGAGAGCAGGGGTAGCTACATTTATATTAGACAAACTAGATTTTAGTCAAAATCTGTCACAAGAGGCCGGGTGCTGTGGCTCATGCCTTTAATGCTAGCATTTTGGGAGGCTTAGGTGAGAGGTTCACTTGAGCGCACGAGTTCAAGACCAGCCTGAGCAACATGGCAAAACTCCATCTCTACAAAAAATACAAAAATTAGTCAGGTGTGGTGGTGTGTGCCTGTAGTCCCAGCTACTTGAGAGGCTGAGGTGGGAGGATGACTTAAGCCCAGGAAGCAGAGGTTACCGTGAACCAAGGTTGTGCCACTGCACTCCAGCCTGGGCAGCAAGCCAGACATTATCTTGAAAAACAAACAAACAAAATCTGTCACAAAAGACAAAGAAGATCACAATATGATGATAAGAGGTCAATTCATCAGGAGGGTAAAACAATTGAAAATACATATGCACCTAGCATTGGAGCACCTAAATATGTAAAGCAAATATTAACAGAACTAGAAAGAAAAACAGACAGCAGTGCAATAATAATAAGGGACTTCAATACCCCACATTCAACAATGGATAGATCATCTAGAGAGAAGATTAGTAAAGAAATAGCAGATGTGAATAAAACTATAGACAAATCAACCTACCAAACATAGGCAGAACATTCCATTCAACAGAAGCAAACACACATTCTTCTCAAGAGCACACAGTACCTACTCCAGGGTAGATCACATGTTGGGCCAGAAAAGCAGTCTTAAATCTAAGAAGATTGAAATCATATCAAGTATCTTTTCTGATCACAATGTTACCAAACTAAAAATTGACAATAGGAAGAATTTTAGAAAATTCACAAATACGTAAAATTAAACAACACACTCCTGAACAACCAATAGATCAAAGAAGAAATCAAAAGAAACTCACAAAGTATCTTGAAACAAATGAAAATGGAACACAACATATCAAAACTTACGAGATGTGGCAAAAGTGGCGCTAAGAGGAAAGTCTATGGTGATAAATGCCTACATTAAGGAAAAAGACAGACACCAAGTAAATAACCTAACTTCACACCTCAAGGAACTAGAAAAACAAACTAAGCTCAAGTCAGCAGAAGGAAGGAAATAAATATTAGAGCAGAAATAAATGAAATCGTCTGGGTGCGGTGGTTCATACCTGTAATCTCAGTACTTTGGGAGGCCGAGATGGGCAGATCACCTGAGGTCAGGAATTCAAGACCAGCCTGGCCAACATGGTGAAACCCCATCTCTACTATAAATACAAAAATCAGCCAGGAGTGGTGGCACGCACCTGTAGTCCCAGCTACTTGAGAGGCTGAGGCATGAGAATCACTTGAACCCAGGAGGCAGAGGTTGCAGTGAGCTGAGATCATACCACTGCACTTCCACCCTGGGTGACAGAGTGAGACTTCTACAAAGAAAAAGAGAAATAAATAAAATAGAGATTAGAAAGAGAATAGAAAATATCGATGAAACTAAGGGTTGGCTTTTTAAAAAGATGTAAAAAATGTGGCAAACCTTTAACTAGACTAACCAAGAAAAAAAAAATACTGAAATAAATGTAATTGTCAATGAAAGAGAAGGTATTATAACTGAAACCACAAAAATACAAAGGATCACAGGAGACCACTATGAACAATTATACATCAACAAATTAGATAACTTAGAAGAAATGAACAAATTCCTGAAAACATGCAGTCTACCATGCCTGAATCATAAAGACATGGACAATCTGAACTGACCAATAATGAGTAAGGAGATTGAATCAGAAAATCTCCCAGCGAAGAAAAGCCGAGGACCAGATGATTTCATGGTTGCCAACTATCAGACGCTTAAATAATTCATGCCAATCCTTCTCACATTCTTCAAAAAAACTGAGGAAGAGGGAACACTCTCATTCTTTTGAAAAAGAATAGCTTGAGTGCCTTCAAGCACAATCATAGGAGCATCCACAGATGTTGAACTTAGATGAATGTGTGCACACGTGCTTACTCTGTGTCAGGTATCACTTAGGTGAATGTTGATGGTTACAGTGATTTTGAACATTACACAGTTTTTAATTTTTTTGTCATATAACATTTATAATTATAATGAGTCATTCAAGAGAGAACTACTAAGGAACATGATGGGGAAATATATTAAAATACTGCAACATATAAAAGTGATTTAATTCTACAAGGTTTTTTGAAAAAAGTGACCAAAACTCAGTCTGACTTGGATAACTCGAGGATCACAGCTCTGGGAGTGATGAGCAGAGACGGTGACAATGCCCAATGGAGGGCAGAATCTTATCTATGCAAAGCACGGTGGAGACCAGCAGTAAGAGTTTCCAGTTCCCTGGAACTGGGATTGGCAACAACAAAGTCGGACAGGAGTCTCTAGCCACAGAGTTTCTTGTTTTCCTTGGGGCCTTCAGTGGTGGGGTTAGCTGGAATAGGGAAGAGATGGTGAAACCTTGGAAATCTAGTGAAGGTGGACTAAGCAATCTGGACTCCTGCTGGAATATGCTTATCTATTTCTCATCTAATTGTGTTGCTGAAGTACCCACAGTGTTGGCATCAGGAGAGAACATTAAGTCTTTGATGCCATTTTGCCTTCTTAGAGGTCTCATGACTGTCTTTCCAGGGTATCAAAAATAGGAGGTTTCAGTGTCCAAATGCCCCATCCAGCGAGGGCTGTTCTTGGGCAGCAATTCTCCATATGTCTCCAGAAGGAAGGGAAATAAGGCAGTAAATTTTAGTGTTATTGGCTAGACGCTAATTTCCAGTGTATCTGTGCAGAATTAAATTGGACTTGGGAATCATAATTCTTTCCTCTCTCTGAAAAGTAAAGAAAGACTTTGTCTTTTGGCTGATAAGCCAACAGATCCTTTTTCATGTTTGAAATCTCAGTTCTAGGATATTTGATTGTATGAAGAGAAAAAATAGAACAAAACTACTGCCTGTGGTAGTATCTAACACTGACAATGCAGAGGAGAGGCTAAGAAACAAGATATAAAAGAAAAGCAGACTCTCAGGATTTGTGCTCTGAACATCAAGTAGGAAATGCTATTACTGCAGACACTGATTGGCATTTGTTAAGTGCCCATCATGTGCCAGGCAGAATGCACAGTGCTGAGAACTTTCTTTGTTGAATTATCAGACATTAGCTCTTTGTCCAAACCTCTGTGGAGTGAAGAACCTACAATTGTCCTATTCTTTTCCATTTCGGTGTTTTATTTCTCCATCAGAAAGATTTGTCTGAAGAGGTAGTCCTCTATTTCAGAGTTCCTCACCCTCAAGGTCAGAACCAAAACGTTTTGAAATTGATTAAATAAGCCTCAAACATCAGTTTAAAAAAAAAAAAAAAAGTGGAACAAAAAAAAAGTATCAGAAAGCAGGTAGTAAAATAGTTCCATGAAATTTTTGTTTTGATTTTATAGATGTGTGTGTGTATTAGGTCTCTGTGGAAATGTATTTCTTTCTCTGGGTAAAGGTTAAAAAGTTTGAGGAGCACTGACTGATTGATTTCACTGCACTGAAATGTACAATGGTTTACATCCACTGGAAATATGGGGAGTGAATTATGTGTGATAACATCTCGTTAGAAAAAGGGGTCATGCTCTGTTTCTTTAGGAATATTGCCAAACATGCTTACAGAACGAATAGATGGTAAAAGATAAGCAGACTGAGAGATTTCTGATCAGATTGAGTTTTCCTGAAAAATCACTTTCCTGAAGATCGCATATCATGTGCCACTTGTTGAAGCTCAGAGCAAACTGTTCAAGCATACAGCTTTCCTTTGCTAATTATACCTATCCTCATGTCATTTATTGCATTCACTAGTTATAAGTCATTTTCTTCTTCTCTCAAAAGAACCCCTTGCTATATTTCTTAAGTCCATGTGCAATCACCTAAAAACAGACTTTATAAATCTCTGGAGTGAAGGATGTAGTGGGAACAGATGATACAGTTGTGCTTGAATTATTTAAAGCAGCACAGATCTTGAGTGCCTAAAATGAGAATTCAACTGGTAGTTTAAAACCAAAATCCCAAGGAAGATATAACGTAAACAATGAAACATTCTTTGAATTTTGTATGTGGTATTTGAAAAATGAATGCTGACTAGGTTGTTTGTGTAAATCCTTTGCCAACACAAAAAGCAACAGAATCTTGCAGAGCATGCAAAACAATTTCTTAGTCTTTTAGCATGTGTGTTTTGATTTTGAGGAAGGACAGAAATTGTATTTTTGCAACTTCAAAACAGATCTTCAAGATCTTATGTACTCTGGAAGCTCCAAAGTGCTGAATTGAGCCTGCTGTCAATAAACTAGGTTGAAAATCTTGCACTGCCATCATCTCAGAGAAACGGACAGGAAACTTGAGGTCTGAGAACTGAATTGTGCCAGATGCTTGACAGTCTTTTCTTCTCTTCTTCCCCCAATTTTTTATTTTCAAAATATCAAACCTACACAAAAGTTGAAAGAATAGCACAGTAAACATCTATAGAGGTACCTTCTATTTCAGTTCACCAATTGTTAACATTTTGTCACATTTGCTTTCATATATATGTATATATGTGTGTATATATATAGATATATTAATAGATATATGTGTGTATGTGTGTATATATATGGGTGTGTGTGTGTAAGTTGCAGATATCATGACAATTTTCGCCTAAATACTTCAGCAACTATCTCCTAAGAATAAAGGTAATCTTCCACATCACCATAATATTTAACATTGATTCAGTAATGTCTTCTCATGCAGAGCCAAATCTAAATTTTCTTATTGTTTCAGCACCTGGTATTCTTGGTCCTGTGCCAAGACTGCATTCTTCAGCTCTTCCAATTCCTAGACTGAACAATTCTCTTAAACCTGCAATATATCTTCCTTACCCCATGAAAGGGACTGTTTTCTAGCCAGGCCTATATATTAGTATTCTACCCCCAACCCCCCACCAGCACTGAGGGATGGAAGGAACATGACTGACATAACAGAGAGAGGAGATTGCCAGTCTGGAAGTCCTCCTGGGGAAAGCAATGTTCTTCCTTTAACCCTGAGCAGATGAGCCAGGAATCTTCAAGCTGTAGGACACTGGTTCCAAACTTGCTCCTACATAAAAGGTCTATTGTGCTGGAAGGACATTTGCACTTAATGCCAAGGCCAAGTCCACTGTACCTACAGTGGCATACAAGGCCCTTCATGAGCTGGCTTCTGTTTATCTCTCCAACCTTATCTCCCTCCTCTCCTTAGAACCTACTCTCCAGCCTCCCTTAACAAAGTTCTCTTTGACCTCTAGGCTGTCACTCATGTTTCTTTTGCCCAGATGACGATTTCTACCCTTTCACTCCCAGGATTCCCCATGATGCATTCTCTGAGCACCTCTGGCCTTCCAAGCCTAAGCTGCTTCTCCCCTGGCTCCCATCACTCATCCCTTCTCCTTTGTACACTGCCACAATCTATTGTAATTGCCCGTTTATTTGCCTGTAGCCCAGATGGTAGAGACCATGTGGGTAGAGCTATGTCTCCTCAGTCCCTGGCATAGCACCAGCTCATAGTAGGTGCTCAAGCAGTATTTATCAAATGGACATTTATATGGTTCATGAATTCCTGTTGTTGAGGAACTGAGCCCCTCGTAGTTTATGCATTCCTTGACACCCTGTTTCATGTGAGGAGCTCCGTGGCTATGTACTATATGGTGGAATATCCACCCTCCAGGAGTTATGCTCTCAATAGGGAGGCAAGTCTAAAATGCACAAAAGACCAAATACTAGTATAAAAAATTGGGTGAGAGATGGCCAACACACCTGCATCCACAGGTCTGACTGTGCATTGGAATCACCCAAGGGGACTTGCTAAAAATACAAATTCCTGGTCTCCCTCAGAGGTTTTCATCAAGAAGGTCCAGGGATCTCTTGACATAAGTGACTCAGGGAATTCTGATGGACCATGGACTAAACTTTAGGAACCTTTTGCAATTAGGGGCAAAACTTCATCAGATGGAGTGGTCACAGTTAGGGCCCTTCCACCAGACCCTTCGGTGCCTCTGTGTGAATGAGAAAAAGGCACCCCCTCGGAAGGATACCACCAGTGGACACATGGCCTGATTTGTGGAGGCCAGGTGCGCTCTGCTTGCTGTCCTCATCTGGAAGCCCTTGTAGAGGGCACAATGCTTAGATTTTACTCATGGCTTTGTCCTGGATGCCCCTGAAACAGTATCTAAGCACTTTTTTCACATCCCTTCAAAGTGCTCCGTAAATGCACATAAGGAGATAAACAACAGTCATTATAATGTATCTCAACCTCTTCCATGTTAGCTGGTCAAGTGAATCCCAACAAACATAGAAACCACACAAAACAAGTGACTTAAACACTATTATTTGCCTTACGGCCTTATGCCTCCCACTTCAAGGCAGCCGAACCCTGGGAGCAAAGGGAGGTTATATTCCAGATGTGAGATCCTCCAGTGAGCTTTGTGAACAGCATATGTTTGTAGCACTGAAAAAGGAATATCTGACTGTACTGATACAGACTCCTACAAAACCCCAAGAGTCAAACACTGGGTCACAGGGTAACCAAATAGCCATTTTCCAAAGAGATGAATCCTGGTGGTGCAAAGCTCCCTAAGTAATCCCTAGATGTTCAAGCCCATCAACATTTATTGGGTATTATAATATACAAGGCACTCTGCTCAGTGCCAGTGGTGGGTGTGTGAAGGTAAAGAAGGCATGATACCTGCCCTCAAGGAGACAAAAATATAGTAAACAGAAACTCCACCTAAGTAAGATGATGTTGTAACACCTCTAAAAATGATTCAGACACAGTGCTATTGGTGAACAGAAAAACAAAGATTTTATTCCACATAGAAGGACTGGCAAAGGTTTAATGGAACAGGTAGAATGTTCACAGAGTGTTGAAAAATAGATAGGGTTTTGACACATAGCACTGGAAAAAGATATTGAGGCTGCTGGAATCTCGGCTGTGAAACTAATTAGCTGTATGACCGTAAGAAAGTCACTTAACCTCTCTGAGTTTTAATTCTCTTGTGATCAAAATTAGGAAAATGATGACACAAGGTGCTATCATCTGAATGTTTCTGTCCCTTGATAAATTTGTATGTTGAAATCCGAACCCCCAAGGTGATAATATTAGGAGGTGGAGCTTTTGGGGGAGGTGATAGGTCACTGGGGCAGAGCCCTCATGAATGGGATTAATGCCCTTACAATAGAGGCCCAAGGGAGCTTCCTTGCTTGCCCCTTTCATCATGGCACAGTCAGGAGGTGCTGTACTATGAACCAGAAAGCAGGTCCTCATCAGACACCAAATCTACCGGCACCTTGATCTTGGACTTCTAGTCTCTGAAACTGCAAGAAATAAATTTGTTTATAAACCACCTAGTTTATGGTATTTGTTATAATAGACCGAACAGTCTAAGACACAAGGTTGAGTAAAATATGAAATGACATGCATGAGAGTACTTACCGCGGTGTCCAACACCTAACAGGTTTACCCAGTCATCTGTTCTGCTGTTCCTATATAGAGGAGGAAATAGGGTGAGCAGGCTGAAGACTTTGTGGGGAGAATGGGAAGAGGCCTCATTGGAGAGGAAGGTAGGGTAAATGAAGAACATGGCTGGAAAGCTGGTTTGGGGCCAAGTGGGAGTGGCCCAGTGCATGAGAAGCACTTGGAGGATGTGCTGAAGAGCCTGTCCTTGATTTGTCATGTAATAGTGGACACAGTTATCCGAATCCAATCAGAATACTGTTAATTATTCCTCAAATCCAATCATAATATAATCTGAATACTCTGTAACTAAATATTAATTTGTAAAGTTCATCTCCCACAAAATTAATCTCCAACAAAGACTAACCATAACTGTTATTTTAAGAGCAGCAACTTAATACAAATAACTATTAAATAGGTATTAAAGAACTAAAAATAACTAAGGTATCAGAAAGGAAGCAGGTTCAGGGAGAAGCTTTGTTCCCTAGGGCTTAGGAAACTAATAGGAGAATATGGAGTTATTAAAACTTGGAAGTATGGAGCAGTATGGCAGTTTCTCAAAAAAATTATAATAGAATTACCTACAATGTAGCAATTCCACTGCTAGGTATATATTCCAAAGAACGGTAAGCAGGGACTCAGAGATGTTTGTACACATGTTGTATTCTCACACTACTATGAAGAACTACTTGAGATTGGGTAATTTATGAAGAAAAGAGGTTTAATTGACTCACAGTTCTGCATGGCTGTGGAGGCCTCAGGAAACTTACAATCATGGCAGAAGGCAAAGGGGAACCAAGACAGGTCTTCACATGGTGGTAGGGGAGAGAGAGAGAAGAGGGAAGTGCCATACTTTTAAACCATTTTGTGGTTTAAAGTTTTGTGATTTTGTGAGAACACACTCACTCTGATGAGAACAGCAAGGGGGAAATCCACACCCACGATCCAGTAACTTCCCACCAGGCCCTTTTCCTGACAAGTGAATATTTCAATTCAACATGAGATTTGGGTGGGGACACAGAGCCAAACTCTGTCACTCATGTTCATAGAGGCGTTATTCACAAGAGCCAAAAGACAGAAGTAACCCAAGTGTCCATCAATGAATGCATGGATAAACAAAATGTTTTAATTACCTACAATGAAATATTGTCAACTCCAAAAAGAGAGTAAATTCTGACAAATGCTACAATGTGGATGAGCCTTGAGGATATTATGCTAAGTGAAATAAGCCAGGCACAAATAGACAAATATTGTGTGATTCAACTTAGGTGAGGTACTTAGAGTAGTCAAAATCATAGAAACAGAAAATAGAAATGGTGGTTGCCAGGGGCCTGTGGGAGCGATATGGTTTGGCTCTGTGTCCCCACCCAAATCTCATTTCCAACTGTAATCCCCACGTGTGGAGGAGGGACCTAGTGGGAGGTGATTGGATTATGAGGGCAGTTTCCCCCATGCTCCTCTTGTGATAGTGAGTGAGTTATCACAAGATCTGATGTTTTTATAAGTGGTTTTTCCCGCTCTCCTTTTTCACCTGCTGCCGTGTAAGACGTGCCTCCTTCCTCCTCCACCATGATTGTAAGTTTCCTGAAGCCTCCCCAGCCATGCAAAACTGTCGGTAAATTAAACCTCTTTTCTTTATAAATTACCCATTCTCAAGCAGTTATTTACAGTAGTGCAAAAATGGACTAATACGGGGGGAAGGGGAAATGGGGAGTCATTACTTAATGGGTATGGAGTTTCAATTTTGCAAGATGAAAAGAGTTCTGGATATTGGCTGTACAATCATGTGGATGTACTTAACATCACTGAACTGCACACTAAAAATGGTTAAGGTAGTAAGTTTCATGTTACATATTTATCAATATTTAAACAAAACAAAAACACTTGTAAGTTTGGAAGAAGAACCTTGCAGAGCTAAAACTCAGGCCTTGGAGTGTTGGTGTCTTTGAGCTCAGAGGAAAGGCCCTGTGGGGCTGGGACCTGGACCTCTGGGCATGGTGGGGATGGACTGACTGCCACTGGTGTCTCTGAAGGAGCCACAATGATCAGGCTGCCTCTGTAAGTGTTGGAAAAACTGCAAACTGGAACCAAGTGCTGGTACTGGGACTAAATGAACAGCTGCTGCCTGGTAAGGAAGAATTACTAGGGTGAGACTGACAGGAAGCAGAAAGAAATTCCTTCTTTCTTCTCCAGCCTTGCAGTCTCCCTCTACCAACCTCTCTTGGCAGAGTCTAACTTGGAACCAGCTGGCAAACAGAAAAGTGGTTTGCAAAGTCCTGATCCCAGCAGCACCAAGCTGAGTATAGAAGAGGGGTTTGAAAATGAGGCAATGGCTGACACAGTGGGCCATTGAACATTTAATTTATGAACAAGGAAATGGCATAATGAGAGTGTTAGAATGCTAACTCTGGTGGCAGTGTGAGAAATAATTGAAAAAAGGGAGACTTAGGAGACTATCAAATCTATCCAGGAAAGATGCAGTGAGAGTCCAGCCTTGGGTTTGCTCCAGTTCTGACATCAAAGTTTCTGTCCTGTTCCTGAATCCTGAGTCATTTTACCCATGTTATCCTTAGTTCTTGTAAGTGGATCCCTTTCCAATTTCCGTTGCTGTGCCTGACTTTTTAGACTACCCAAGACTGCCCATTCACAAGTTGCAGACAGTTGAGAACTCTACACTAGACAGCCTGCCTGGTTCCCCTAATATGAACTGCTTTAAATAGCAGCATGTTCCAGGAAACTCTTCAGACATCCTGCTATTCCTCTGAAATCTCTGAAGCTAACTGCTTACCTAGTCCTACTACGTGCCATATCTAAGTGTTAGGGTTTCAGAGATGAATGAGATTCTCTACTCAAGGGGCTGGGCATGGTGGCTCATGCCTGTAATCCTAGCACTTTGGGAGGCTGAGGCAGGAGGATCATTTGAGCTCAGGAGTTAGAGGCCACCCTGGCCGACATAGGGAGACCTCATCTCTAAAAAAAAAGAAGAAAATGTATTCTATACTCAAGGAAACTGAAGTTCAGGGAAAAAGACATAAAATGTAAACAAATAGAATATGATGATAGAAAAATAATTGCTAACATTTATTATAGGATAGGCATTTTTAATTAGCTTGAGATATATTAACTCATTTAAACCTCATAACAAACCTAGGAGGTTGGCTCTGTTATTACTCCCATTTTATAGGTGATGAAACTGAGACACAGAAGATTAAGCGATTTGTTCAAGGTCAGGCAGTAAGGAAGTATTGGAACTGGCATTCAAGTCCCAGAGCAGTCAGCCTCTGAATTCAGGATTCAAGGACTGAGAGCAGGAAAATTTAAAAAGGTTGCTGAGGTTCAAATGGAAATCAACAAGAGGGGCTGACAAACTGGATTAAGTTTTCACCTGTGGGTAGAAGGGGAAAGTGTGTGTGTGTGTGTGTGTGTGCGCGCGCGCATACATATGTGTATGTGTTTGTATCTGCGCGCGCGCACGCGTGTGTGCGTGTAACTGCATGGCTCTCCTTAGAGATGCTTCTTTAAATCCCCTTTTTCTTGCCTACCACCGCTTATATCTCACCTTTTCTGCAACAAAAGGCAGAGGTGAGGACCTGCGTACACTCTATGATAAATTGTTGGAGTGAAACCTGTTCAGAAATGAAACCTTCCTCTTTGGCTGCCCACCACTGTGCTGGATTCAATCATAACAAGTAGCCCAGACCCCAGCTATCTTCTCTACATCAACCTCACCTTTATTCTACAATAATATCCATCGGTTATCAAACGAGATAAAGTATAGGAGAGCATTTTATGTTATCAAGTGTCATACAAATATTATTTTCATCGTTACTACCACCTGCAAAACTGGTCAATTTCGATGTTTCCTTTTTTGCATGTCTGAGTTCTATGAAAAACTTCACTAAGAAGCTTATTGAAAAATCCCCATGTTGTTTTTGGGAATGATCACTAGGTGTTGCTATTTGATAACACATTATCAACACCCTGCCCACCCCCAAATGCCTGTATTTTTTTGCAGAGGTACTGAGATTGATTTTTCTCTATTTGATTTTGAGAATTACCTGTTGTGTTTCACATAATTTGCAGTGAAATAATTTGAAGTCAAGTAGGAGTAACTGGCCTTATTCTTGCTTCCTCTCTTTCTCCTCTTTCATGCCCTCGATTTTAACAACCATCTCTCTCACTGCAGTGCCTGCAATGCAGATCACTCCTCAATCCCTATTTCATGTATTCAACAAATATTTATTGAACATTATATATAAGCCAGACATTGACTAGGAGCTGAGTATACAGGAGTGAATAAAACAGACAAAGTTTTGGCCACCATGCAGCTTACTCTTACGGCTCTTTCTTGGACAACAGACCCACATTTTCAACTTTCTATTGCGATAGGAACTAAACTTATCTTTGCATCTCCCACATTGAAAATCTCTCAGGTAGCATCCATGTAGCTGAGCTGCTTCTCAAACTCATCATATTCATCCACAGCACCACCTTTTGACTTGAATGGAAACATCACTTGTTCTCTTAAGTCATCAAGCTCAAAAACCTCAGTTATGCTAAGTGAAATAAGCCAGGCACAGAAAGTCAAATACTGGGTGATCTCACTTATATGTGGAATCTAAAAAAGTAAATTTCATAGAGACAGTGAGCAGAAAGATGGTTGTGGTTACCATAGGCTGGTCCGGGGGAGAAGGGTGGGAAAAGGGAAGGAATGTTGATCAAAAGGTTCAAAGCTTCAGTTTAGACTGAAGGAATACGTTTAAGTGATCTATAATAATGTATTGTGTATTTCAAAACTGTTAAAATAATAGATTTTTAACATCTCACAAGAAAAAAAGATAAATTGATGAAGTGAGAGATATGTTAATTAGCTTGATTTAATCTTTCTACAATGTGTGCATGGATCAAAACATCACATTGTACCTCATGAATACACATAATTATTTTTGTCAATTAAAAATAAATAAAGTTTAAAAACCTAAACTTTTTTTTTTTTTAACTGCTTTCTCTCCTTTGCTTCCATTCCTAATCAATTGTCACATCCAAGGTTTGGAACAGGTCTTCAGTGCCCCTGGCCTGGGCCACAGTGATAGACTTTCCTGCCTCCTTTTCCTCTTACCTCCAACAAATCCTCTATATTGCTGACAGAGTAATTCTCTTGAAGAGTACTTCTCACCACACAACTCCCACCCCCATTCTTTATTCTAAGCATTTAAACTCCTATTCTTAGCATCTAAATCTCTCCATCACCTGACTTCAACCTCCATAGTCTGCACTCTACCTTTAAATCAACAAAAAGTGGATTAAGAAATGTTTATGTATCATGCATTGGACTAAGGCACATGGAGTAGAGATATGAATAAGACCAGAGCCCTTCCCTCATGATAAGCAGAAGGTTACTAAGTAAGTGTTATAGATTGAATTGTGTCCATTCCCAATTCATATGTTGACATCCTACCTGCCAGTACCTTAGAATGTATTAGGAGATATGGCCTTTACAGAGGTAAAGAAATTAAATGAGGTCATGAGGGTAGGACACTAATTCAGTAGGACGGTGCTCTTGTAAAAGGTGAGAGATACACCACGGACGCACACACACAGAGGAGAGGTGACGTAAGGACACAGAGAGAAAGAAGACAGCCATCTGCAAGTCTGGAAAGAGACCTCAGGAGGAACCAAACCTGCCAACACTTTGATCGTGGACTTCCAGGTGATGACAGTGGCAGGCCATTTGGAGCAACCGCTGCCAACATGCCAGCTGCAGCAGGGAGGCACAGTCGGGCTGCATGCTCCATAAAGCTACCAGGAGCTGGGGAGAGTGGGAGCCCCACCCCTTCTGAGTTGGGACAGGAGCTTCCTGGATGCCACAGCTGCAGACCCAGGCATCCCTGTGCTCTTGGGGCCCAGGAGCAGGTGGGCGCTCCAACCTCTGGTGCACAGCTTCAGCTGCCCAAACCGGGGCTGCAGACCCAGGCCTCCCACTCTATGAAGCAGGCAGGAGTCACCTCCCCTCCCGCCCCTCCTCCACCCCAACAACTGCAGCCTCCCAAACTGTGGCTGCAGACCCAGGCATCTCTACACTCTTAGGGGCCCCGGCAGGCCTCCTCCTACCCTCACAGGCTTGGAAGTGCCTGCTCCTACTGCCTGGCTTCTTCCTGCTGTAGGCACCTGCTTCGATCTTGAAGCAAAGTCAGGCTGAGCCCAGGCACCGTTGGAGCCCGGCCAAGTGTGCACACACTTGGGGCAGCGCTGACATGCCAGCTCCTTGCCATCTCAGCCACTTCTGGACTTTGGGCACCAACAAGCATAGGAAGGAAGCCAAGGGGGGCTGAGGGCAGCTCGATGCTGGCCTGCAAGTGCCCCTTGTCAACTACAGCCTGGATACCGTGGATGGCAGCTGGAGGCAGACAGGTTCCTGGGTGGAAGTGGGCAGATCCCTGGTGAGGCTCCACATTCAGGCAAGGGAGGGCCTGAAGACTGTGGGCTGGACTGCCAGTCCTATGGACCAGAGTAGGAACTCATGGTGCCTTTTCCAGGCCCACCCATGGCCACCCGTGGACCAATCGCACACACTTCCTCCCCTCGGAGGCCCATAAAAGTCCTGGGCTCATCCAGAGCGGAGCACACATTGGGATGAACAGCTGCAGAGAGGAGCTACCCACTCCAGGGACTCCTCTCTGCTGAGAGCTGCAGAGACAATGGCATAACTTGTCTGCAGAGAGGAGCTTCCTACTCCAGGATCTCCTCTCTGCTAGGAGTTGAACACTTGCCACTGGGACACCCTGGCTACAGAAAGGAGCTGCCCTCTGTGGGACAGTGAGCTGTTCTATCCCTCAATAAAGCTCCTCTTCATCTTGCCCACTCTCCACTTGTCTGCATACCTCATTCTTCCTCGTCACAGGACAAGAACTCAGGACCCATTGAATGGGGGGGCTAAAAGAGCTATAATGCAAACAGAGCTGAAACATGCCCCTTGCTTGCCATGTTGCAGGCAAAGAGAAGGAGAGATGAGCTGTGGCCTTTCAAGGAGCCCAGACCTCGGAGCTCCCCGAGCCAGGGCTGTGACTCCCTCTTTAAAGCCCTGCAGTTCCTGGGATCTCCAAGCTTCCAGGTGTCACCATATTCCCCAGTGCCAGCCATGGGAGCTACTTGTGTTGCATCTGGTTCAGCTGCAGCTTCTCAGAGAGCTAGCACCCATGCCAGCACCTGGAGCTGCCCACCCCACTGCAGCAGCCAGCATGTCTGTCTGGTTGCAGTGGCCGGACCCCAGACTCATTTACACACCCCTCACCATTCCATGCCTGGCTCATCCTTGACAAGCATGGGGCCCAGGCCAGTAGTGTGAGACAAGTGCAGCCTGCCTATAGCCAAGTGGGAGAAAAGAGCCCAGAAGGCCCGAGCAAAATTTGGGCAAAGTTACCACCAGCTACAGATATTTCCAGCCAGAAAAATGGCACCCCAAAGATCCCATAACACAGTCTTGATTTTGGATTTCCAGAACTATTAGAAAACAAATTCTGTTGTTGAAGCCACACAGCCTGTAGGTATTTTGTTATGGGAGCCCTAGCAGACAAAGACAATAAGTAAATGCAATAAATGTTTGGAGAAATGGTGTTGGGCAGAACACTGGGACCACAGGAGGGAGGGGTCAACATATCTCTCTTTTGTATTATTATTATGCATTATTATGTGTTGCATTATTCATTGTTTTCCTAATATGCCAGTCTCCATAGCTTTGCCCTTACTGTTTTCCTCACTGGGCAAATGCAGCTCCCTATCTTCTCTCTACTATCAAAATCGGCCCATCTTTTAAAGCCAATGCCATTACCAAATTCTCTATAAAGACTTTCCTCTGTTCCAAACTTGATTTTACCAGTCTTTTCTCTTGGTTCCCTTACCACATTTTGGGTGTGCGCATGCCTTTCTCATAGTCCTCATTTTCTGCAGCTTTAATTTTGATTCTTTGTGTTTTTTTGTTTTGTTTTGTTTTGTTTTTTGAGATGGAGTTTTGCTCTTGTTTCCCAGGCTGGAGTGCAATGGTGCGATCTTGGCTCACTGCACCCTCTGCCTACCGGGTTCAAGCAATTCTCCTGCCTCAGCCTCCCAAGATTACAGGCATATGCCACCACGCCTGGCTGATTTTGTATTTTTAGTAGAGATGATGTTTCACCATGTTGGTCAGGCTGGTCTTGAACTCCCAACCTCAGGTTATCCGCCCACCTTAGCTTCCCAAAGTGCTGGGATTACAGGCATGAGCCACTGTGCCTGTCCAGATTCTTTGTATTTTTAACTCACCTATTCTCCCAATTTTAAGTGCCTCAACGGAAGGAAATGTCTGTCACTCATTTATATGTACTTACTGTACCTATTACTGGGACTTGCACACAGTAGATGCTCAATAAATATTTATTTAATCTGTACAAGGGGAAACTCCTGCAAGAATAAAGAGAATTATACATTTTTGCTGACATTTTAACAAAAATATATACTTTCTCCTTTTCTGAAAAAGAAATGGTGGGGTTATTTTCCATTCTCTTGCAAATTATGAACTTAAAAGGGGTAACTAAAAGAAACTGACCATCCAAGTTTCTATGTCTTCAAGCGTCAGTGTATCCAAATCTAGAAGTTTGGGTTAAACACACACATTCAGAGTTGATCTCTAGCACACTTCTCTGTAGGTATGAAACCAGTTGGGATTGAAGAGTTACTGGAAATTTAACTTCTAGAGAATGAGAACTCTGACCTAAAAATTTAACTTCTTCTTTTTTTCCTGTCCCCTACGTTATGTCCTCAGCTTCTGAAGCCCTTTCTTCTATACCCTTTGCTAAATTTTATTAAGATCTTTACCTTAAAGATCATTAATTTACCATTAAGATCTTAATTTACCATTAAGATCATTCACCTTAAAACTTCAGAGGGCTCACAGAATAGCTTCAGAATTCCCCCACTAACTCTCAGTACAAACAAGTACTCTTAACCCTAAATGCTTTCCTCTTCTTTTCTTTCCGTTAAACCTTAATTTTAAAAGTGTAATGAAAATATTTCTGACCTGGTGCAGTGGCTTATGCCTGTAATTCCAACACTTTGGGAGGCCAAGGTGGGTAGATAGCTTGAGCTCAGGAGTTCGAGCCCAGCCTGGCAAACATGGTGAACCTCTGTCTCTACTAAAAATACAAAAACTAGCTGGGTGTGGTGGCATGTGCCTGTAGTCCCAGCTACTTCAGAGGCTGAGGTGGGAGGATCATCTGAGCCCGGGGGAAGGAGGTTGCTGTCACCCTCCAGCCTGGGCGACAGAGCGAGACCATGTCTCAAAAAAAAAAAAAAAAAAGTCTAAAGAACTTCAGTAACTCAAACATGAGTCATGCTGGAATTAAACAGAAAAAAAACCTGTCTTGCTCTGCTGAGCTGTTAACACAGTAGTCTTCATATAAACCTAAGCTAGGAAATCCTATTCTCATTTGCTCAATGGAATGCTACACAGAAATGAAAGACCATAATGTGGAATGAATGAAGCTACTCAAAAGAATAAATACTCTCTCTTTATTACAAAGCTTGAGAATGAGCAAAATTAATATCTAGTTGTTGTAAGGATTAAATGAGTAGATTCATGCAAAGCCCTTGAATGAATAGATTAATTGAAAGTAGTCACTTTTATCACCATGAGGGTTGGTCACTGAAACCCCTCTGAAATAATTGTACTCATTAAGTGGTCTTTTTTTGACACAGAGTCTCACTCTGTCACCCAGGCTGGAGTGCAGTGCTGCAATCTCGACTCACTGCAACCTCTGCCTCCCAGGTTTAACCAATTCTCCTGCCTTAACCTCCCGACTACAGGTGTGTGCCAAAACCTCCAGCTAATTTTTGTATTTTTAGTAGAGACGAGGTTTCGCCACGTTGGCCAGGCTCATCTTGAACTCCTGACTTCAGGTGATCTGCCCACCTCAGCCTCCCAAAGTGTAGGGATTACAGGCGTAAGCCACCGCACCCAGCCGCATTAAGTGGTCTTAATGAAGAATCTTAAGCCGCCCTGATGACATGGTGATGAAACCTCCAGTAAGCTAACTTCACTCAGAAGACTGGTCACCTCCATCAGGACTTGCAGGTAGAGGTGATGCTAGCAGTAAAATAAAGCTCACTGAAGGGCAGGAAGCAGAGAAGGGTATGGCTCAGGCGAGAGATCCAGTGAAGAGTGGCTAGCAAGGTATTTCTGAGAACAGCATGGGGAGGGTGGGAGAAACAGGAAAGCAGGTGTAATAGAAGCTCTGGAGTGGGACTTTAAAGAAACCCCCACACATGATAACTTCCATTACCCTTCCTCAAGCTATCCCAAATAAGTGCAATCCACGGGCAGTACTTTTTATAATGTGAGAGAAAACCATAGGCTTGCTTTGAAAACAGCTTCAGGAGATGTTCCTTAGCCCTGTTCTTAACCAGGACATCCCTCCTTTAACACCGAATCTGGAGCAGCCCCTGGGTCCTTGGTCCCTCATTCCCTAAGACAGCAGCCTGTTCATCCTGCCTTAGATGGTCCAATGAGGCAGATGTGAGGGACAGGAATTCATCCCTTCTCTGGTTGCAGAGTTATGTCCCACAGTGGTATTTTTCACTGTACTCTATCTGGCTACATGTTGAACCTGCAAACATACTGTTAATGCTCTTTTTAATGTTCTGTAGTAAGAATATATGCATGCTAAAAAATGTTGAATAGCAGAAATATCACTTTTTAACAACTGCGACATTTCTATTTATTTCTCTCCTTTTCCATCTACTCTCCTTTTACTCAGGAATTTGCAGATTCAAAGTAACTTAACTAGTGGTTTGGAGATTTATAATAGATTTTATCAAGAAGGCTTTGAAAGTACTTTTAAAAATACTATATTCCTTATATTTCACTCTATAAATGTAAAAGTGTCTCCATAAAGAGCCAAACTGCACTTAAACTGTCATTTTCAAATTCATGGACACTCATAATCCATAATTAATTATAATCCTCAGTAATTATAATGACACCATTAAGTTCTTCACATCTCAGGATTTGTTCTACATGAGAATGATCTTAACTCGATTATACTTCAGCAACCTGAGTTGTCACATAATTGCTCTCTGAAACTCACGAATGGTGACACCACAGGTACTTAACAAATGCTGTTGGATTTTCTTATCCTGATCAGGTTTCCTTTTTCCTCACCTCTAAAAAAAATGATGTAGGGAAGGTAAAGGCATGGAAAAGGAAATATAAACTGTTCGTGACACTTTTCAAATGAAATGATAATTCAAATTATGTTTTGGGTAATAGAAAAATGGAGCCTTAGGCAAAAATTGTAGACTAGTTGGCATTCCTCTAGCTACAGTAAGTGAAGACTGAATCTTTGACTCTATACATCTTGAAAGTATCCTAAGGGGAGCAGACTTTGGGTTAGTTCTGATAGTATGGTTTTCTCAAGAAAAGTCCCACAGGCTGGGTGCAATGGTTCACGTCTGTAATCCCAGCATTTTGGGAGGGCCTAGGTGGGCAGATCACCTGAGGTCAGGAGTTCAAGACCAACCTGGCCAACAAGGCAAAACCCTGTCTCTACTGAAAATACAAAAACTAGCCAGATGTGGTGGCAGGCACCTGTAATCCATCTACTCAGGAGGCTGAAGCACGAGAATCGCTTGAACCTGGGAGGTGGAAATTGCAGTGAGCTGAGATTGTACCACTGCATTCCAGCCTGGGCAACAAAGTGAGACCCTGTCTCAAAGAAAAAAAAAAAAGAGTCCCACAAACTTTGTTCCCTAATGAACTGTGCTATGTTGAACCATATGCATTTATAAATGCAGGGTATACTTTGTCTCTAATAGATTGGGTTAACTTTGCCTATGTAATCCGTCACAGTTTCCCAAGATAAGGGATTATGGACTTAACAGGATCATCCATGAGTATATTGAAATTGTATGTAAAATTGTGTGTGGGAGCATGTGCTTTTTCCTGGAAGAATTGGTGTATATTGTGGATCATATTTTCAGAACGGAAATCATTCTCATTATAGAAATAAGGGCAAATTTTTCTGGGTGAGAACCAGAAAAAAAACAAAAAACAAAAAACAACCAAGGAGCCCAAGAGCAAAGTCTAATGCTGGTACAAGACAGCCGGAGGGGTGGGTGGAAGGAATGGCACAGGCAATGGTTCTGAAGCATCAAACTAGAAAATAGCTGTCCAAGAACAGAAAGCCATCCATCCCAGAATGATAGGGTTTATTTATTGCAAATACTCGGAGTTCATTTGCCAGAATTGATTTTTTTGAGGCAGGCTCACACAAATCATTCAGGTCAAAAGACTCTCCAGCCAAGCCCTAATGGACAGAGGAAAGATGTCTGATGTGAACCATAGGTGGGTAACTACTTCAGCAAACACGCAGGAATTTGATGAGGAGGAGGGAATATACTGGCTGAATTCGTGTGCTTAGACCTTAACTGAGGACCGCATAAAGGACTCATCATATAGGTGGTTCCTTTCAGGTCTTTTCAGTTAGTTTATGATTTGGCCAGAGGTCATTTTTCTCCAAAATAGCACATCTGTTTTTATTCATTCACTCTTAGCTAGGAATTCAGGATGTATGGTGACACTGGAGCAGTTAGATGCAGGGACAGGAGGGAGGTGGGAAGGGAGAGACACAAGGGGAAGGGCACATGGACTGAGGGACAGCAGTTCTGCAGAGCTTCACATCTCCCAGGAGGAAGAGTGGAAGGGCCTGGGATCATAGCACTGTTCTGGTAAACTGAGGCCCTCCTGTTCCATATGTCAATCCACTATTAATGCTTCATTTCATTAATTCTTGAAAGCCTTTTTTTTTAAATGAATATTTTCCAAGGAAATAAAAGAACACTCCTGGGAGGATCAATGCTTAAGACCTCTTCAGCTTCCACCTCAAATTTTAGTTAATACCATAACAAGGGGTGGGAACACAGAGGAAATATGAGAGAGTGATGATTATGTTCCATAATTTTGCTAAGAAACCTACCTTTTTCAGTGTTCCTGTCCCAGCAGTATTTAAAATCATTATTGGCTTACATGTCAAAGGTTCAGGGATCAAATTTTTGAAATAAAACTTTCCTCCAGTGAACTGACAAGTATAAGTATACTTACATGGATAATAGGATAGGATACCTGAGATTATAATGAGCTTTACCAAAGGTGGCTGACTCCCATTTCCCTTACGAGTTACACCCTTCCCAACCTACAATTAGATCTGCTGGCTAGATGCCACATGAAATGTAAAGTAAACTTTTCTTCCCCTTAAAAATTGTAGAAAAATTACTGGTCTAAAGCTTTGGGTAATATTATACTTTTTATTTGGACACTTTGGTTTAAAGACTTTTATTGTTTAAAACTGTATATTTTATTGTCATATGTTTTAGCTGTCAAGAAAAATTTATTATCAACCATAACAAACTTATTTAAAAAGTCCACAGTAAATAGCTTTTGATGTTTTTAAGAATATCTGAATGCTGGCATTCTGGGAGTGTTTGAGGGAAGTCCAGCTTTTAAGATAAACTGATGCTTAGAATGTATAGAAAGAATGTTATCTACCTTTGTAAACTGAGATCTCTTTGGGCCCTTAAAAAAAGCAAGAGAGTTATCTTTCTCTTTAGACTATGGATACACAGGAAGAGGAAGGTGAAAACTGAGTTGGTTGGGTAATGGACTATTTTAAGTGTTTCATGTTGATTTGGCGAAAACAACTATTTTTCTTGTTTAAAAACTACATTTCACATCAAGATTGAATGATTTTAATACTTTAAACATATATTTGTTTTGTTAAAGTAACTAGAAGTGATTTTATTTTAGGCTTATTCTTTCACCTCTGCTTCTATGAAATGATTCATGTTACACTGAAATGTAAACTACCCGAGTCTGCAATAGGGAGAAATTTCTTCAATGAAAAGAGGTATTTTTCTATCTATGAATGCTGCATATTTGTCAAGGAAAAACTGTTAGTGGTTTTGCTGCTTGACTTTTTCCATTTCATGTATTATTTAAATAAACACATTAATTTTAAATTTGGAACTGTTTAGACAGTTAGCTTTCCTGAGTCATCTAAGACCACTCTCTGTTCACCTTACTGTCAATTATCTTTTTTTTTTTTTCTAGTCTCACGGCAGTTCCTTAACTCTCTCCTTATAGCACCTACCTTTCTTTACCTACCATTTTATCATTCTTCTTTCTCTGTATCTGACTTTGTTTTTGAAAAGAAACAGATTAAATTTGCATTTTTCAAATTGTCCAAGTTGGGGAATGACCCTTTACATATAATACAAGTGAAGATGAGTGAACTTCTGTGAACTTTTCTTTCTTCTGTGAACTTTTGTACCATTCATGAGCCAGAGAACCAATTTTTGGTATATTACATATGCTGTGTGTGTGTGTGTCTGTGTGTATTTAAATATATCTTCTTAGTTAAAAAATTGAACGGTGTAAAATAAAATAACAACATTAAAGTCCAATTTGAATTCATTTATATTAAGCAAAATACACTAACACACATACCAAAGCTTTATTTCAGATTCTCTTGGAATCTTAGAGTCAGAAGTTAGGTCATCTGGCCCAAACTCACCCACTTCTCATTAAAGCAATGTTGGAAGATCATCATTCACATCTGTTTGGAGGTCTCAAATAATGGACAATTCTTTCTGCCTGTTTTAAATAGCTTTTTTCCCTATTGATTCATGTGTTGATTTGTTTATCTCCTTGTCATTTATCAGACACAAACTATGTCAGTCACTGGAAAGCACAGTCATCTTTTCGGGTATATTTCCTGCTCTGCAGGAATGTAAATTACTGTGGGAAGAGACAGCTATGTAAATGTGTAAATGATAGCATGTAGTACGGTCATTAACACTACACAGATACGAAGCCGTGGATGAGGCCAGAGGACCAGACTCATTACCTCCTCTTGGAGGGCATTGTGAGGCTTCATAGGGTCACATTTGTGATAGTCCTGAAGGTGTAACAGTTGAAGAGGCAGAAGGAAGACATTCCAGGTACAAAGAAAAACACATGCAAAGAAACTCAGTAAGAAGAGACTGGAAAGACAGGGTAGTTGGAGGTCTGTTTCATGGAACCTCTTAAGAGAAAACTAGATTTTATCAGAAGGGGTGAGAAGATAGGTAATTTGGGGGAGAGGTAGCAAGGGAAAAGATAGAGGATGAGTCTGGAACGATAACTGGCGGTTCTGAGTAGGAAAACCCACGTCTGTTAAGGAATTGGATTTTATCCCATAAGCAACATGAAGCCAACTAGTGCTTTCAACTGTAATAATAATAGCTATCACTTATATTGCAGTTTCACTGTGGTGGGCATTGTCCTAAGTATTTTAGATACATTAACTTAGACTTTGTACCAACCCTATGAGGTAAGAACTATTATCATCCCCATTTTAAGATGATGAAACTGAGGCACAGAGAGGTTAGGTAAGTTACTTAAGACCACACAGATAGTAGTGGACAAAACTGAGATTTGAACTAAGTAAGGGAGTTTTAGAAAAATAACTGATAGCAATGTGGAGTGTGGCCCAGAGCTAGTGGCAAGAAGACTAGTCCGGAGGCTGTTATAATAATCCAAACAGAAGAGTTTGTATTGAGACAGCGGCCAGGATGGAAAAGTACATCAAAAAACATACTGTGTCAAAATTTTATCTCTTATATGCTTGCTGTGGGATGCAAAGCACTCTGAGTTCTCTCGAATGATTTCATCATAAATCAGAACTTTGATAAAGAATGGCTACAGAAGAACTTAGCAAATATTTATTGCATGCTCATTCACGCAAGCCCTGGTGCAACTCTGCTCTACCTTCAGGTATCATTTGCTTCGTTTTTATTACAACTAAATTTCCTAGTAGAAATATAATCTAGCATTTAAAATTTGGCATGGTATTTCCTTCATGCACAGGTATTCCCAGAGAGATGTTCTTTCATATTTTCTGACCAAACGAAAATAAGCCACTAGTGTCTTGCTATGAATCCCTGTCAGAAAGTGGCTCATGTTTTGCCAGAGTTTGGGTGGGCAGTGGGCCAATCTCTAATGATTTGAGTAAATCATTTGAACCCAAACACTCTCTTCTTGTTTTAAAACCTCCACAGACTAATGGTGGTCTGCCTAAGGACGTGGTTGTTCCTGCCTGCATTCTCCATGTGTTCCCTCCTGACTGGCACAGACTCCCTCTGTGTGGTTGATGGGAGTGAGGGGTGGAGGTTGCTGTTCACATTAAGGCCCTTACAAGGCAAGCCAAGGCAATTTTCTGAATACTTAATGGGAAAGTTGGGGTTGGGTGTTAAGTGTCCAGGAATTTGTCTGAATTTACTTTGCCAGTGAACAGATAAGACATTTGCTCACTATTTATTCAACAAATCATTATTGAACTCTATTATATGCTAGGTTTCATGCTAATTGCTTAGAGTCAGAGACAAATAAAACATTGTTTGTGACTTCAGGAAGGTTACCTCCCAGCTCCCCATATCAATAAAAAGAAACCACATTAGTTATTGTAACAGAGTGAATTCAGTATTGGGAATTGGCTAAGTGGGTGATGGACAACTGAAAAGGCAAGAGGGGGCACTGAGGTCATAGAGAGACAGAAGTTGCAGGAAGCAGCTCACATCTCTAGGGCTGGAGGAACAAAGGGAAGAGCAAGGGCTGCAGAAGTGGTGCCTGGGACTTCGAGGAGGGGCCATCTTTCAGTAGCAGATACTCTTGGGGAACTGATGAAGTTGGTTTTGGAAGCAGGATAAAAGCTGGAAACTGGTCCTGACAGCCATTCCCAAGGAGAAGGACCATTCCAGGTGATACTGATAGGAAATAGGAAACACACAGGAAAGAGAATGTCCCTTCTCTGTCTCCTTTCAGTATCCTTCTTTTGCCCCCTATTGGCAAAGTCTACTGGACAGCAACTGGCAAAGAAGAAATGTCCATTGGACTGACTTGTGCAGATGGAAATGCAAGCAGCTCAAGCTTTCTAGCAGGAGGTTCAGTCTAGGCCTAAGCTGGAAGTGAAATATGTTTGAACATGTTGCATTCTAGAGAACTGGATATCCAGAATTTGATTTGTGTGCTCTTGCTTCAGGATCTTTGCCCTGGTCTTCCTTCCTTGTTCCCTCCCCTCCCCTCCCCTCCCCTTCTGTCCCACCCCTTCCCTTCCCTTCTCACTGAGTCTAGCTCTGTAGCCCAGGCTGGAGTGCAATGGTGCAATCTCAGCTAACTGCAGCCTCCGCCTCCCCAGTTCAAGGGATTCTTGTGCCTCAGCCTCCTGAGTAGCTGGGATTACAGGTGTGCAAGTCATCATATCCCGCTAACTTTTTGTGTTTTTAGTAGAGACAAGGTTTCACCATATTGGTCAGGCTGATCTCGAACTGCTGACCTTAGGTGATCCATCCACCTTGGCCTCCCAAAGTGCTGGGATTACAGGCGTAGCCACTGCACCCGGTCACTTTTTTTTCACTTTCTTCGAGCCTCTGCTTCAGTGTCACTTCTTGATGACTGCAATTGCTACTCCCACCCCTGCCCTTTTATTGTGCTTTATTTTTTTTTCCAAAGTATTTATCATTATGTTAATTAAGCCTGTTAAATTATAATAAATAAATATTTATCATCATGCTAGATACATGAATATATTTAGTTATAACATATTTATTTATTGGTTTATTATTTTCTGTCTCCTCCAACTAGAATGTAAACTCTGTAAGAGTAGGTATATTAGCCCTAATTTTCTAGATAGCCAGAACAAACAGGAGATAGCTAGCTAGCTAGATGAGAAGGGATTTATTAGAGGAACTGGCTTACGTGATTATGAAGGCTGAGAAGTCCCATGATAGACTATCTGCCAGCTGGAGACCCAGGGATGCAGGTAGCATGGCTGGGTACAAATCTGAAACCCTCAGAACCAGTGAAGTCAACGGCCTCTCTGTCTGAGGCCAAAGGCCTGAGAACCCAGGGAGCTGCTGGTGCAAGTCTCAGTGTCTAAAGGCCAGAGAACATGGAATTCTGATGTTCCAGGGCAGGAGAAGAAGGGTATCCCAGCTTCAGGAGAGACAGTGAATTCACCTTTGCTCTGCCTTTTTGCCTCACTCTAGGCCCTCAGGTGCCTGCCTATGTTGAGGGTGGATCTTCACCACTCAGTATACTAATGGAAACACCCTCACAGACACACCTAAAAATAATGCTTTACCAGCTATGTAGGTATTTGTTAATCAAATCGATACCTAAAATTAACCATCACAGCAGAAGTTGTTGTCTTTTGTTCACCAATGTGTCCCCAGCATCTAGAAGTAGACACTCTCTAAATGTTTGTTACATGACCAGATGGATGAGCCGATGCTTAGTTGAGGAAGAATAAGAATGTTCTTTTGGGCAAGAGGCTAATAAAGCTAATAAGGATAATATGGTGTCTGTCTTTGACGTTATCGATCTCTCTCTCATGTAGAGAGGGGCTGCAGGAAGAAACCGAAGGAGGTGTTTCACAAACAGAACTTGTGGAATTGGGTTTCAGCAGTGACCCTTTGTGTTTAGGTAAAAAAGCATGACCTGGGGTGGAGAGAGGACATTTGCAAGGACCTTCACTTTGAGGCCTGAAGGATTGGAAGCATAGAGGACATATGTAGACAAGACTTTGAGTCAGGGCAGCAGTGATGTCTCAGAAACTATACGCAGTTTGGCTCTGCTGGAGTGAATGTTGATGCGGGTGTGGAGAGAAAAGTCAGCAATTTCTGCATGTTTATTTGTAAATATAGTCTCAATGTTCCATTTTCCATAAATGCCACATAAATCTAAATCCCTCCAACATTATTTGGGTTGTACTCCTCCAATACCAAAATTCTTATTTGACTGCCATGAGAAAAAAATTGATAAAAATAATAAAACGTGACCTTAAAAATCCACAGAAAAGCACTTCAAGAGTAATTACATGAAGATATTGGTTGTTGGATAGCATTTGTCCACTCTAAGAAAGCAACGTCCTAGATTACCATACTAAATAACACCCGATCCATAAATTATTAATCTTATAGCCATATGGATATCAGATCAGTTTCTCTGATTCAGTCTTACACACTTTCTGTTCAATTCCTTTTTTTTTTTTTATAGATGGAGTCTCATTCTGTCGCCAGGCTGGAGTGCAGTGGCACAATCTCGTCTCACTGCGACCTCCGACTCCCAGGTTCAAGTGATTCTCCTGTCTCAGCCCCCCGAGTAGCTGGGGTTACAGGCACGTGCCACTACACCCAGCTAATTTTTGTATTTTTAGTAGAGACGGTGTTTCACCAGGTTGGTCAGGATGGTCTCCATCTCTTGATGTCGTGATCCGCCCGCTTCAGCCTCCCAAAATGCTGGGATTACAGGCGTGAGCCACCACACCCGGCCCACTTTCTGTTTAATTCTTAATACTCATCACAGACCTTTGGTCTTGCTTCTGTTTTGTATTACAAAATAATAAAAGTATACAATGCTAGATAGTTATATAGTATACTGACAGTCAAATGTTCTTTTCACACTTTTGGTGGGGTTAGGGGAATTGCATTAATTATATAAATATAATTGCAAAAAAAGGAAAGGAAACTTTCCTTTAGAAATATTTAAAGAACCTTACTTGTGTGTAAGTAGGGTTTGGCCAGGTTGAGCAAATAAAAATGCAGGACACCCAGTTAAATATAATTTCAGATAAGCAATGAGTAATTTCTTACTATAAGTATATCCTGTGTGATACTGGGGACATACGCTACAAAATAATCTGAAATTCAAATTTAGCTGAGTATCTTATATTTTATCTGGCAACTCTATGTTTTTCTGGGTAGTGAGTATTCGCAGTGTGGAGAAGGTCCCTCTCAGGACAAAAATACAGAGGAATCAGAAATAACCTGCTGGCCGGGCATGGTGGCTCAGGCCTATAATCCTAGCACTTTGGGAGGCCAAGGTGGGTGGATCACCTGAGATCAGGAGTTCGACACCACCCTGACCAACATGGTGAAACCCCGTCTCTACTAAAAATACAAAAATTAGCGGTCGTGGTGGTGGGCACCTATAGTCCCAGCTACTTGGGAGGCTGAGGCAGGAGAATCGCTTGAACCCTGGAGGCGGAGGTTGCAGTGAGCTGAGATCTTGCCACTTCACTCCAGCCTGGGTGACAGAGCGAGACTCCGTTTCAAAAAAAGAAAAAAAGAAAAGAAAAGAAATAACCTGCTAAGGTTCTACCACGTGTACTCAAGGCAACTATAATCAACCTGTGCTTTATTGTTTGATTTTAAAAGTTTTTAAGAGAATGCTAAAAATAAAAGAAGTGACTTCTCACTAACTAATCAGGATGTAAAGGAGGTGTATCACCCTTTAAGGCATGAATCCATTGTTTCTACAGGAAAAGTTTTGCCTCAACATTCCCAGCCTGTAGTTAATTCTGTTTTAGGAAATGTTTCTTATCACTGAGATGCAGAACTGAAAATTCATTCTGTTACTTACCTACTGGTGAGATTTCCAAGTTAGGATTAGAGCTGTGGATCTATTTTAGTTACCAACCATGGAGTGAAATTTTTATTGGAAAACAAAGGCTTGTTTTATTAGTTGCTGTGGAATTTAGCAGGTGAAGCTTTCTCTGGCGGGAGTATCTCTGCTTAGTTTTGATTTTCCTGGGAGGAAAACAAAGTGAGGCTTGTGCACCAATCAAACACGTGGAATGCCCATTGCTTTTGCAGAGAAACAAGCAGGATTGGAGTTCAAAAGTATTAACGTGTACAAAAATCCTTAGGAACACATCCACCCAGGTTTTTAGTTAATGAGTATCATGCCAAGTCTCCCTGTTATGTTTCTTTTACACATGGAATTTCCATTGGTTTAGATCTTAAAGAGGTCTGAAGCAGAACAGCATCCCTGTGGAAATCACATGTTTTATTTGGATTCCACAGGAGTAAAGAGCTGAATAAGGCAAAATATTATTTCTATTAGAAATGTATTTACTTCAAGAAGATATGAATCGGTGCTAAAAATATTTTTGCAGGATATACAAACAAAATTAGATCAAAACACTGAGGGCAGAAGGAAATGGGGAATTATTGTTTAATGGATACAAAGTATCATTTTGGGAAGATGAAAAATTTCTGGGCTGGGTGCGGTGGCTCACACCTGTAATCCCAACAATTTGGGAGGCTGAGGCAAGAGGATCGCTTGACCCCAGGAGATCAAGACTAGCCTGGGCAACATAAGGAGACCCTCATCTCTAAAAACAAAAAAAAAAAAAAAGAAAAAAAGAAAAAAAAAATTAGCCAAACATGGTGGTGCATGCCTGTAGTCCCAGCTACTCAGGTGGCTGAGGTCGGAGGATGACTTGAGCCCAGGAGATAGAGATTGCAGTAAGCCCAGATCGCAGCACTGCACTCCAGCCTGGGCAACAGTGCCAAATTTCTGGAGATGATGATGGTGAGTGGGAAGGAAATAGCACTTTAAATTTAGTAATTAATTTTTCACTTTATCTAAGAGTTGTTAAGATCTTCATAGAAAATATCTTGCCTTTAATAAGCTGCAGAAGAGTTAGGAATTATTAATTGGAGATCCTGGCTGACCTTATTTATCACTCAATTCATAATCTGTAATTAATGCAAGTTTACACCAAATGGTTAATATAGCAGAGAGTATGTTGTTGTGATTGCTTCCAAGTGTAGACTAGTTGATTTTGCCACAAATTTCTAAATTACTGGATTTAGTAGTAATTTAGTAAATTGCCACTAAATTACAAAGGGACGAGGATATAGTTTCAGACATAACTGCAAATGATATCGATGTTTATGTTGGTGGTAAAAAAAAAAAGTAAGGAAATGGCATATACCCATGTATGAACCAAAGAGAATGTAGAATGTGTAAATCAACTTTATGAATAACTAACCTTATTAGCTCTGTTAATTAACCCATCTACCTGTCTGAGCCAGTTGGTGAGTACGGAAAAAAAAAAAAGCAGGAAAATTTTCCTTAAAATTTTCTCTCCTGATTCAGATTCACATGTCCATTATCTATTGTCACCCACAAATAGCTTTTGAATAGCTCTCACAGTTCTGCAGTCAGGCTGATGCCATTATACAGACGTGGGTAAACTCCAAAGATCAGGAGCTGAGTGGGAGGAGACTGAATAGTGCACTTTTAAGGATTTCACAGTAGTTTCCTCAAGTGTTGCACTCTTTCTACATTCAAAGATCAGTTAGTTAACTGAGAAGATCAGGATTGGGAGAGAGGAGATTGTTAACTAGTCCTGTCTCTGGGACTACCGAGCAATTTGGCCTTAGGAAAACCACTATGCCTAGCTGGAAGGGCATTAGTTCCTTCCTCTGTTGACATGCATGGTTTCCAAAGTCTCCTTCCAGCTTTATACTCTGATTGCATGATTCTCCCCACCTGTGTGATTTTAATAGTAAAGTCATCAAACCCATGGTAATTGTGACGGTTTTCCTGAATGGACCAGGCAGCCATGGAGGTGTGCAAATCCTTCTCCTGTTCTTGAGCCTGAGGAGAGAAAGTGGCTCCAGAGCGCTGGTGGATGCTATAGGATGAGCTGGCAACCTTGTGTCTTATAAATTGATGTCTTGGGGTTTGATTGCTAAGAGGGGAAACCTACTAAAACGATTCTTAGCCAAATGGGAGATTTACTGGAAGGACATGGAATTGTCATAGAACTTAAGGGCAGAACATTTAGCTGGATCTCATAAGGGACTGGGGAATCAAAAACTGAAAAAAAGGGAACTAAGATGATCACCTCTCAGATAAGTCTTCTCTTTTTCCATCTTTCTCTCCTTATCCTTATTTCCTTCTCATCATTCCTGTTGCTCTCCACCTTTTCCCGTCAGTTTTGAACATCTTACTGATGCCTAACCTAATTATAGGTTTGGACGACATTTCTAATTTAGCTTGCAAGAGTGGAGCCCTGTATTGTGCATTGCAAAATCCATGACGTGAGACTTTCTAGGCCTGTTTGAGTTCAGTGTTCATACCTGGTCTGGTTTGCTGTGGCAATGACTGTTGTGCATTCAGCTCAGTGCCCATTCAGAAGGGACTCTTGGAGCACATTGTCTTAAACAAGGATTGGATATGAATACCTCCTTAAGATTGTTTTGGTTGCAAGCAGCAGCAATCTTCTTTGACTAGCCAAAAAAAAAAAAAAAATGTTTTGGAATTATACAGGGATATCTCCTATAACCAAAGGAAACAGGGCAGGTCCTGGGTCTTTGGTAAAGGGTCTTGATAGATTTTTTTCTTTAGGGAACTGCCATTTGTGACTCAGTTCTACTCAGTAACTATATTCTCTTTGTGTTTCTCTATGCCTCATTTAAAATTTCTGGGGCAAAGTGTCTAAATGGTCTGGTTTAGGATATGACCACCTTTGAATTAATCTGTTATGTAGACAGGGGACATGGTAAGCGCAACCAGTTTGTCTCAGTTTTCCCAAAACTATCACAGTTTAAGCACCGGAAGTCCAGCATCCTGGTATCCCCCTCAGTCTTTAACAAACACGTAGCTGGTCACACTAGGACATGGTCTCTTGTGCATATGTGGCCCATAAAAGGACTGCCTCTATGTATTTCAGCCATTCCTACAAAAAAAGGAATTGTGGGAAGCTATAAGGAAACATTTCACAGAGCGTCTATTACATTCTACTTCTTGGCACCCAGTGTGGGCGCACACACACACACACCACACACCACACCACATGCACACTCTCTTTTTCCCTTCCTTTCAAAAACATACTTTGCCGCTATGTGAATCGGTTATTTCATGTACCACCACAAATGGTAACCTTACCAATGGGAGAAAACCCAAAGGTGTAATCTTTTACCTCTTTTAGAGTTAATGCTATGCCGTCTACGTACAGACTTTCTACATGATATCCATTCCTCATTTTCTTCTACTGTCATCCTATCTCCATATATATTGCAACATATGGCCTTTTGCTGGCAAAAAAGAAAAATTTATGTATTATACCATTCCTTTTTAAAAAGGCAAAGAAAGGGCTTGGTGTGCAAGAGAGTATTTATTAGGAACGAAATGGAGCAAAGAAAACAATAAATGCAACAGTCCTCATTACTGTAGCTGGTATTGAAGCTTCTTTCTTCTGGGCTCATTCCATAGTTCCCTGTGACTTCACTTAGTATCTCATTTGGTTGGGGTGATTTGCTCAATGCAGCAACCTGAGGAGTATGATCCCTTGTGGTCCTGCCTTTATAGGGTTGTGGTAGCCATCTTTTGCCTTTACATCTGGGTATGGCAGTTCGAGAAAGCATCCTCAAGGATAAAACATGCTATTCATGATCTATTTATTTTTCTTTGATGACTAGGACAATCCCCCTAGTCAACCCCATGACTCACTGTTTTGTCTGTTCCCTTAGATGACACCATGGATTCCGTTGCACGGAGTCTCTGAAGTCCAAAATTTTTAAGCATAAGGTACAACGTTCTTCATGATCTGGCCTTGTCTTTTCTCCTTATGCTTGCTCTTGCATCCACCATCTGACACTTTGCTTAACTCCTGGCCAGCTACCGGTACAAGCCAAGCTCTCATTCCATACCATTCTTCTCCTCTGTATGCCCTTCTCCACCTTGACTGTCCTTCAACTCTTATTCATCATTTATTTCAGTCTCAATTGAAGAGTCGTTATTTCTAGAAAGCCTTCTCTGCCCAGCTCCCTACGTTGCACCGTTCCCTACTGCACCACCAGAGTGCCTCTAACACTTGAGGGTTTCATTGCTTATATATTTGTGTTTCTGTGCATAAGCTTCCCCAGGGAGCCGCCGCTGTTTATTCTATAGCTAGTTTTATTTATTTATTTATTCTATAGCTAGTTTTATTCTATAGCTAGATTTATTCTATAGCTAGTTCCTCGCCCTGAGTGTAAGCTCCACCAGAGCTGGGGCTGTCCTCTGTTCACTCTATCCCCAGTCCCTACAGCAGTGGCTGGTTGTTCACAGGCCATATACAGCAGGTGATAATAACGTGAATTATCGCACTGTCTTGCGGAGTGATTTACTTCTGTTTTTACTTATATCAACTTTTAACTAGATTGTGAGGACAGAGGTCAGTGTCTGAGTCATCTTGTGCCTCACTGGGCTTGAGCAGAATAGACGCCTGGTCAAGCATTTGCACACTGGTCGATGGATACACTAGAAAGAGCAGGAGCGCGAAAGGGAATTTTTTTGGCGCCTGCCTCGCCCTTTCAAGCCAAGCTCCCCCGCTCTCTGCCCCTTGCCCGCCGCCCGCCGCCTGCCGCCAGCAATCCCTCTCCCGCGGAGCAGTAGTCAAGCGAGGCCAGCCGGCCGGGAGCGGGCGGGGGGCGGGACTTCCGGTCCCGCTCGCGACGCGGACCGCGCCAGGCGGAAGCCCGGCTCCGGGCCAGGATCTGAGAGCCCGGACTGGAGGTGAGTTCGCAGCCGGAGCGTTGCAGGCACTTGTTTCCTCAGTGGATGCTTTTCGGCGTGCCGCCGCCCGGCGCCGCGGGACTGGGAGACCGGGTAGGGACGGGAGAGGCGGCACCTCCCGCGCGTGTGGAGGGAGAGCCGGGACCCGAGGCGTGCGAGAAGGGCCAGGACTGAGAACGGGGAACCAGGAGAGCCCTAAGGGCAGCCGTGAGGGGCTGGGGAGGGAGGCACCGGGGACCCTGAGGCCAAAGAGGCCCTGAGACTGGAGGTTGAGGATGACATGGGGCAGAGATGCATCCCGGAGGAAAGTAGTCATTCGTGGGGGCGTGTCCCGGGTCCTGGCGGATTGTCTGCGAGGGTGGCATGAGATGGCAAAGGTTGGCTTCTAGGGAGAGGTTAGAGAGGAGGGAGTCAGTCCTTCTCTGCGGGTCGTAGATGAGAAGGGCGTCTTGACCTTACGAACCAGAAAGATGACCAGCCACCTATTGGATGCTGAACTCCTACTGCTTCATTTGCAATTCATGCACTTTTTAAAAAGAAATCTATCCCGCTCCGCGCGTGTGGATTTCGGGAAAATATTGTATATTCCTAGGGACCGCTTGAACTCTTGCTTCACCCACATTCTGCGTTTCTTTGTCAAACTGATAGTAGTTAAAAGTTCTCTTCACCCAAGGAAGCCAACCAAAGTTTTCCTTTTGAACTCCTCTCTACCCTGCAGAGTTTAGCTTGTCTTATTTCCTTTGTCATGCGATGAACTAAATGCTTTTAGAATTATGGTGATAATCACATGGAAAGCCAGTGCTGTCAATGTTTGCAGTTGCAGCTCATTGTTTTTCTGCCCAACTTTCTAACACATTTTTTCTAAAAGCTATTTTGTTGGGTTTAGTCTTTTAGTTTAACCAGTAAAGGCAATTTTACATCAGGGTGCAGCAAATTACTAGCAGTTCTTAAGATATTACTGTTCCTTTTTATTTCTGCTATAAGGAGAATATATATATATATAAAATATTTGCCATTATCAGTGTTTTTAAAAAATATTGATAACCCAAGATCTGTTGTTACACACACATTAGCACATTTAGTTTTCCCAGTGGCCAGTGTTTCGTATGTGGGCTCATTATTATTACCAAAGGTAATTATTTAGTTGTTATTTACCTTGTATTTATGTTTTATTGGATGTGATTAATATGTGCTTCCTAATCTACATAATATGGTATCTCACTCAGTGTAATTAGAAAGGAGTAGATGGTAGTTGAATTGGATTTTGTCACAAAGTGGGAAGAATCATAACACTGTCATTGGTGAAGGGTGAGAGTTGATGATTGCTTTGCGTGTTTCGGGTGTTTCATATTTCAAATGTTAGACGTTTTTGTTTTAAAAATTACTGTATTATTACAGGTAACTTTTAGATCTGATTTGGTGGTCTGACTTGAACTAATTCAGGAAAACTAGAACATTTTATATTTATTGGTACTGCGATGTCTTGCTAGCTTGTAAATTCTTGATGGCCTTGAATATCTATGCTTGAGTGATAATGTCCTTATGTTTAGGAGGACTGCTGATATTTACAAGTGTAAAGCAAGGCCTAAACATAAACAGTGCCTTGATATGTAAATGAGCATATTGAATAAGTTTTCAAATTACAAAATGAAGAGATAACACTGATCTCTAAAGTAATTGAATTAACTGTCATGTTAATTTCTGTGTATGTCTCAATTTAATCTTATTTCTTTAAGTAGACAATATTGTTTATCTGATAAGGCTTGATTTTATTTTTCTTCCGCCTTTTCCCACGGTTTTTGAGAAATAAAGCACTTGAGAAAGCATGCAAGTCTTTAGACATTAGTTCATGGTTGGAGGAAGTGCTCGTTGTTGAAACACAAGAACACTTGCCCTCTTGGGCAAGTTGGGCTAGCTATATATATGAATGGTATGTTGAGGTTTGATTGCCCCGTATTCTGGAAAATCTTTGGAATTGTATTCTTTCTTCTAATTGTTTAGTAAATTTAGCTTTCTATCTAGGTAAATTATTTTTGTTATTTCATAGGATTTAGATGTATTTTACAGTTTAACCAATAATGGCAGTTTTCAATTAAGTACAGTGAACTGCTGGCTATTTTATAGATTCACTATTTCTTTTTATTTCCGAAATATGTACAGTGTCTGTATTGGAAGAACTATCAAAATAGGTATAACCAAAACACTGTCTTCATATATACATACATTTGTCTTCCTTAATCTTTAGTTTGTAAAATATGAAGTAATGTGCTAAGTTGAGCTCGTTGGTTCTATGCTCTTTGGTTATCAGTTTTCTTATATAGTACGTTCTCAATTATCTGCATACCCTAGTTAGAAAGCCATTTCCCGCCACTTGATAGAATCAAGAATATTTGTTACAACGGGGAAGTACAGTTTTTGGACGAGGAGCTACCAAAGAGTGCTGATCTGCTAACTTATGGTCCAGCTGCTGCACTGCCTCTGATGAAACGTGTGGCCCTTAATGAGGTTAACTCACACAGGGTTGACTGCTTTTAGTATCACTTTCTGTCCTTTTCTTCTGGTGAGTTAGGCCTTTTCTCCGATAGTGACCAAGATGACTTGGGTCTCAGAGTGATTCAAAAGGGGATGAGTCACTGCAGTCCTGTTAGTAGGGCCCTGTCCATTCTGCTGAATGTGATCCCATAAATCTTGGCACATTTTCTGGCCTCTAGGCATGTAGTTATGACTGTGAACCTCTTGTTTAGGTTGTTGTTTTAAAAATACTTTTAACACTAAATCATAATTTGTTGGATTATGTAAGTAGACTCAGTTTTGCTTTGAGTGAGGCATCACATGACACTATAGATGAACTTTTCTATTAAAGTGATAGGCTGTAACTCACAATGGCAACTATTATAGAAAACACACTGATTGCCCTTAACCTTTGTTGTTATTATTAGTTTTGTTTTTAATTTTGAGAGCCTAAAGAATAGAAGAACTATTGGATAAATGATTTGCATGGGGGGTGGGGGAAGTTGACCACTACCAGTGACATACTTGGGGTCTTGATGGTGGGAGCTGTCTGCTATAGTTGGAAAGAGTATTTTAGCACTGAGGTTTAGAATTGCCAGCTCCTGGTGACAATATAGCAGAAAGACTTTTAGTTGGTTTTATTACGGTTTTTAAATACCACACAGATGATGCACTCCTTGGTTACCTGCAGGTGGCTGGGAGGGGAATCCCTCCCACCTCTTGTGTGAATGACCTGGTGGAGCCTCTTGAAGCAAAATAGTACCAGTTTGATTTTCACTGTGTTAGTGTATCATTATGGTTCTCTGGAGAAACAGACCATTATCACATATATATGTGTATTTGTTAAAGAGATTTATTTTAAGAAATTGGCTCATGCAATTGTGGGTGTTGGCAAGTACAAAATTTGTAGGTCAGACCAGCAGGCTGGAAATTCAGGCAGGAGTTGATTCTGTAGTTTTGAGGCAGATATCTTTCTTCTTTGGGAAACCTCAGGTTTTGCTCTTAAGGCCTTCAGCTGAGTAGATGAGTCCTACCGACATTATGGAAGGTAATCTCCTTTACTTAAAGTCAACTGATTGTAGACATTAACTACATCTACAAAATATGTTTATAGCAACACCTAAATTGGTGTTTGATTAAATAGCTGGGTGCTATAACCTAACCATGTTGACACATAAGGCTAACCATGACAGCATTTAAAATACTTTTGGTGTATTAAACTAATATGGGCATATAAAATATTGCATAGTCAATAGGAGAATATTGATACGGTTTGGCTCTGTGTCCCCACCCAAATCTCATGTCGAACTGTAATTCTCAGTGTTGGAGGTGGAGTCTGGTGGTAGGTGATTGGATCATGGGGGTGGTTTCTAATGGTTTAGCACTGTCCCTCTAGTGCTGTCTCATGGTAGAGTTCTCACAAGATCTGGTTGTTTAAAAGTGTGTAGCATCTCCCCCTGTGCTGGTCCTTTCTCCTGCTCCACCCATGTAGGACACACAGGTTTTCTCTTTGCCTTCTGCCATGATTGTAAGGTTCCTGAGGCTTCCCCAGCCATGCTTCCTGTACAGCCTGTGGAATCGTGAGCCAATTAAACCTCTTTTCTTTTTAAATTATCCATTCAGGTAATTCTTTATAGCTGTGTAAGACTGGACTAATAAAAGTATCGAAATTCATAGCCCAGTTACTTTTTAAGGGATTTAAAAGCAGTGAAAACCTGGGTTTTCATCATGCCAAAGAATGGAAAATGGACAATTTAATGGCCCCTCCACTCTCTGACATTTAAAAGTTACTCTCTTTTTGTGGTTTTAATATGTTATATATACATATATATATATATACACACACACACACACACATGCATCTGTGTGTTTTTTTTTTTTTTTTTTGAGACAGTGTCTCGCTGTGTTGCCTAAGCTGGAGTGCAACGGCACAATCTCGGCTCACTGCAACCTCGGCCTCCTGGGTTCAAACAATTCTTCTGCCTCAGCCTCCCGGAGTAGCTGAGATTACAGGTACTGGCTACCATGCCTGACTAATTTTTGTGTTTTTAGCAGGGACGGGGTTTCACCCTGTTGGCCCGGCTGGTCTTGAACTCTTGACCTCAAGTGATCCACCTGTCTCAGCCTCCCAAAGTGCAGGGATTACAGGTGTGAGCCACCGCGCCCAGCTAATACGTTGTATATATATTTTTACTTTAAGGTGTTTAAAAACATTTTTAAATTTTGTAACTATTTTTTTTTTAAAGTTTATGCTCTTGCTAATCTTTCTGCTTAAATATTTAGATCTGGGAATTAGTTTTGTGCTTATTTAGCCTGATTCCTCTCATTTATGTTCACCAAAAGGGTCCCAGAAAGATGATTTACCCAGGTACCATACCTAGTAAAAGAACCAGAATTTGAGGCCAGATCTCTTTGTTTCCAATCCAGTGCCCTTTCTGTTACAAAAGTAGTTATAGTTAAGTGAAGCTAATCAAGGGCAAATTTTCTGTAAGGAGGGTGATTTTCAGTCTCTATTTAAGGGAGTATGAATTGATTGTTATGAGAATGGAGGTGATAGTCGGGCTATTCAGTTATATTAGGGGAAGGAAGAGCAGAGAGTAGATACATCATAAAATATCTGAGTAGACTACATAACTCCTTGGGGCACATAGTGAAGTGTGATACCCATGGGGCTTGAAGGGATTTGCAAGCTAGCCATTGGGTGATTCACAAGGAGTATTTGAAAAGACCTTAAGGATAGGGAACACATGGACCAAGAGAAGTTACTGAGAGGACTTCCTTTCTGGAGGCAGTTAAAGATAGGAAAGCATGGTGCTTTTGGAACCCAAGTACTTGGAAACCCTCCAGAAGAGAATTTTAAGGACTCCTTGGGGTATAGAACATTATAGGACATAAATGGATATTCTAGAAGCTTGCCAGGTTTCAGGCATTAATTTGAGCTGAATTATGGTAATAATAATAATTGTCATTTGTTGCTCACTTGCAATCTCAGCACAGTTAAAAGAGACCTTAGGCAAGTTACTGAACTTTATGCTTTACTTGCAAAATATGCATAGTAATACCTACTGTACATAGTCATTATAGGAAATACAAGATAATGTATATAATGTGCTTAGCATAATGCCTGCCACATAGTACTCAAGAAATTGTAGCATTTATTTTACATGGCAGCTGGCTGAGGGTGTTATTAGAAAATATCACTAAAATGAGATCCCTTTTTCCTCCTACAGCTGTATGTTACTCCCACAGGTCTTTTTTATTTTTATTTTTTAAAATTTATTTTATTTTTTTGTGACTTCAGAAATATGCTTATCCATCCCACGGGTCTTTGGCATGCTTTTGCCTTCAAGTTTATAATTTCTAAGCAGGTGCGTGTGTCTGGCCATATGTAGAGTACTTCTCTACCTCTGTGATCAGCAGGGCTGTTGTTTTTGAATGAACAATGCACCTTTTGGCTGTATTTCATTGCAGGTTCCATCTCTTCAAACTGAAATGATGTTCTTAACTACAGTGCTATCTCCAATTAATTTTATTACTCTTCTTGCCTTTTTTTTTTTTTTTTTTTTTGCTTTGGAATGTAACTATTCAGATGGGGTTGGGAAGAGGAGTGGAAAGCACAAGCATTTGAAGTAACATTTTTCTTTAAAGGGTTCTTCCCTTCAGGTTTTGAGTAAACAACTATTTGAATAAAAATAAACTATTTTGACAGATGCCAGCTCCAAAGATAATTGGTTAAAAAAGACATTTTCTGGGATGATGCATCGTAAGATATGAAAGCACTTAAGGATTTGATATGGTTTGGCTCTGTGTCTCCATTCAAATCTCATCTCGAATTGTAATCCCCATGTATTAAGAGAGGGACCTGGTAGAAGGTGATTGAATCATGGGAGTGGTTTCCCCTATGGTGTTCTCGTGATAGTGAAGTTCTCATGAGATCTGATGGTTTAAAAGTGGCAGTTTTTGGCCAGGTGCAGTGGCTCATGCCTGTAATCACAGCACTTTGGGAGGCTGAGGTGGGCGGATCACTTGAGGTCAGGAGTTCAAGACCAGCCTGGCCAACAGCCTGACTCTGTCTCTGCTAAAAATAATACAAATATTAGCCAGGTGTGGTGGCGGGCACCTGTAATCCCAGCTACTCAGGAGGCTGAAGCAGGAGAATTGCCTTGAACCTGGGAGGTGGAGCCTGCAGTGAGCCAAGCTTGTGCCACTGCACTCCAGCCTGGGTGACAGAGACTCCATCTCAAAAAAAAAGGAAAAAAAAAAAAAGAAAAAAAAAAAGTGACAGTTTTCCCTGAGCACTCCCTCTTTTCTGCCACCATGTCACCATGTAAAACATGCCTTGGTTCCCCTTCACCTTCTACCATGATTATAAGTTTCCTGGGGTCTCCCCTGCCATGCAGAACTGTGAGTCAATTAAACCTCTTGTTTACTCTTGTTTATAAATCACCCAGTCTCAGGTAGTATCTTTATAGCAGTGTGAAAATGGACTATACAGGATTGAATGACATATTTGGGCTCAAGATCCAGTAGTGAGATTACTAGGTAGGAGGCATAGAGTATCTGCCTTAACTTTGTAGTGTAATTCTTTCTGAACCAGACCTGGAAACCATTTCACTTGCGTTCAGAAGGTTGGTAGAATTTGCATTTGAATCAGAGTGACTTGGTATGTTTAGCTGTCATTCTCAGGAGCCTTTGCAGTGCTTGAAGATTTATTTATTAGGATTTATTTATTAGCCTTTGCAGTTCTTTCTGGAACCCTTCAAGCTTGACAAGAACCTCTCTATATCATTTTGTATGCTAGGTTTTAAATTTAAGTTGAGAAATTTATGTATTTCTACATTTATAAGCAGAAAGAGTTTAGCAAAGCTTGACAGAGGCTTTTGAGGGAAGAAGTAAGTTTGCATGTTTTTCCTGTAATTCCAACTGTTTTTTAAAGATGTAATTAAATAAACATTGAATTTTCAATGATAATGATTTTCATAAATGATTTAATACAATTGGATCATGAGATAGGACAGCTGCATATTTCCAGACCTCAGTGTTTCAAATTATAAGGTTTTCTGTTTCACGGTTCTACAGTTGATAAGTTTTGGTAATCTATAGCACCATTTCACTTTGAGTGAGACATGCTGGCAAATTATTGCCGCTAAAATATCAGTGAGTGGTATGTTGATCATTATATTTGTTCCATAGCCTTTGGTGCACACCTTCTTAAGTTTTTTTTTTTTTTTTTTTTTGAGACGGAGTCTTGCTCTGTAGCCCAGGCTGGAGTGCAGTGGCCGGATCTCAGCTCACTGCAAGCTCTGCCTCCCGGGTTCACGCCATTCTCCGGCCTCAGCCTCCCGAGTAGCTGGGACTACAGGCGCCCGCCACCTCGCCCGGCTAGTTTTTTGTATTTCTTAGTAGAGACGGGGTTTCACCGTGTTAGCCAGGATGGTCTCGATCTCCTGACCTCGTGATCCACCCATCTCGGCCTCCCAAAGTGCTGGGATTACAGGCTTGAGCCACCGCGCCTGGCCGGTGCACACCTTCTTAAAATCTCCTCCTTTTCTCTGCTCTGTTACTTTCTCCTTGGTTAATGATGCTTTCTCATCTCCTAAGTGTCCATGCATTAAAATCGTACATTTCTCTTTCTTGTCCCTTAACCTTCTCCCAAAGGGAATCTGCTTCTCTCCTGTTAGCTAGTCTGAATTATCTGAGTTAATTCAGAATAAATAGTGGAATGACTGATAGACCTAATTCCAAATTACATCAGGATGCAGAGAAAAGGGAACACTTATACACTGTTGGTGGGAATATAAATTAGTACAAACTCTATGGAAGACAATATGGAGATTTCTCAGCGAATTAAAAGTAGAACTACCATTTGATTCAGCAGTTCCACTACTGAGTATGTACTCAAAGGAAAATTAATCATTATATCAAAAAGATACCTGCACTCAGTATGTTTATTGCAGCACTATTGACAATAGCAAAGATACGGAATCAACCTAAACATCCACTATGGATGACTAGATAAAGAAAATGTGATGTACACACAACAAACACACACGAATACTATGCAGCTTAAAAAAGAACGCAGTCATGTCTTTTGCAGCAACATAGATGGAACTGGAGGGCATTATCTTAAGTGAAAGATATCTTAGAAAGGCATTATCTTAGAAAGTCAAATACTACATGTTCTCACTTACAAGTGCTAAATAACACATACACATGGAAGTAGAATGTGGAGTAATAGTCATTGAAGACTGGAAAAGGTGGGAGAGGGTGAGGGATGAGAAATTGCAAATGGGTACAACGTACATTCTTTGGGTGATGGTTACACAAGAGGCCAGATTTCACCATTATCCATGTAACAAAACTGCACTTGGACGCCTTAAATTTATGCAAATAAATAAAAATAAATAAGTAAAAAGCAAAAAAAAGTGTATGTATTTTGAAGTGAAGCTTGTAAAACTGAAAAGTTCTGTTCACCTAAAGAATTAGCCAAGTATTTTAATATATGTAGATTGCTTCCTTGTTTACCTTGTTGCTTCAGATTTCTTTCTTTCTTTCCTTTTTTTTTTTTTTGACTCCCAGTATCTGAGAACATATTTCTTCCCTATAGGAATTGAGAAGAGGAGGAAGAATAATGGGAGGAGACAGGACCTTTTTCAACTTGACTAATAGGTATAGCTACTTCTCATACGTTTTTTCCCTCTCCAGGTCCTCAGAATCTCATTACATTTTTTTGTTTGTTTATTTAAATACTCCCTGATGAAATATTATATGCCTCTTAGTTGCAGTTTCCCATCTCCCAACTTGTTATAAGATAAATACTTCTAATTTATATATTAAGTTACATATTAATTTATGAAACTTATTTTACCTTGTTTTTCAGAACAGTAATAAGTTTTATTGACATGATAAATTTTTTCCACCAAACAGGAAAATTCACCAGTAAATGTGTTGAAAATGCCCCTAATGAGGCCGGGCGCGGTGGCTCACGCCTGTAATCCCAGCACTTTGGGAGGCCGAGGCGGGCGGATCACAAGGTCAGGAGATCGAGACCACAGTGAAACCCCGTCTCTACTAAAAATACAAAAAATTAGCCGCGCGCGGTGGTAGGCGCCTGTAGTCCCAGCTACTCAGGAGGCTGAGGCAGGAGAATGGCGTGAACCCGGGAGGCGGAGCTTGCAGTGAGCCGAGATCGCGCCACTGCACTCCAGCCTGGGCGACAGTGCGAGACTCCATCTCAAAAAAAAAAAAAAAAAAAGAAAATGCCCCTAATGATATTGGCCTCTATTTATTGATCATATATGCCAGACACTGCACTGCAATGAGAAATGTAACTCATTTCTTACAACAACCCTTATATAAGGTAGATGTTTATATTTGACTTTTGGAGTGATTAATTTGTCTAAGCTTGTGATACCTGTGAATGGTGGAGCTTATTTTAAAGCCCTTCTGCTTTTGCTTATACACTGTTTTCTTCTACATTTCAAAAGCACCTTAAATGATTTGGTGCTGATACTTAAAGTACTTTTTAGAAAGAGTTAGCAGCATGTTGATTCTACTTTTTTTTTTGTATGTCTTCATACTCCTAAAAGTGTTTTATTTTCCTTTTGTTCCACTGTAAGCATTTGTTAAATGTAATTCATTTATTTTTTTCAAGGATGGTACCATAATTAATGTAGCATCTAGCATAGTTGAAAGTAGCAGATACTTTAAAAATATTTGCTGCATTGATTCAAAACAGTAACGAAAGGAGAGGTGGCAGTTAATGGAGGGGGGCTCTTCACATAAAAATTCGTTTCTGTTGGAATGTGAGGCTGGAACCTTTCTCATATTACAGCATGCTGCAGGGCAGGGCTAGAATCCAAGGTTTGATTAAAATCACCCAAACTCTTTTTTCTTTGCTTTACAACCCCAAGTTATTGCCAGCTGAAAAGGATAATGGAGGGTAATGATGAATGTGTTTCCATATGCCGCTGCTGCTGCAAAAAATTTTTAGACAGTTTCATTTTTTTTAAACCTAGATAAAAAGACCACTTTGAAATGAAGAGTAAATTAGTGGCCACTAAATGAGTGGTTATTAGATTGCTGCCCTAGAAGCCTGTTCAGGTGATGCTGATGGTGGTTGCTGCCAGTTAACAGTTCGGTCTCAAATAGTTTCTCCCCAGGGGTGGGGAATGTTGGTGGGGGGGGAGGTGGTGGTATAAGAATTCAAGCATTCTTCAGAGTCTTTCTTTTTCATTCCCAACTGTAGGTTTTAGACATGGGTGTTACTTTTTCAGAAACTGCCTAGATTTTCATAGGCTGTCAAGATCAAATATATTGATTTAGCCATTTCATAATATATACGTATATGAAAACATCATGTTGTATACCATAAATATATACAATTTTTATCTGTCAGTTAACAAATTTTAAAAAAGAAAGTGAAATGCAAACTAAACTTTAATAATTGTCTGCAATAGATCCTTTTTTAACTCACTGGAACCTGGGAGAACTAAGCCATTTGGAATAGCCTGTCTCTCTCTCTCTCTCTCTCTTTTTTTTTTTTTTTTTTTTTTTGAGATGGAGCCTCACTCTGTCACCCAGGCTGGAGTGCAGTGGCACGATCTCAGCTCACTGCAACCTCTGCCTCCCAGGTTCAAGCAATTCTCGTGCCTCACCCTCCTGAGTAGCTGGGATTACAGGCGCCCACCACCACACCTGGCTAATTTTTTTTTGTATATTTGGTAGAGACAGGGTTTCACCATATTGGCCAGGCTGGTCTCGAACTCCTGGCCTCAAGCAATCTGCTGGCCTTGGCCTCCCAAAGTGCTGGGATTACTGGCGTGAGCCACCACTGTGCCCAGCTGAATAGCTTGTATCTCTAATACATTGTTATCCCAGCCTCCTCACCCCCTCAGCAGTTAAACTATGTGCCGGGCAGATTGAATTGCTGTGCTTACCAAATTGTTTGTTTGTTTTTGATACTGGGTCTTGCTCTGTCACCCAGGCTGAAGTGTAGCGGTGAGATCATAGCCCACTACAGCCTTGACTTCTGGGCTGAGGCAATCTTCCTGACTTACCCTCCCAAGTATCTGGGACTATAGGTGTGCACCACCATGCATGGCTAATTTAAAAACTGTTTTGTAGAGACAGAAGTCTCCTTTCATTGCCTGCGTTGGTCTTGAACTCCTGGGCTCAAGCTGTCCTCCTGTCTTGGTCTCCCAAAGTGTTGGGATTATAGGCTTGAGCCACCATGCCCATCCTGGATTTTTCTTCTTAGTATAGTTGATTATTCCTCATGGTTGCCCCTCAAGATGACTTCAGCAGCAGTATAGTATAGTAATATTCCTTTAGTCCTTTAAGACTATAACCTGATTATTAGTAATTAGAGCTCTGGGCTCAATTGCAGATTAGTAGTGTCCTTTACACATTAATACTTTTTTTTTTTTTTTTTGGAGACAGGATCTCACTGTATCACCTGGGCTGAAGTCCAGTGGTGTGATTACAGCTCACTGAAGCCTCAACCTCTTGGGTTCAAGTGATCCTCCCGCCTCAGCCTCTTGAGTAGCTGGGACTACAGGTGTGTACCACCATGCTCAGCTATTTTTTTTGTTTTTTAACTTCTTACAGAGATGGAGTTCTACTGTGTTGCCCAGGCTGGTCTCAGACTCCTAGGTCAAACGAGCCTCCTGCCTCAGCCTCCCAAAGTGCTGGTATTATAGACATGAGCCACTGCACCTGGCCTACACTTTAAGAATTTTTTAATGATTTGTGGTTGTTTGGTATTGGCCTTTATGTTATTATATATCTGCTGAATGCTGTGTGATGGGTATTAAGATTATCCACTCCTATCAGGGAGCTACTAACTAAAATGTAATTTCTTTAACCATTGAATTTGGACAATCTGACTTCAGAGTTTTAGCTCTTAACTCTTTTACTATAAAGCTGATACCTCCCATTTTATAAATAATATAGCCCCTATTTAAGATTTCTAAGTATAACATTCCCCCATGTCATTTTCTATTAGAGTATGTGTATATATGCAAGGTTTTCCATTTCCATTCTAATAAAACTTTCATCTTTAGTTTTAGTGGTTGCCAGTTGGTTTCTTGGAAGACGTTTTCTGCCTTTAGCATTTTTATTTCAGGTAAAAGGATTGTGTCGCCTTGATGACTTCTTGGCATATATGCTCTAAAGTTAGTCTTCTGTACCGGTAGAGACAAACAGTTAAAGCATGTACAGTACTTCTTTTGGATTATGTTATAATTTGGGGGACAGATTTGCCATTTGAAGTTTGTCTTAGATACATAATTTTTATTCTGTAAATGTACAGATGGTGGAATTCTGGAAACATCCTGTGTTGAAGAGAAAAATTCCACTCAGAATTTAAAATTGGCCTTGGAGAATTATAAAAAGGGGTAGGGGCATGGATCATCCATATGTGGGTTATTGAATTAAATTTATCACTTTTTTTATTCTTAGAGTCAACTTTTATAATACTGTTACTGGGATTGCTTGACTTACTAAGCTTTTACTGGACACTTTAATTTTGGGGGTACAGTTTCTAAACTCCTGATATAATCTTCATGCAACAAGATGTTATTTTATCAAATTTTGGTATTACATGCTCATTCTTAACTTTGACAAATTTTAATAGGTGAGTTATACATCTTTAAATTTATATAATTAATAATCATTCTTTTTTATTTCTAGAACTGAGGTCAGGGGTAGTTAGCTATCTGAAAAGTAACAGCTGGGTTTTATTTTATATGCATTGTTAATCGTGGCATTTTGCTGTGGAAGGGGCATTTGCATTCAATTTAACTTAATCTTCCTTGTGAAAATCTAAACATATTTAAGCATAGTTTAGGAATAATAAACTTGAGGTACTACATATAATTTGATTTAGAAGCTTTTTAATCCTGAATAAGGAAGGAGTACATAGAAAGTCAAGGAAAAATTCTATGTAGTAGTTGTGATACTCAAGCTGAAAATAGTCTGATCCAGCAGCCTAAAATAATGACCTCCTCACTAGTTGAGCATGCTTCCGTGTCATGAAATGAACAGGACAGGAAAAGGTATCTGTGTACAATCTTTGTTTCAGGACTGTACTAGGTATAGTGTACTTGCATGTTAACTCAAATATTTGGCTAAAAAGTTTGTATTATTATTCCTCTTTTAAAGATGAGGAAACTGAAATTTTAAAAGTAGGTGACTTGTCTGTGGTTAGAAGAAATATATGTAGATTTGTGATTTATGCCCAGAATATCTGACTCCAAGACCTAAATTCTTTCTACCATATCATATACTTTCTTCTCATCTTTTGTTTGTTTTTTTCCCCCCCTTGAACTGTGTTGGAAGTTTTCTATTTCTTCTTTTCTCTATGGTTACCATAGAACTGTTAATATGCATACTTAACAAAGTCTAAATGTAAATACAATCTTTATCCTTCTCCTGAACCTCCTTCTGACAAGAACTATTTTTATGAGATATTATGATTTTGGGACTTGATCTTTCAGCCCCAGAAATAACAGCGTTTAGATTTACCCATATGCATTTACTCTTTTTTCCCCTGACCATTCCTTCATGTGTATCGATTGTAAGATTAACTGTTTTTTAATTTACCCCCCTTAGGAGCTTTATGTGAGACGGTCTTTGCTCAGGCTCTCCATTTTGTACAGGCCCTCAAGTTTTGCTGCCTATTACCCTGTTTTCTATAGCTCCTGTCCTCCATCAGGTTCGTTCCACCAGGGATATGTTGATTCCCCAAGGGAACATTGGCTTCAGCACTAACTCACCTCTCTAGACTTGTACTTTTTAAAAAATTATTTCTGCCCTTGAGCATTTCTCTTACTTTGTTGTTGGCTCTTCCATACATTAAAACAAAATTTTAAGCACTTAATACAACATTTTTAGATGTTCTCCAGCCATGGGGCTGCATTGCCAGAAATAAAAGTCCACGTTGTCATTGTGCTTCATGGGAGTATTTTGTATTGAACCTGTGGGCTGGGGGATGCGTAGAGGATTTTTTAAAATTTATTTAAAAATAAATTTCTAGGCCGGGCGCGGTGGCTCAAGCCTGTAATCCCAGCACTTTGGGAGGCCGAGACGGGTGGATCACGAGTTCAGGAGATCGAGACCATCCTGGCTAACACAGTGAAACCCCGTCTCTACTAAAATACAAAAAAAATTAGTGGCGGGCGCCTGTAGTCCCAGCTACTCGGGAGCCTGAGGCAGGAGAATGGCGTGAACCCGGGAGGCGGGGCTTGCAGTGAGCTGAGATCCGGCCACTGCACTCCAGCCTGGGCAACAGAGCCAGACTCTGTCTCAAAAAAAAAAAAATTTCTAGTAACTGATAAAACTCTTTCATTTAGAGTCATAAGAAATGAACTATTTGTTTGATGAAGAAGCAACAGATGACTTCCAAAAAGCACTTTTGAAAACTCCCCTTACTGAAGGTTTATATTAACTGCCCTCTGGAGGAAGAAAAAAAATCTGAGAAAGATCTTTTAATAGTACATTAAGTATGTTTTCCCTTGCATCTTTTTCTAAGATAAACAAGAACCAAGGATTACTTGCTCTGTGCATGGGATGCCATGTTGTAAAGTTTAGGTAGCAGATGCTCTAAGAAAATTTGTAACATTAAGGCTGAAATTACCATGAAAATGCCAAAACATCTTTGTATTGGAATTTTACAAAATTTGTTCTTAGGACTTAACTTCTTAAAGCATATCAGTTTTCAAAGAGATGGTAACTTACTTCATCAGTTCTCTTTGAATTTTTTTTTTTTTCATGAGATAGAGTCTTACTCTGTTGCCCAGGCTGGAGTGCAGTGGCACGATCTCGGCTTACTGCAACCTTTGCCTTCCCAGGTTCAAGCGATTCTTCTGCCTCCTGAGTAGCTAGGATTACAGGCATGCACCACCACGCCTGGCTAATTTTTTGTATTTTTAGTAGAGATGGAGTCTCACTATGTTGGCCAGCCTGGTCTTGAATTCCTGACCTCAGGTGATCCACCTACCTCAGCCTCCCAAAGTGCTGGGATTATAGGCATTAACTACTGTGCCCAGCCAAGAAATAGAAAATAACTTTAGAGCAGTATTTTCTATATTCTGTTTTTTTCATATATTCTCATATGATTACCTACATAGGATATATGTGTTGTGTTTTGCTTTGCTTACCTGATAGAACACTGTTAAAAATAATATTTTAATTGAAAAGATGTTTAACTCACATTTTTTAATGGGTTAAGGTTAATGTTTTGAGGTTTTTGTAGCAGATGGTATTGATTTAGTGTTTTTGGCAATAATTTTGTTAGCACTGATAGAAAAGATGAGGATTTGAAAGGAAACAATTGCTTGCTTTGTAAGTCGTGATGTTCAGTAATGACTAAGTACATTCATTTGCACAGCCAGTATAAACTCCAGATGATTTTTTCGCTGCCTGTTCCTTAAGTGGGTCATGTGATTTAGTGTTTATCACTGACTTGAATATCTTCAAGTTTTACAAACCACATAACTTGACCATGAAATCAAGCAGCTCTTTCAAAGGACTCTTTGAAAGTATATTTTATTTTTATTTTTGGGGTCATTTCAATGAAAATAAGATTGTGCAATTTGTGTATGGGTTTTGGAACTTTTCTCCCTTCCTTTCCTTCTTTTTATTTCATCTTTCTTTCCTGCCTTCTTTCTTCCTTCCATCCTTCCTTCAACCTTCCTTTGTTTTTGAGACAGCGTCTCGCTCTGTCACCCAGGTTGGAGTGCAGTGGTGCGATCTCGGCTCTCTGCAATCTCCACCTCCCAGGTTCAAGCGATTCTCCTGCCTCAGCCTCCTGATTAGCTGGGACGATAGGCACGTGTCACCATGCCTGGCTACTTTTTTGTATTTTTAGTAGAGACAAGGTTTAGTCATGTTGGCCAGGCTGGTCTTGAACTCCTGACCTCAAGTGATCCTCCCTCCTCAGCCTCCCAAAGTGCTGGGATTACAGGCGTGAGCCACAGTGGCTGGCTCCTTCCACCCTCTTTAAAACAAATTTCAATGCAGAGATTTCTGTGGTACTTTTTGGTTGGTCTTCCCAATACGGTCTCTGCCATTAGCAGTTAGCTTTTAGCAAGGCTGATAGGCCATTCACTTATTTTATAAAATCAATTTGTGTATATGGTATTTGGTGGCCGTCTTTCAGAGATGACAGTGACTCAAGTGTCTGTGTGACTGTGACTGCTGCATTTTATTTAGATCTGGTCCTTTTTGTTCTAGGCATAATGGGAAAGGAGCCTAATCCCTAAAGAATGATATCTAAATTTGTGAAGAACCCGCCTAAATTGTTATGGTGGCACATGTGACTGATGGATCTTTTGGATTTGAATGCCTGTAATGTTTTAAATATATGTTTACTATTAAAATTGTTCCTGGATTCCTTCTTTCTTCTGTAGGATATGTGTATGGATTAGTTGTACAGAACCATTAATATGCTGACCTTTGTGCAAATGTGAAATACTTTTTTAATGGTTCTTTTAAAAACTGGGTTCTGTCAACATTGAGAATTTCAGCATTGTTATCTGATAAGAGTTACTACCCCATTTTAAGTATTGATTAGTTTGACATATGTATGGACACATACACATGTGGAATCATAAATTAGACAATGATATGTAAAAAATGGGGAGATTATTTCAGAGGTAGTAGGTTTATTTTTGAATAATAAGTGTATCTTAAATTCAGTAAATTAAATATATAATAAATGCCTATGGTGTATAGGAACTACGTTTGATGCCAGGTAGATTTATAAATAGCTGTAAGTTCTTATTTCTTATAGAATAAGGAATTGTCCATAAAGACCCTATAGCTTAGAATTGCTGAATTTAATAAGCTCTATACTTTTTGTCATTTTTTGTCACTTTTTGTCAAAAAAAATAAGCTTTTTGTCATTACTTTTAATGGCAAAAACTGCAATTCTTTTGCACCAACCCAATAGTAGTTCACATGAGAGACATCACAAGACAAAGAGATTAGAGAAAACTTTATACATAATGACTTGGGACTGGTACTTGAAGATAGGATTTGTAGAGGCATAGAGGCGTAGGGGACAAGTACCCAGCAGAGGAAGCCTGGGACAAGATGGGAAGTTGCAGCATGTGTTTGAGGGACCAGTTTGGTTATAATATATGAGATACATTTTAGAGAGTAAGGGAAGATAAGATTGGGGCTAGGACATATAGGACCTTGAGTACCATCTTGAGAAAACTCTGAAGTTTGTGAAACACTGAGGTGATTGATCATCTATTCATTTTGTAACCAGTTGAGTATCAGTTGTGTGCCAGGTACCAATTAAGCAGAAAAGTAGAGTGGGTAAGAATCACATAGCAGCCGGGCATGGTGGCTCACGCCTGTAATTCTAGCACTTTGGGAGGTCGAGGTGGGTGGATCACTTGAGGTCAGGAGTTAAAAACCAGCCTGGCCAATGTGATGAAACCCCGTCTCTACTAAAAATTCAAAAAAAATGTGGTGGGCACCTGTAATCCCAGCTACTTGGTAGACTGAGGCAGGAGAATCACTTGCATGTGGGAGGCGGAGGTTTCAGTGAGCCAAGATTGCACCACCGCACACCAGCCTGGGCAATGGAGTGAGACTCATCTCACAGGCCCTGGGGCAACTAAACTTCCAAGTTTAAGTCTTGATTTACTACTTGTTGGCTTAATGACCTTGTGTAAGTTTCTTAACCCTCTCAGACAGGTCTAAGTCTATCTGTGATGATAAATTTGTGAAATCATCAAGTCATTGATTTTTATAAAAATTTCTAATGTTAAGGTCTAAGAAATTGTTATAAGAACTTTCATTTTTGGTTACTGGTCGAAGAGATAGAGAACTATTTTATCATTAATATAAAAAATTTTAGTATTTCACAGAGAAGTTTTTTAGTTGAGACCTTTTAAAATGCAGGATTACTTTAGCTATTTTGACTTCTTTTGGATATTCTTGAATTTAATTTTAAGTCAAATTTAAAATTAAAAGGAAGGCCGGGCACGGTGGCTCACACCTATAATCCCAGCGCTTTGGGTGGCTGAGGCGGGTGGATCACCTGAGGTCAGGAGTTCGAGACCAGCCTGGCCAACATGGCGAAACCCCGTTTCTACCAAAAATACAAAAAATCAGCCAGGTGTGGTGGCTCGTGCCTGTAGTCCCAGCTACTTGGGAGGCTGAGACACGAGACTCACTTGAACCCGGGAGGCGGAAGTTGCAGTGAGCCGAGGTTGCACTGCTGCACTCCAGCTTTTGTGACAGAGGGAAACTCTGTCTCAAAGAAGTAAAAAATGAAAGTAAATGTAAGTTAAATTAGATTACACACATTAAATTTAAATTTAAATAAGTTGAAAATTAAAACCCAAGCACACCTTAAATAAATCACAACCCAAATAATCTTGTACCCATCTATCTCTTCAACTGGAGGAAGGAATTGAGGACATGGGGGTTCTGTGTTTGACTTCTGCGAACATAAGGTAGATGTTTATTTGTTGTTGCTGCTGATGTTTAAATCAGAAAAGAAGGTTAGAAACGCATACTGAGTAGGCAGAATTACAACTTCCACCCTCTGTTATAGACAGTTTAGGATAGATATCTGATTGAGAATAGACTTTTAACAAAGTGGTAAGAGTTGAGATAAGTCACAAATATAACTTCACTACTGTTCATATTAGTGTAGCAAAAGTGTGGGTATTATTAAGTAGGTTCTTCCGTACACTCTACTTTTTGTTCCAGGACATTTCTATGGGTTCTGATCAGTGGTATTTAGTGGTATTTAATATTTGTATGCCCCACGACCACCCTCTAGTACCCTACATGTTTATTCCTATAAACTAACTTTTGATCTCTGATACTGTGGAATAGTTCAGTTATATATTCAAACTGTGTGGCAAGACTTGCAGTGGAGAGTATAGGAAATGGGGTTCTCTGAGGAGAAGGGAAAGGCTTGGTGCTGTGCCTTGTTCTTTAGAATTTACATCCCTTTAATTGCTTTCCTCCTATGACCATTGCTTTGCCATGACTGTGTAAAACTATGGTATGATGTATGAGTTATGAGGTGTTCATTTCAGATGTTATGTACTGACTGAGCTCTAATTAACTTGACAGAAGCCAGATTCATTTTTATGCAGAGACTTTTAGTATAGTAGATTTGGAGCTAGAAGACCTAGGCTTGAACCTTGGCTCTTTCTCTTATTATTTGTGCCACAAAATGTAGGTTTTCTTAATCTGTTTTCTTATTAGTAAAGAGGGAATAGTCATTACCGTTGTAGGTTGTTGTGAGGTTGTTGCAATAAGACTTAAATGAGATGCCAAGAAAGCATTTTATAAAATTCTAAAGAGCTGTTTAAATGCCCAGTGTCCTTGGTACATGGTGAGTCTTTGGAGGCATGCAGTGTGTCTTAAGTATCATTTGGAGCAACTACAACACTAAGGCACAAATTTTTAAGTTGTAAGCTCTGTGAGTACAGACTTTGTCTATTTTGTACTGCTGCATCTGCAGCATCTTACAGAATGGTGTTTATTTATTTCTAAGTTTCAAAACTTTAAAACATTTTTCTTCTGCTTACCCCCTTTCCTTAGAAATTTGATGATTCTTTCTTCATCTTCAAAAGAAAAAAAAAAAGATATTAACAGAGCATAGCACCCTGTCCTGTAGTTGGATAGATAAGCTAACTCTTTGTGGGCTGGTCCTTAAAAGTAAAGAGGGAGGGTGGTTACAATGGGATTCTCTTTTAGTTCTATTTCTGCCACAAATAAAAAGAAACAAGATAATAGATGGGAACCTGAAATGAAAAATGTTTCAGTAAAACTTAGAGAGATAGGCAGGAATTTAGGAATAGCAGTTGAATGAAGAAGCCAGAATAGGAGTTTGGGTTGGGTCCAGGGAAAGATGATCTAGACCATAAAGGCGTACACGAGGTCTTACTGTTGAAACATTCTGTCACAGCCAGGTAGGGCACACTAAGCTTATACATGGAAATTCAGACTGCTTTAAAAAATGGTACCCTGTTTATATTTTTATGTATGTAAATCAGCATTCCTGTGGTGATAGAGGATAGATAAGATTATATTTTCAGATAGTAGCCCTATAATTCTTTTTAGTAGGTTAAATATACCCTTCAAATTAGTTTTCTGAGTGTGAATTATTTGACTCATCCAGGCTCTGTTACACATGAGCTGTGCGATATTGGGCAAGTTATCCAACTTACTTGACTCTGTTTTTCCCATGCCTTAAAGTAGAATAATACTTCCCTTGCAGAGTTGTTGTTAGGATGCAAAACAATGCATGTGAAGTACCTAGTGCAGTACTAAGTGCACAGTAGGGATTCAGTTAATGGTGGTAATTATTATTTTTTGATCTAGGCTTAATGTATAATTATTTGTATATCATTTGACAGTACTATTGATATAGTATGAACATGCCAAATGTTGTTGGTCTTGTGGGTTTCGGTGTTTGTTTTTAGACTAAATATATGTTTTCCTTTCATAGATTTCTGAGAGAGCAGACACCATCTTATTTCTGTTGAATTATATTTAGTAACTCAAAAGGCATATACCAAGCTGTCAGAAGCAGCTTCATTTAAAAGGTAATTTCAAATTTTGAAAGGGTCATTTACTCTTTAATTTTACTTGGATTATATTTGTATACTTGGCATAGATAATTAATGGTTCTCTTACACTAAATTTGATTCATTCAGACTATAGAACATCCCTATTATATCATATTCACTCCGTATTGGAGTTTTTTTCTTTTTTAAAAAAATCTTTGGTAATACAGTTGATTTTCCAGTCTCAATGAGCACTACCATGCTATATGACATGAACAATGTAAATAATTTGTTTCCTCGCAAATATTTAAAATTTTTTCCCAAATGATTTTAAATGTATTTTGTTTAAATGCAAAATACCAGGTGCATTTGGAATCATCTCAGTGGGGAGCTTGTTACTGGAGTAGGAAGGAGAGAAGCTGGAAAGAAGTTGTATGCAATGACAAATTTTTATACTACTTTTAGGCAACCTTGACATCTATTTAAAAATCGAGTGGCCGGACGCGGTGGCTCACGCCTGTAATCCCAGCACTTTGGGAGGCCGAGGCAAGCGGATTACCTGAGATCAGGAGTTTGAGTCCAGCCTGGCCAACATGGTGAAACCCTGTCTCTACTAAAAATACAAAAATTAGCCGGGTGTGGTGGCACATGCCTTGTAATCCCAGCTACTTGGGAGGCTGAGGCAAGAGAATTGCTTGAACCTGAGAGGCAGAGGAGGTAGCAGTGAGCCGAGATCGTGCCACTGCACTCCAGCCTGGCAGACAGAGTGAGACTCTTGTCTCAAAAAATAAATAAATAAAATAAATTTTTAAAAAATTTGAACTTAATTCAGCAGACTTCCTAGATCTCTATTTTGTATTTAAGATAGTAGTAGCAAATAGAGCTTTTAGTGGACTACGAATAATTTTGACTTTTGAGATAGGAGGAATAAGTTGTTTTATTTTCTGAGGGCACACTTTGTACCAGAATCTTTAAGTGACCATGAAATGAAGGTAAACATAATTGGGGGAAAAAAACAGGCTTAAATTCTTTTACTCTCATGATGTTTGTAAGTAAGAATGCTAGGTTTTAGAGATACACAGAGAAACTACTGTGACTGTGAAGGTTTCTTCCTGTAGCTTTATGCTAGTCCAAAGACAACATTACTTCATGAATTCTCAGTAAATGTACAGAAGTGGTAATGTGTGACCAAACTTTAATATCTGCTTGGAACTAGTGCTTTCTTATCATTTGGAAGAAAAAAAATTATCATTTTAAACCATTTAACATCTGGGAATGACTATAATTATGACAGACAAACTTTATTTTCACTAGAAGATAGAATAGGATAGTGAAAAGAGCACTGGAATGAAAATCAGGAACCCAGGGTCTCTACTTGCCCTTTTTTTTCAGTAACTGGCTGTGGGACCTTGAACAACTCATTTAATCTCTGAGTTTTAGTTACTGTGTAAAATGAGAGCATTAGAATTAAATATCAAGGTCCTTCCCACCTAAGGGAAGGAAATTTTGTAATAAAACAAATAGTATTAAGGAGGACACCCAAGACTATTTGGTTAGAATCATCCAGTTGAGCAAGAAATTAAAGAGAATATATATATATATATAATATATATTATATATATATATATGGTTATTTAGCATGATTTAGCAGGGAGATAGTATGGGATCCAGAGACAGAAGAGGAGTTGAATCCTGGCTTAATCATTGCTGGCTATGTGGCCGTAGGCAAATAACTCTGATTTTCAATTTTCTTATCTTTAATAGGGATTATAATACCTACCTATGACAGAGACTGCCAGATATACTCCAGTAGCCATTCTGCGTTTCTTCTTTTCAGAAATAAAATTTCTAGTCCTGCCTGAAGTTTAAGCTAGCCCATGACTACCCAAGTGTTTCCAACTGTGTTTCCCAGGTAGATGCTGGTAGATTGGGCCCAGTAAGTTTGGGCCATTGGGATGTGCAAGGAAGAGATGCGGGCAACTTTTTGGGTCATCTTCTTAAAGAAAAACCCATGTGTCCTGGATGTCCTCTTTTCTTTTTTCTCTTTGGCTGGGAAATGACAAGAATTAAGGCAGCAGTCTTGGATCCAGAGATGGACGCCAATTGATGAAGACGGCAGAACTGACTGGCTAGTCTGGGTTCCCTGGAGCAGAGCTGACTCTCCACCCTAGGTTATCCATTTACTTTTGCACTGTTATGTGAGAGAGAAATAAACTTCTATCTTCTTTAAGCCCTTGGTTTTTTTTGGTATTTCTTTGTTACGGCTGATTAGTCTACCTAGTGGCCTAAACAAAACGCTACCTTAAAGAGTTGTGAAGGCTAGAGATTATAAATTGCCTAGTTTAGTGGGTGACACATTATCAGTAGGTGCTCTAGCAGTGTTATCTATCATTTGTTAAATATTTGCTTCCCATCTGTTGTGGGTGGGGAGCAATGCTAAATGTAATGATCATGGAAATAGTTTCTATTATCAGTGGATTTAAGAACAGTTAAAACAAGGATTCTTAACAATTTAACAGAAGTATATAAAATAACTAGCAATAGCCAGTTAGAGAACAAAATTTTATAGTGTCATTCATAATGGTAACCAAAAATATAATTTATCTAGAATGAAAAAATAAGAAATGGGCAAGAAGACTTTTATGAGAAACCGTTTAATTAAGACCAAAATACCATAAAATTTATGGAGAGCTATTTCTTGTTACTTAATGTTATAAAACATTGTTTCTCACAAAGGTTAGTTTATAGGTTTAATTAATGTTAAAAACTCAAATATGATATAATGCATATAATGAAAAACATTGGTTCCCTGGTCCACCCTTTCTCATCCCTGAATGGTTATCCCCAGAGGCAACTACTTATAATCCTCTCGATATTATGCTGCCATTTAAAATTTTTTCCATTTTAATCATGTATGTTGACTTACTAATAAGGCAAAGGAAGATTTAGCTTTTTTATACTTACGTTTTTTCCCTTTCCCCCTCAACTTTCTTTCCCTAATGGAGTTATCACTATTTTTGGTTAGTGTCTTCACTGTTAAAATTATGTATTATTCATACTTGAGCTACTCAGTGATTATGATTACATTTACTGTTTTTCTAAAACTTGTTTTCTTGGAGTTTATGGGAAATTATCTTGTATTATATCCCTGATAAATTTTATTCCCATTTTTTCTTTTCTAGAATTTCTTTTGTCTCATTTCTTTTGTCTAATATTTGAACTCCTGGATTTTGATTTTCTAATTTTTACTTTTCTAGTGTCTGGGAGATTTTCTAAGCCTTTTCTTCCAATGTTATTGTTATATATTTTTAAATGTTCTGCTCTCATTTAGATTTTTCAGCTGAGCACGATGGCTTATGCCTTTAATCTCAGTACTTTGGGAGCCCCAGGTAGAAGGGTCACTTGAGGCCAGAAGTTAAAAGACTAGCCTGGGCAACATAGTGAGACCCCATCTACAAAAAAAAAAAAAAATTAGCATGGTGCATTGGTACATGTCTGTAGTCTTATCCACTCAGGAAGCTGAGGCAGGAGGATTGCATGAGCTCAGAGTTAGAGGTTACTGTGAGCTATGATTGTGCCACTGTGCAACAGAGTGAGACTGTGTCTCAAAAATATTATAAGTAAACTTTTCAAAGCCTTTTCTTCTTTTCTGAGCATTCATTTTTATAGTCTATTACTGTTTTGTGGTTATAATTTCACCTCTGTCCAAATAATTTTAGTTTTTAAAAAATAATTTCTTTGTGCATTGTATTTTTGTTTGTTTTTCTGTTTGATTTGGTTTCTTTATTTCATGATAGGAGCATTCCTTGGTTGGTCCTCAAACATTTAGCTAATACTAAAAATCTTGGAAACTCTGTGTGCATGGGTTTCACTGTAGGGCTGTTAGTTGAATATCAGATTTATTTTATTTAGACATTGCTGACTCTTAATATCTATAGCAGGGGTCCCCAACTCCCAGGCTGTAGACTGGTAACAGTCTGTGGCCCATTAGGAACTGGGCCACACAGCAGGTGAGTGGCAGGCCTGAGCTCTGCCTCCTGTCAGATCAGCAGCGGCATTAGATTATCATAGAGTGTGAACTCTGTTGTGAACTGTGCATACAAGGGATCTAGGTTGCAAGCTCCTTATGAGAATCTAATGCCTGATGATCTGAGGTGGAACAGTTTCCTACTGAAACCATTGCCCCCACCCACATGGTCTGTGGAAAAATTGTTTTCCATGAAATCGCTTCCTAGTGCCAAAAAGGTTAGGGACCAGTTATCTATAGCCTTTTCTCTTGGGCTGTTTTCTCTTTCCAAAGAAGAGTCTTTCTCCTGCCTGGGAGGTACAAGTTGCTACTAGTTTCTGACAGTTAAACAAAGGAAGAGAACTGAGAGGTAGAGAGTGATCTCACTGCTTAGTATAGAAATGCTCTTTAATTTACAGTAGCATTATATCCTGATGAACCCATTGGAAGTTGAGAATATCATAAGTCAAAAATGCACTTAGAGGCGGGCACGGTGGCTCATGCCTGTAATCTCAGCATTTTGGGAGGCTGAGGTGGGCGGATCACAAGGTCAAGAGATCAAGACCATCCTGGCCAACATGGTGAAACCCTGTCTCTACTAAAATACAAAAAATTAGCCGGGCGTAGTGGCGGGCGCCTGTAGTCCCAGTTACTCGGGAGGCTGAAGCAGGGGAATTGCTTGAACCCAGGAGCTGGAGGTTGCAGTGAGCTGAGATTGCGCCACTGCACTCTAGCCTGGGTGACAGAGCGAGACTCTGTCTCAAAAAAAAAAAAAAAAAAAATGCATTTAGTACACCTAACTTAATGAAGCCTAATCTAGCCTATCTTAAATGTGCTCAGAACACTTATAGTAGCCTACAATTTGGCAAAATCATCTAGCAGAAAGCCTATTTTATAATAAAGAGCGAATACTTTATGTAATTTTTTGAAAACTGTACTGAAAATAAAAACCAGAACGGTCATACCATACCAAAAGTACAGTTTCTACTGAATGCATATTCTTTTCCCACCATGGTAAAATCGAACTATTATAAATCAGGGACCACTGTATAAATTGAATCTCCCTGTTTTCGGTACAGTATCTGGTTTTTTTTTTTTTTTTTTTTTTAAGACCGAGTCTCACTCTGTCACCCAGGCTGGAGTGCAGCGGCATGATCTCGGCTTACTGCAACTTCTGCCTCCCAGGTTCAAGCAATTCTTGTGCCTCAACCTCCCAAGTAGCTGGCATTATAGGCGTGCCCACCACCATGCCTGGCTAATTTTTGTATTTTTAGTAGAGATGGAGTTTCACCATGTTGGCCGGACTGGTTCTTGAACTCCTGACCCCAAGTGATCCACACACCTCAGCCTCCCAAAGTACTAGGATTACAGGCATGAGCCACCGTGCCTGGCCATCAGTACGGTATCTTATCCTCACACTCAGTTGTGCTTGTAGTCCCAGAGTCTGGTATCTGTCTGATTCAGTTTTTTTTTCTAGAGAGTAAACTGCTTTTCTCCTGCCAGAATGCAAGTCACAGAGTTGTAGAGGGACATCTAAAATCTCTTTTTTTTTTGAGACAGAGTCTCGCTCTGTTGCCCAGGCTGGAGTGCTGTGGCACAATCACAGCTTACTGCAGCCTTGACCTCCTGGGCTCAAGTGATCCTCCCACCTCATCCTCCTCAGTAGCTGGGACTATGGGCATGCGCCACCAAGCCTGGCTAATTTTTAAAATTTTTTGTAAAGACAGTCTCCATGTTGCCTAGGCTGGTCTTGAACTCCTGGGCTCAAGTGATCCTCTTGCCTTGGCCTTCCAAAGTGCTGGGATTACAGGCATGAGCCACCACACCCAACAGGGCATCTAAAATCTAATTGTTCCTTATGTGGACTTTCTGTCATCCTTCTGATTTTAGCCTTACCCATAACTCTGCCCCATTTCTGGACTCTTTATTGTGAATTATTTTCTTGTTGGTGTTCCTTTTTTGTGTGCATGTGGAGATAGTGCCTTGTGCTTTTTCACCCAGGCTGGAATGCAGTGGTGCTATCTTGGCTCACTGCAGCCCTGACCTTGTGGGATTAAGCAGTTCTTCCCATCTCAGCCTCCCAAGTAGCTGGAACTACAGGCATGCACCACCACACCTGGCTAATTTTTGTATTTTTTGTAGAGATTGGGTTTTTCTGTTGCCCAGGCTGGTCTCAAAATCCTGGGCTCAAGCAATCCACCTGCCTTAGCCTCTCGAAATGCTGGGATTACAGGCATGAGCCACCATGGCTGGCTGGTGTCTCTCTCTTAACTACACGTTATGTTTCAACTTTCTCTGTTCTGCTAAGTCAGAAACTATACTTCTGCTTTGCATCTTCCAAGCTTTTATTAACTTTTTTGTTTTCTTTTATCTCTTCCAGCCATTATCTTCAGTGTTTATAATTTTTAACATTTCTTTACTGTCATGTTAGTGGGGTTTTGGGAGCAAGTGAAGATAAATGCATGTATCCAGTCTTTGATTTTTAATTAGAAATCCTTCGATTTTTAAAAATTGAGACAATTTAAACAAAATAGCATGAAAATAAAAAGACTTAAGAGTTTGGTGCTATATGGATTTCTCCAGAAGCAAACTTCATTTAAGAATGTCCTATTTTCCATTTGGCTGCAGCATCTTTGCCCCTTTCTGCACAATTTGTGTTAGCACATACAGGGCCTGTGATGTTGGGAAAGGTCAGTTTTCCTGGCACCTGGCAAATTACAGTTGTGTGTCTGCTGAAAATCTCCAATGTCAGGCAGAGTCTTGTTTTTCTTCCTAAGCCATTTCTGAAATACAACATGTATTTATTAACATAATAAATTTCTACTTCATAGCTCAATATTGAGTCTAAATCAGAGGAAATTTTTGTGATCAATCAAATAGAGCTTTAACCTTGTGCCATGTGTATCCAATAGAATGCTTTTAGTTGCAAAATAATAGTAAATATACCTAGCTAAAACAAGAAAGGGGATTTATTAATTAACTGGAAAGTTTAGAGAGAGGTCAGTCTTCAGATATTGTTTGGTCAAGTCTGTGGCTCTGTTGCTCTGCAGTTCTCTTAGCTCTGCTCTAATCTTTGTTTTTAGTCTGACTTCCCTTACAGTTGCAAAATGGCTACAGGAGTTCCAGGTATCATATTTCATATCACATCATTCAGTTGAAGAGAGAGTTTCTTTCCGAGAAATTTCTAGAAAACATGTCTAGACCTACTGGCTTGAATTAAGTCCATGCTGACCCTTGAACCAGTAAGGTGGAGCATTTGCACTGAGTAACTTGTATCTGAGTCTCATGTCCCATTTCTAGAGCAAGGGTAGTGATATTTCCCCAAAATTTATAGAATGTGTGTCAGGAGTGATACTCAGAAATTAAAATAGGGAACATGGATGTTGGGGAGGTAACCACAATATCCTTTAGTTGTGATTGTTTTTTGCTTTTAACTTTCTTGTTGTTTTTTCTTTATTTGAGACAGGGTCTTGCTCTGTCGCCCAGGTGTGAACAGGGCTCACTGCAGCCTTTGAACTCTTGGGTTCAAGTGGTGGTCCTCTTACCTCACCTCCTGAGTAGCTGGGACTATAGGCTCATACCACCGTGCCTGGCTAATTTTTATTATTTTTATTTTTGTAGAGACAGGTGCTGCCATGTTGTCTACGCTGGTCTCGAACTATTGGGCTCAAGGGATCCTCCTGCTTCCACCTCCCAAAGTTCTGAGATTACAGGTCTGAGCCACTGTGCCCAGCCTTTTTTTCGTTCTTTTTTTTTTTTTTTTTTTTTGCCTTTAGAGACTTTTTAATTCTACCTTTTGATAGTCCCTCCTAAAGAAACTTTTCTTCTCCCTTTCTCTTTCATCCTTCCTTACCTCCTTTCTCTTGTCTTAATGAATCCTGAGGAAAAAAAATAATTGTATTCCTGGTTGCCTGACAAGATGCCTCTTTCTCAGAGGAAGGGTTCTATGTTTTCTTCCTTCATATGCTGTTTCATCTGATTTCCCTTTTCCACATATGCTTATTGAATGACAATAATACAAGCATAGAGTCTTCTCCTTAATGTGCTATTATTATGGTTGTTTAATTTTTGTTTTTAGTGTAACTTGTAGTTTCTTCATCTTGAGACATTGTTGTCTGGTCTTTTGAGATATCCTGTTAGTCATTGGTGTTTTGTAATTTCTTTGTGTCTTAGTTGGGATATGTTATGCTGGTGATTCCTCAATCTGATGATTAATGGCTTTCATCATTTTTGGAAAATTCTCAACCATTATCTGTTCAAATGTTGCTTTTTTTTTCCCTTTGTATTCTTTCTTGATTTGGTAGAAGATTTTGCTAGACATTTTCATCCTCTCCTATGTATTTCTTAGTCCCATTTGCTTATTTTCTGTCTCCTTATCTCTGTTCTGCATTCTAAGTAATTTCCTAAACTCTATTTTCCTTTTAAAAACTAATTATTTCTTTATCTGTGTCTAATCTGCAGTTTAACCCAGTGTGTATTTTTTTTTATTTCAATGCTCATATAAAATTCTGTTTGTTTTTTCCTTTCCCTCAGATCTGCCTGGTCTTTTGATATTGTCTTTTTTTTTTTTTTTTTTTTTTTGGGTCTTTTATTGTCTTTCTTTTTCTCTCATGTTTTATAATGTCTCTTATGTGTTTAATAATTTTAAATATACTTATTTTATAATTTCCATCTGCACTATCAGTTGAAATTTTTTAATGTCTAATCCTACTAATTTTTGTGTCTGCTGTCCCCTTATGGTGAATTATTTCTTCTTGTGTGTTACAGCTTTAGATTATGAGCTTATCTTTAGTGAGGCTTTTTTTAAAATATGGGAATTCTATGGGTCCGGAATAGTTTTACATTTGCTTCTGCTAGTTATCTCAGGAATATTATCAGCCTGGGATCACCCTTTTTATACATTTCTGAGCCTTGAATTTCTTGGATCATACAGGTGGTATAAACTTGAACTTCAAACCATTGTGAAGGCTGGCCCAGGATTTAAGTTATTGGTGTAGATTTTTTTGGTTCACCTAGAACCTAGACCGAGATAGTTATGTTTACTTGGGGAATTTGGTTTTATGAGAGTCTTTTAGTTCTAACTTTCTGTGTCCCAGGGTTGGTGCTCATTCCAGCCAGTTAATAGGTATTAAGATTCAAATGTCTTGGTTATTGAGGCTGGTAAATCTCCCCCGAGTAACCATAATCAGTTTCTGCTTACTGTTCTGGATTACAGTTCCTGTCTTGTTTTTGGCCTCTGAATGTTTAATTTCTTACTATGCATTTAAAGGAATGTTTGTTTGATTTAATCCAGCATTTTGAGATATGTGAGAATGCCCTAGGTCTGGTTCTGCAGGGAATACACAGATTTGAGGCAGAAATTTGCATGCAGGAGATTTTTTCGGCAGTCCTCTTGGCAACCATCCCCTGTGGGGAAGTGAAGGATTGTGAAGCAGATTCAACAGAAGGAGGTGCTAATCCATAGTGCAGCTGCATCCAAGACACCAGTCGATCCTATGGGGAGCTCCAGACCTGGGATTAACCTGCAAAGAAGTCCCAAATCTAGATACGGGGGCCAGGTCTTTGTACTTCAAGGAGCCCAGCTTCTCATAGTATCTCCTATTAATATGAGGACAGCCACTACTGAGCTCAGGAATATGGTTGCCCTTTTCATTGGTGTATTTCTTATGCTTTGGGAAATGTAATGCCCTTTGGGCCCTCTCATAGAGCATAGTCAGTAGGCAGTTTTCAGCCTTCCTTCATATAGACTCTCTAGCATGGCCACTTCTTTGGAACCTTTCATTCCCTAAATTTACTATCTGCCACAGCAGTTCTGCCATTTCTCCTTCACTTACTGTGTGCCTCCACTTTTTCCAAACTTTCAAGAGCCATCTTAATATTGTAGTATCATTTCCAGGGGCCTTGTCAGGGTGTTAAATTCAGTATAATGGGAGAGTGCTCTCAGTTAGGTAAGTCTTCTTTTATCCAACTTCATATTCTATTTCCCTTGGTCCAGTGTCTTCAGAATCCAGCCTTAAGTCTGTTCTTCCAGCTCTTGCTTTACATGTTGACTAAGTTGTGCAGCTCTTTCAGCCATATAGACCTTTTCCTCCTTAGCAGATTCAGCACTTCCCAAACATGGTTATTTGTGATTGGTCTGGAGGTCAAGAACCAGAGGTGGAGGTAGATCTGGGAAGACATAGGTTATCTTGTAAGGAAGAGGCATGTGCTTCATCTTAAGCAAAGGAAAGGCTAATTTCTGCAGGATCTGATAGTTCCTGGGACTCTGGGACTCCAGAGATTCAAGATTTTTAAATGTATCATCCAACTCTCAGGGTTCTGTGCCTTCCCAATCAGAATGCTGACCCTGGTGTCATACAGTTCAATATTCATGTATGACTGTCTGTTTCTTGATTATTCTTTTATATTCCATAATATTAGTGTTAATTTCTATATTGTGAACAAGGCTTCTGTGTAATGAGTTGGTCATCATTCAAATGATACCTTCATGGAAAACAGTGGGGCTGTGTACCTGCTTGCCCTATGGCTCAAGAGCAGTGTTCCTACCTAGTAGAGCAATTGAGGAGCTATAAGGGCCCTACTTAGTGCCACATATTGATACATCTGTCTTTGTGTCTTTAACATTTATTGGGTGTTTATTGGGTACCAGTCTCTGTGCTAGAGGCATTATCTCATTTGATCACAACCTGTGTGATAATGACTTTTAGTATCTTCATTTTCCAGATAAAGTAGCTGAGTCTTTGACAAGTTAAGTTACTTGCCTTGTTATATAACTAAGAAAAGACAGAGCTGGCATTTAAACCCATGCATTCTGTTTCTTGAGTCACATTCTTAAAACACTATGCTATACTGGATCTCTCTCCTTGAATATTGATAATAGTTATTTTTACTTTTCTTTGGTGAACTTGGTCTTTTCTTCCATTCCTATGATGTTTCTACTTGATGACGATTTTATCTTCTTGCCATAGTCTTGTCTTTTTCACTTTTGATGGAATGGCAAATTAATTGTATTTAAATAAGAAAATTGGAAAAGTGTCAAATGCTTAATCAAGCTAGTTAAAACTGTTTATTATAAAGGTTTTCCCATTGCAGAAGTACTATTTGCTATAAACAAAGTAGAAAATACTGTTAAAAACTATTGATACATCAAAAAGTTATAATATTTGACATGTTCTCCATTTTTTTCTGAAATAAGTATTGCATATTTTAGATAGGTAGGGTTTTACAGTACAATCATTAATGAACAATTTGGGAGTATTTATCAAAACCTTTAGTAACTCTTCTCTGAACTCTCTTATGTGCAATATAGAGTATCCTCAATTAAATTTTAGAAGGGCTGATTAGAATTGACTACGTCTTTTTGGTCCTTAAGATATAGAAACAAGAGATTGCAATTTAGTTTATGGAGGGATTGGCTATTAATAATAATACAAAATAATTGTATATCTATGATATTAAAAATTTTTAAATGTTTTATTATTATTTTTCTAAATGAGGAGAAACTCAGGTATTAAAACTTTATGGGAGAACATGATAGAGAAAAAAAGGTCAAAAAAGGACCTTAATCTGGGTGGAATGGCATGGGCCTGCAGTCTCATTTTACTGGGGAGGCTGAGGTGGGAGGATTGCTTGAGCTTAGGAGTTCATGACCAGCCTGAGCAACATAGTGAGACCCTGTCTCAAAAGGCATTTTAGGGAAAAAAGGTGAGAAATGATCTAGAGTGTAGATCCTTGTAGTGTAGTATCTGGTATATAGAGGTAAAAGCGAGACCCACCTGCATAGGATATCTCTTAGTTGGTATATACTATGCATTTTTATATTCTGGATACTAACCTACTTTAAATGGCAAAATATGTGCTCTCATTGAATGAAAGCCCTGCAATTAGATAGTATGTATTGATTTCATTTCCTGAATCTGAATATTAATTGTATGATTATTTAGAGGTTTTAAAAAATGTATTATTATTATTTTGTGTGTGTGTGTGTGTGTGTGAGACAGGATCTCTCTCTGTCACCCAGGCTGGAGTATAGTGGCATAATCGGCTCTGCCTCCCAGGCTCAAGCCATCCTCCCACTTCAGCCTCCCAAACAGGTGGAACTACAGGCATGTACCACCACGCCTGCCTAATATTTGTATTTTTAGTAGAGACAGAGTTTTGCCATGTTGCCCAGCATGGTCTCGAACTCTGAACTCAAGTGATCCACCCACCTCGACCTCCCAAAGTGCTGGGATTACAGGCGTAAGTCACTGTGCCTGGCCAAGAGTTCTTAACATTAAAAAATTTTATTTCCCATATTATGAGAGAGATATTTCTTATACTTGTCATTGAAAAATATAACTACACTTTTCTTTCATTTTTATTAATCAGTAGACTATTTTTAGACCAGTTTTAGGCTCATAGAAAAATTGAGTGGAAAGTACTGAGCTTTCCTCTACCCCCTAATTCCTTCCCTTCCAGTTTCCCTCTATTATTAACATCCTCATCAATGTGATATATTTGTTACAATTGATGAATAAACATTGATACCTTAACTAAAGGCCATAAGTTTACCTTAAGATTCATTCTTTTATTGTACTATTCTATGGGTTTTGACAAATGTTATCATTTTATGTGTATCCAGCATCACAGTTCATATAGAACAGTTTCACTGCCTTAAAAATCCCCTATGGGGTTTTGAAGCGAAAAGAACAGGTATTTTTCTACTAACCTTCCCATTCAGACCCCTCTGAGAAACTTGAGTGTCTTTTTAGAATTGTCTTGGCAGTTTGGCTTTTTCATGAACAATGAATTTTAGATTTCTTTCCATATAAGTACATGTAGATACTTCATATTTTTTTCCAGTGGCAGCATAGTAAACAATCTTGAAACTTCTTAAAGGAAGGAATTACCAGGTAAATATGAGGACCAATAGTGCATTTATTGTTGAGTAGTGCTCGGAGAAGAATACTATGAGGTAGCATATCTAATGCTATACAATAGCACCAGTTTGGTATGGAAATTAAATGGTATAATTTAAGCTTTTAGGATTATTGAACACAGAATAATAATGTTATTAACTAGAAGATGAAGCAAGTGCTGTGGCATGTATATATGTATTATGTCCATTTCATAAGCACATTTGTCTAATAGAAAAGCTTTTGCTTAGTATTGTACAAGACTTAATAATTTCTCATCCTTGATATTTTAAGCCTTTAAGCAGCTTTCATTGATTATGTGATTAAATGCTTCTTAAAAACAGATATCTTAGGTTTTCTCTTTGAAATATGGAGCTTGAAAAAATGTGAATTAGTGAAGTTTTAAGGGTGTTTAATGAAAGTACCAGGCATTGTTTTAAGCTTTCTCATAAAATTGTAAGAGTATTTGCTGGGCTGGGTGCAGTGGCTCACGCCTGTAATCCCAGCACTTTGGAAGGTGGAGGTGGGCGGATCACATGAGACCCAGGAGTTCCAAGACTAGCCTGGGCAACACAGTGAGACCCCATCTCTACAGAAAAATGAATTAGCCAGGCATGGTGGCACACAGCTGTAGTCCCAGCTACTTTAGAGGCTAAAATAGAAGGATTGCTTGAACCTAGGACATCAATGTTGTAGTGAAGTGTGATTGTGCCACCACACTCTAACCTGGGTGACAGAGCAAGACCCTGACTTAAAACAAAAAAAGAGTGTTTTGATATATGTTTATGTTAGAAATAAAAATTAATTACCATTTGGTATGGTTTGAATGTGTTCCCCAAAAGTTTATGTGTTGGAAGTTTAATTGCCAGTATAACAGTATTAAGAGGTGGGAACTTTAAGAGGTGACTCGGTCATAGGGCAGAACCGTCATAAAAGGATTCATGCCATTATATAGAGAATTAGTTCTCTAGGAAGTGAGTTGTCAAGAGAATGTGTTATTATAAAAATGAGCTCAGCTGACTCTTGTGGTCTCTCTCTCTTGCATGCCTACTTGCCCTTGTACCATGTTATGATGCAGCAAGAAGGCCCTCACCAGAATGGGCCTCTTGACCTTTTACTTGCCAGCCTCAGAATGGTAAGAAGTACATTTCTGACCGGGTGCAGTGGCTCATGCCTGTAATCCCAGCACTTTGGGAGACCGAGGCAGGCAGATCACGAGGTCAGGAGATCGAGACCATCCAGGCTAACATGGTGAAACCCTGTCTCTACTAAAAATACAAAAAATTAGCTGCGCATGGTGGTGGGCGCCTGTAGTCGCAGCTACTCGGGAAGCTGAGGCAGGAGAATGGCGTGAACCCAGGAGGCGGAGCTGGCAGTGAGCAGAGATCACACCACTGCACTCCAGCCTGGGCGACAGAGACTCCGTCTCAAAAAAAATAATAATAATAAAAATAAATAAGTTTATTTTCTTTATAAATTACCCAGTCTATGTTATTTTGTTATAGTAACACAAAGTGGACTAAGATACCATTTAATTGACTTGATATACTTTTAAACTTAATTGTGAAAGAAATAGAACTTCATGACAATTCAAATAAAAAAATGGACTTTTTGTTATTTTCTGTTTTTTTATGTTATTCCATGGAAAGGAACACGCTTTAAAATATATATATATGATAGGCCGGGCATGGTGGGCTCACGTTGTAGTCCCAACACTTTGGGAGGCTGAAGTGGGTGATGACGAGGTCAAGAGATTGAGACCAGCCTGGCCAACATGGTGAAACCTGTCTCTACTAAAAATACAAAAACTCGCTGGGCGTGGTGGCACACACCTGTAATCCCAGCTACTCGAGAGGCTGAGGCAAAGGAATCGCTTGAACCCAGGAGGCTGAGGTTGTAGTGAGCTGAGATTGCGCCACTGCACTCCAGCCTAGGTGACAGACCAAGACTATGTCTCCAAAAAAAAAAAAATTAAAACCATATGATAAATCTATTTTGTATTTATTTTTCTTGCCTTTCATATGTACCATTCAATAATGCTGACAGTATAAACTTTGATGAATCAATTAAAAATCAGTTTATACTCATATCTGTAGCAGCATTATTCATAATAGCCAAAAGGTGGAAGCAACCCAAGTATTCCTAGATGACTGGATAAACAAAATGTGACATTACATACAATGGAATAGTATTTAACCTTGAAGAGGAAGGAAATTCTGACACATGCTACAACATGGATGAACCTTGAGGACATTGTGCTGTGTGAAATATGCCAGGTACAAAAAGGCAAATACTGTGTGATTTTACCTATATGAGGTACTTGCAGTGGTCATAGTCACAGAAACAAAGTAGAAGGGTGGTTGCCAGTGACTGGGGGAAGGCAGAAATGGAGAGCTGTGTAATGGATATAGAGTTTCAGTTTTGCAAGATGAAAAAGTTCTGGAGACTGTTTGCATGACAATGTGAATGTTGGTCCACTACTGAACTGTACACTTAAATTGCCATTTAAGATGGAAAATTTTATGTTAATATGTATTTTACCACAATTAAAAACTAAGAAAAATCAATTTACTTAAAGATAAACAGAGGCAACTAATTTTCTCTAGTGGAATATTCTAGCAAGGCATGGAGAAATCTGAAAGTTTAAGTGACTGTTCTTAAAAATGTATTATCACATTTCCTAAATATTTAAGTTTAGGAATATGCTGCTAATGTCAACTACCAAGAGCATGAAGAGGAAGATAATCATTTTGGTCATTACTGTCTGCTCTTAAAAGGACTGTAGACTTAATACTTTTTATATATTTATAAAAGTTTTCTTTCAAATACCATTTGAACATTTATTTGTATTGATTGAAGTTTTGTGTATATGGTGTATACTTAAGTAATCTAATCTAGAGTTGTAAGATGTAAGTGGCCTAGTTAAAAAGAAGATAACTATGTCATAGCGCTGCAATGCAGGTTGAAAAGTGTCAGTCTACCCATAACAGAAGTTTGAGGATGTGAGGAAAACCACCAATTTGCCTAAGAGGAAAGAAGCAAACTACATGCTTCAAATTATTCTTTGTTTGTTTTTCTCAGAATAAGGAAATAATTTGATAACCAAAAATAGTATTAGTTTAAGATTAGCTACCAAAGCTAGGTTATTATTTCCAACATTCTTTAGCAACTGAGTTCTGAGACAAGAGTTAATAAAACACGTGATTAGATATGTTTATTCTCCCTCTGTATCACTAGTGGTCAGCTTTTGTTTGTAGTATGTTTAGAAGGGTTCTTAAAAAAATAAAAATAATTACAAAACCCCAATTTTGTGCATAGTTATACCATTTAGTTACATACTATATATATATAACTGTCATCAAATTATTATAATAATAAATGCAAAGGTGAGTAGAGCACCTGATTAATCTTGGACAGAGATTTTATCTTATTTATCATTGTGATTCCATTACATAGCACAGTGCCAGACATATAAAATGCTATTAATATATGTTTGAAAGAATGAATGAATTAATGACTAAATCTGTGTGTATATGCTAATTAGTGTAGTGGGATACATACCTTTTTCATCTGTAAATTTTTCTTTTGTTAGCATATTTTATTTTCTTTCTGTACATATTTGACTTCTTTTAAAAGCTCATTATACATTAAGTAGTTTTATTTTTTAGTAGGCTCTCATAACACATAAACAAAGATGTGTTTATCAAACATTTATACATTGTTTACTGTGTACCTAGTGCTGTTCTCAAACCATTTAATCCTCATAAAAACTCTATACGGTGGTTACTGCTAATATTCCATTTACAAGAGGAAACTGAGGCACAGAGAAGTTAAGTACTCACTCAAGGTTATCCCGCTAGTAAGTGTCACAGCTGGGACGTGAACTCATGTCTGAGTTCCAAAGTTTATGTGTTTAACCACTACACTAGACAGACTCCTATTTTTAAAAAGTACCAGCTCTTCCCAGCACTTTGGGAGGCTGAGACGGGCGGATCACGAGGAGATCAAGACCATCCTGGCTAACACGGTGAAACCCCATCTCTACTAAAAAATACAAAAAACTAGCCGGGCGAGGTGGCGGGCGCCTGTAGTCCCAGCTACTCGGGAGGCTGAGGCAGGAGAATGGCGTGAATCCGGGAGGCGGAGCCTGCAGTGAGCTGAGATCCGGCCACTGCACTCCAGCCTGGGCGACAAAGCGAGACTCCATCTCAAAATAAAAAAGTACCAGCTCTAAAAATTATTTCCATCTCCAGAAGACTGCCTTTACTAGTGAGGCTTTTGTTGTTATTTACAGTAAATTTTATTAAAATTGAAATTTTCAAATGGTAATATTCACTGTACTTGTCTTTTATCATCAAGCTCTTTAGTGAGTATACTGTTTTATTTTAAAAAGTGATATTTATTATAAACGTGTTTGATGTCTGTATGCTAATAATTATATTGATAAAATGTTGATATTGGTAAAATTTGGCATTATTTCAAAATGTGATGGAATATGTATGTGTGACTGTTGGAGTACTTTTCTTTCTGTTGGTATTGGTAAAGTATTCTTTCTGACTGAAGCATCTCTGAAATATCAGAGGAAAAATGGGAGGAGGAATCCAGAGGAATTGGAATTTTAGACATCTTTCAATTATTTTTGTCATTTGTGATAAGTACCTAATGAATTTTGAACCTGATAATGCCCATATCTGCTATTTTGGTACCTGAGGAACTGGAGTGTTTCTATTCTTTGCCTTGTTTAGTGGTCTAGGAAAGAGGTCTGAAGATTCAAACTCTAGTCTAGTTTAAGTTTGTGTTTGATAGTTTACAAATCAAGGTGCTTAAATTCACATTTTATTTACTGCTATATGCAGCTCTTTTTAAAAGCCTTTTGCGATATTTTTTGGTATTTTGATTGTTTAAAGCCCTCAGATAGCCTAATTAAAAATGAGATGTCCAAATTCACTGAGGCATCTGTTAAATAAAACCTGTCATTTAAAAAAAAAAAAAAGGAATTGTCTGTTTTATTCTATAGCCACAGCAGAAGGGTTAAATATGGACAGAACACTATTTGTCCTTTTAGGTATTACTGTTTTAGAAGGAGATAATAGCTACACTTTCTTTTTATGCCTTCCCTCTTTCCCTAAATAATTAGTACTTTTATAAATATAGTATCTGGCAGAAATTGATTTATGTTAAATATCAAAAACAGCAATCAATAGTGACAGTGGTCCATGTATATTAGTATTTTCCAAAGTATGTTCCATGGGAGATGGCTTGCTGTAATATGGTTTTATAATCATAAATAGAGGAACAATTGCATAAATACTGCCCCTCCCAACATACAAACATGCATCTGTTAACACACAGGCTTTGGAGAGTCACAGTATACATAATTTATTAATGGTACTAAGAAGTCCTGTGGTAATAAAAATGGATTTAATTTTGTTTAGCTCAACATTTCCCACATTGTTTGACCTCAGAACCTTTTCTTTCCTAATCTTGTGGTTGTCTGATGCACTTTGTGCTCCACAGACGGCTCTTTGGTATATAATGCTATATTCTGTGACAGTATAACAGTAGATCTGTTATTTTGATGAGGTTTCAGAAAAGTAGCCCATCAAAAATATGCCGTTATTAGTTCATTCATAGTTAATAAATGGATTTTAGGAATGGCATTTAAAAGTTATTAGAAATTTGAGGTACAATGCATCTTCCTTGAATTTATATAACATTGGACCTTGCATTTATAGACCTATTACTTACCAAGGACTTTAATCTCTCACTTGATATATAATGAGAGAATGGTAAACCTCATTATTTTTGACTAATCAAGGAAGCTAGGCAAATCTAAGATAGTATTAAAAAAAAAAAAAACAATAGTTTTTAAAGAAATGCAGTGTTATCACTGCAAATGCTGTATCTAAAATTATACCAACAAAATAGTCCAAAGTAGAAGATTCTGAGTGGAAATCCTTTAAAGAATAAATAACAGTGACTTGTAATTAGTTCAGTTGGAATTATATAGGTACTTCTGAAATAAATGACATTATTTAAAATTTTTTTTCAAAAGGTTTAGCTTTTATTACATGTATCTTATTTACAGTATTTACTTGCTAAACCATTTCTTTATAGAGTAGTCTATTTCAAATTTCTAATGTGGTATGGCTTGTAAAAATTTACTGAGTGATCTGTATCCTAATTGAGAATAGAATGAAACATGGAAATAAGGCAGGGGAGAGATCTTCTCTAATGAAGGAAGGGGAAGAAATTTCTTTTGAGCAGTGATAAAAATAGCAAACAAGAACAAACATTTGACTATTATTGCTGAAAGGAGTGATTAATAATTAACTAAAAGGAAAAGCATCTGCTTCTTGAGTTCTGTAAAAGTCCAGATTGAGGGCAAACTATTAAATCACAATAGCAATCAAAAGACAAGAAAGAAAAATGAAAACATGGTGGAAGAGAAAGATAAACTTGTAGCAACCAGGATGGTTAGATACCGGGGAGGCCTCAAACAGATAACATTCCACAGAGGAGTCAGCATTAAAAGATGCAAAAGCCCCAGAAAAAGTAGATAAATCATGTCATTCTTGTTTTTACACTGAAGATATAGATATATTACACCCCGGTTGAAGTGTGGCGTTGGGGCTAGGAAAGGCACTCGTGGAATTGCGATAGTCCTTAAAGTACTACCTTTTTACATGCCAAATGTTTATCTCTAGAATATATCCAGAGTAGCTCATTCTCCAGTCTTTGTTTTTGTATTTTTAAAACAGCATTTACGCATTTGTTTCGTAAAATCTCATCATATCAGTTGTTTTTACCAGGCTTTAATAGACCTGATGTGTTGAGATTCCCTCAATTCCCTTTTTGCTTCCTTTGTTTCTTTTTATTCCTTTGTGATATAAGACAGCATAGTAGCATCACCTCATTTTATAGGAGTGGGGAAATCAGGTTGAAGGTTAAGTGGCTTGTGTACGGAGTGAAAGGAAGGCTTTCAAGTGTAGCTTAGAAAACAGGAGTTTGGTATTTTTATAGGGAAAAAATATGATGGCTAATTTAGCAGGTTTTCTGAATTAAACTTCTTATGCTTGATTGTACGCTTAAGTATTAAATCTTTCAAGTATTCTCTGTGTCAGTACTGACTAATCTGCCTTCAGTTATATAATGGATAGCCGATCCAGCCTTTCCTTTTAAGAAAATCCTTGATGTATTACACCATTAGAACAAATTCTAACATTTGGTGTTCATTAGTGTTGTAACCGAAACAAAAACATTTTAATGGTTAATCCCAGAGTATTTTGAAGTTAGTGTAATTTTGCAGGAAAGGTATTTAAGCCTTAGTATCATTTGCAAATAGGCCACGAGCCAATTTTCAAAGCTGTTTCTTAGTGAGACATTTGAGTTTTTCTGAATGCAAAAAAAGGATTATGCAGCATTATGCCTTGTAACAAGGAAACAGAATGGAACAATTACAATGAGATTTGTATTGATAATTGTATTTCTGTGTGAGTCGTTTAAGTCACTGGGAAGCAAAGTGAGATTTAGAATAACTCCCCAGCAGCTTCAACAATTGCTTAAATTTAGTTGTAGACCACGAAAGAGGTATTTTTAGTATAAAAAAGGATGGGAATTGCTGGGCAGCAATTAAAACTTCAAACTCAACATTTAGGGTTTAGCCAACTGAATTTACTAAAAGGGAATGCTTTAACTTTTTGACTCTATATTTCAGGAAAATTGCTAATTGTAGTTTATTAAGGTAAAATGACTTTTTGTGATGTAGTGTTAAAAAGGTCAAATCTCCACTTAAAATATTAGGTTGGTGCAAACGTAATTGCAGTTTTTGCCATTGCTAGCTTTTGGTAGTGCTAAAGAGCTTTGCAAAATGATTTTTCTTTTAAAGAATATTTAATTTACTTTGCTTTTGGTAAATGCCAAAGAAAGGCACAGTGAAGTATTGTAAGTGCATTCAAAATCAATTCTTCAGTTCATTTGTCATCCTAAAGCAAAAAAAAAAAAAAGAAGTGGAAGACAATTATTAGATGGATAGTAAATATAATCTAATGATTTATATGTTGTTTTGACATTTAACCATGGATACTGTTGCTTAAAAGGACTCTTTAAAGAAAATCTCAGCATGTTTTTTATTCAAAGTTGTTTTGACTTAGGTATTTTTTCCATGTAAAAGAGAAAAATCCTACAAATATTAAATCTGTTTCAACAAGTGTTTTGGAAACATTATGTAGATTTTTAATGCAATTTACATGAGCACAATACATATTTCTTAATGCTGTGCTTTGTGAGTTTCTGGAGTTTTGAACAATATGTTTAGGTCATTTTGAATTATTTTTGTTATGACTGTGAACTGATTTGTTTATGTGTGTGTATTTGTGTGTTTTGGCTCTATCTGTATCTCAACAAGACGGTTTAATGTCAGCTCTATCACAAGATAATTTACTTTTTTCTCCCTCTATGATATATAACTTTGGGGGTAGAAATTTGTTTTGGAATGTAATTTTTGGAAATGTATTAGCCACTTGACATGCTTTAATATTCAAAACAATTCGCAGTGAATCTGGATTTTTAGTGACTAGTCAATGTCCTTGGCAGACATTTTTGTTTTGATTGATGAAGTTCATTTTATCAGTTATTCTTACAAGGCTTGTACTTTTTGTATGTGGTCTAAAAAAATCTTTGCCTAGCCTAAGGTCTTGAAGATTTCTTTCTATTTTTCTTCTAGAAATTTTGTAGTTTTTGGCTTTTTCGTTTAGGTCTATAATCCATTTTGAGTTAATTTTTATGTATGTTGACTATGGATTTTTTTTCTGTTTTCAAAATGTTTGTACAGAGACACAACTTTAGTGACGGTGTGGAGGTTGCAATGAAAAGAGTGAAAAGGCTGGGTGTGGTAGCTCACGCCTGTAATCCCAGCACTTTGGGAGGCCAAGGCGGGTGGATCACCTGAGTTCAGGAGTTCGAGACCAGCCTGGCCAACACAGCAAAACCCCGTCTCTACTAAAAATACAAAATTAGCTGGGTGTGGTGGCACATGCCTGTAATCCCAGCTACTCGGGAGGCTGAGGCAGGAGAATCACTTGAACCTGGGAGGCAGAGGTTGCGGTGAGCCGAGATCATGCCATTGCACTCCAGCCTGGGCAACAAGAGCGAAACTCCGTCTCAAAAAATGAGAGTGAAAAGACAGGGAATGTGAGTTCATAATGACTAGAACTAGGATAGCAGTTCTGCATATCAAAAAAGCAGGGAAGAGGAGAGATTTGATGACATTTTAGAGACAGAATGAATTGGATGGGGAGTGAGCATGGAGGTAGAAGTAAAGATGAATCTAAGGCCTATGGTTCCAGAAAGTAGTATGACCTGTGGCAAAAACTGGAATACAGGACAAAGGGAAGTTTTATGATTCTCCATTGTGGTGAATGGAGAAGAATTTTGTTTTCAAACTGTTGAGTTTATGTGATAGCAGGACATTCTGTCCTTGTCCACATGTATACATGTTGAGGAACAGCCAGATTCTTAGTGAAAACATTTTTTCTTTAATTCACTGTGACTAATTTTTTATGTTATCACATAATTTCCATTGTGATAATTTTTGTAGCTTTTCATCAGTATTTAAATTTTGTTGTGAAACTGTTATATCTACTATATAAAATAATGATTAAAAAAAATGCCACTAAAGTGGTTTCCACTGTATTTCCCTCCTCTGTTTTCAATACAACTTGACCACTAATAAGGATATTCTGTCAGTATTTGTCTAGATATGCAGACATCTCATATTATTCTTTCCACAGAGGTAAAATTGTATTATCCTTATTTATTTTGATGCTCATATTATCCCAGGCATGGCCAGTGGAAATAACATACGTTAAGCTAACTATTGTGTCCTTTTGACATGTCCTCATGGTTATTTGAGAACTTTCTTAAATTCTGTCATAATAAGATATTCTAGGCTCATGTTATACTTTCCCTGGGCTAGCCCTGTACTCAGCCATTTCACTCAAGGTTCCTGGTTATTTTTAGTGGAGAATGGTATTTAGAAACAAAGATCTGAACACTGGGTGTGCTTATTGCTATGAAGACATCATTTCTTTTAGGTTTTGTCAGTGGACAGAGCTTATAAATTGTATTTACACATATAAAAATGTGTATGTGCATATACACACAGGAATATAGATGGTACACATATATCCATATTTATTTTCTATATCAAACCATCTTTAAAAATAACTTTAAGTTTACACCTATACCTCCAATTCCAATCCAGTCCAATATATATATATATATATATTTTCTGGCCTTTTCCTTTTCCATGTTTGCAATTCCCTCCTCTTGCAGTAGAAACCTGGCTCCTATTAAGTCAATATATTTTGCTGTAAGACACACCAACCCCCACCCCCAATAGCCATGTGCAACCCAGGGGGAAGGGAGAAGGATGAAAGGGAAGGAAGAGGGAAGGAAGTTCCTCCGAATGAATTTTTTTTTGAATTAGCCCCATGGTTAAAAATAATAGAAGAAAGGAAGGAGCCATGTAATTTTAAACTTGCGAATAGTCAGTTTTGTCCATCTTTCTCTTTTTTAATGTCTTTTTTCTGGCTTTTATGTCACGAATAAAGCTTATGAAAATAAACTTCATACTACTTTTTATGCCTTTTTTTGGTCTTGGTTTCTGTGAACCTATTGGTTTTTTTACATTTTAATTTTTAGTACACCTGAGATTTATTTGGGAAATATTTTATATTTTATTTTTCTGAATGGATAGCTAGTTATTTCAACATTAATATTGATTGATTTATCTTTTCTCCATTGATTTGAAATGCCATCTCCATTGTATCCTGTTCTACATTGTTCTGTTACTGTATTCTTCTGTCTTATCTGTTTGTTTTTTAAATTGCATGCCTGATAGTGGGACAGTGTAGTATTTATCGCCTAGAGTGACTGTGAACATTAAATGAGAATGCACATAAAATGGTCAGTATGGTACCAGTTATGTAGTATAAAATGGTCAACACATATTAGCAACCATTAGCATCTCAATATAAAAGGGATAAACTTTACAAACAATATGAGAGTAAATTACAAAAAAAGTAAAAATTAAAGTAAGTAGTGACTTTTTTAAAAAAATAAAAACTTGTAGGATTCTTAATTTTTATACTTTGTGTATGGAATGGCAAAAGTTCATATTCTTTATATACAGATACATTATGTTTAAAAATGTGTCCAATATTAGATAAAGTTAAGCTATTTAGACTTACAGATGTCCTGGATTGCAGGCTCTTTGAGGGCAGAGACTATGTCTCATTTCATTTAACAAATACCTATTTAGCACCTCACCGCGTCAGGATCTGAGCATAGAATGGGATATGATATCTACCGTGAGCAGCTCACAGGCTAGTTGGGGAAACAGACATATAAACAAATAAATATAAATAACTTGCAGAGGGCTAATATATGTATAGCAGTGTACTTAGTTGTCTTCCATTAATGTGAAAATATTTATATCAGAGCTCTACACATTCACTGAGGCATTTTTCTAAATATGGGGATGGGATGAGAATATTTAAACAGTATTTTTATGCTGACTTCCCATGAACTATGTCCCAAACTGCTTGATTGTACCTCACCAAATCTTTATATAATACTAACCACAAAGAAGGCAAAAAGTCACATATTTGGAGTGTCTTTTGTATTTTCTGCTTTTAATATGTATTCCATGTGTAGTCCTCAATAGTGAATGTGTGTATACCGCATATTAATAAAATGGTAATTTCAGCACTAACATTCTAGTATTATTTTCTCTGAATGCTTCTTTCAGTTATTTGACTACCATCAGGTAATGAATTTGTATTTTTATAAGATCAAATTAATGCATTTTTAATCCAAACATCTGTTCTCTATTTGCTCCACACCTGTGACAAGATTATTTCAAAGACTCACTTATAAAAGAGAAACACATTATCAAGGGGCAACCCCGCTTTGAAGCATACATTCTATTTTTTGCACAAATAACCATGTGAAAAATACCAATTACTGAAACTCTGAGAAGAATGAAGTTACTTCTAGTATTTATACAAACAAAGGCTGTCTAAATGAAAACCACACTGAGATGTAATAGACCAAATCTGTATAACATAAACCTTTCTAGATCAATGTAGCTAAAGAAAATGTATCCGTGATTTGGGAAGGCAGCTTTAACAAAACAGTATTGTACAAAAATAACTAAAACGAAACAGCTGGCCACCAATGTGACAAACATGCACCTTAGCAGGAGGCTGTGAAATTTGAAGCACCTTAGTGAGTATTAGCACATACTAGTAGACTGTTACAGGTCATATTTCTGTGTACACTATTGAAAATATTCTAATGTACATGAAGTATTTTGACAAGTGAAATTATGAAATTTCTAAAAAATTAAAAACCTAAATAAAGGTACCATTTTGGTTGAAATGAAAATCATACCAGTTTTAGATCTCAGTGAGAGTGTAATTTAGATTCTGGTACCGTACCTATTAAGAAATACAATTTATTCTAGTGTCACCTTCCTTATTAGCAAATTGTCTTCAGAAGGAACACAAACAGGAGAGGTCTAGAGATGCCTTTTAGAGTGTTAGAAAGACAGGTTTTATGTGGATATGGCTAATAAAGATTGAGAGGCTGGCTTTGTTTAAATCCTAACTCTGTCATTTTCTAGGCTATTGAACAGTATTTTAAACATTTCTCTGCCTCAGTTTCTTGAGCTGTAAAATGTATAAGATAGACCCCATAGGGTTTCTGTGGATTTAAATGAGTGACATTAAAAAAATGCTTAGCATGTTATCAGCACATGAGAAATCCTTAATAAATGCTGGCAGTAAAGTTCAACATAAGTAGACATTTTTTCCTTGTGCATTTCCCTCCATTTTTCTCTCTTCTGCTAACCCTCTTGATTATGATTATTATTGTTTTTGCCTTTCTCTTTAGTTTTGTAACCATTCCATTTTTTTTTTGTTTGTTTCACTAGCTCCCTTGTTCTCTCTTTTTAACCCCTCTGTTTTCTTCACTTTACCCCAGGTTTTTATTATTCTTTAAAAATTTTCCATCCTCCAACTGCTATACTTTTTTTTTTCCACTGTATTTTAATTTTTTTAAATTTTAGATTTGGGGGTACATGTGGTTTGTTACATAGGTAAACACGTATCATGGGGGTTTTTTGTACATATTATTTCATCACCCAGTTATTAAGCCCAGTACCCAATAGTGATCTTTTCTGCCCCTCTCCCTCCTCCCACTCTCCCCTGTCAAGTAGACCCCAGTGTCTATTGTTTCCTTCTTTGTGTTCATAGGTTCTCATCATTTAGGTCCCTCTTATAAGTGAGAACGTGCAATGTTTGTTTTTTTGTTCCTGCAATAGTTTGCTAAGGATAATGGCCTCCATGTTCCTGCAAAAGACATGATCTCATTCTTTTTTATGGCTGTATAATAAATGTACATTTACTGTGTACCACATTTTCTTTATCCGATCTGTCATTGATGGGCATTTAGGTTGATTTCATGTTTCTGCTATTGTGAATAGTGCCAACTCCTATTCTTTTATCTGACAGGCCCAATGGCCACTCTTTCCTTCATAGGCCTGTATCTCTGTATTTCTGCCACAGGGGCTGTTAATCTGAGATCTCTGAATGTCCTTCAGATGACCTACGAACTTCTGAAATTATTCAACATTTTATGAATATGCATTTTTATTTATTTATTTATTTATTTGAAACAGAGTTGCTACTCTTGTTTCCCAGGCTGGAGTGCAATGGTGCAATCTCAGCTCATTGCAACCTCCTCTTCCCGGGTTCCAGTGATTCTCTTGCCTCAGTCTCCCAAGTAGCTGGGATCACAGGCATGCGGCACCACACCCAGCTAATTTTGTATTTTTAGTACAGTTGGGGTTTCGCCATATCGGCCAGGCTGGTCTTGAACTCCTGACCTCAAGTGATCTACCCGCCTCTGCCTCCAAAAGTGCTAGGATTACAGGCATGAGCCTCTGCACCCAGCCGAATATGCATTTTGTAAAGGAGAGGTTCCATAGTTCTTTACAGGGTTTCAGAGGACTTCACTAATTTTATGAGTTTAAGAACCATTGCTTGATAAGATGTAGCAACCCTTCCCTCCCACCTGATTTGTTGAGCCTCTCTGCCATTTGCCTCATTGATATTAGGGAAACTTTCTATACAGGAAAAAGTGTTACTCAGCGTATGTACTGGATTTGCATCATAGTATTAGAAAGGAACTTCATCCCCAGGTAATTCATTAATTGTGGCATCACTGTGTTACGTTGTAATATTTATAAGCAACAACTTTGTTTTTAAAACTTTTTTTGCATTGTGCATTCGTAAAAGTTCTTTTTCCCAGTTTCAAATATTCATAACAAATGGTCAGCTCAATTTAAAACAAGGTAAATATTTTTCATTTTGTTTTATTTTTCCATTTCTATGTAAAATACCCAAGCCAGCTTCAAACCAAAGCATTCAGCATTTTAGAAGCTAATAGTCCAGTAGAAAAATAATGTTTTAAAATTAGTTATAAATTTGCTAGAGGCCAGGCGTGGTGGCTCATGCCTGTAATCCCAGCACTTGGGAGGCTGAGGCGGGCGAATCACTTGAGGTTGAGAATTCGAGACCAGCCTGACCAACATGGAGAAACCCCATCTCTACTAAAAATACAAAATTAGCCTGGCGTGGTGGCACATGCATGTAATCCCAGCTACTCGGGAGGCTGAGGCAGGAGAATCGCTTAAACCTAGGAGGGAGAGGCTGTGGTGAGCCGAGATCGCACCATTGCACTCCAGCCTCAGAAGCGAAACTCCAACTCAAAAAATAAACAAACAAACAAATAAATAAATAAATTTACTAGAAAAAAAATTGCAAATTGACAGCATTTGGGTTTTTTTAAAAAAAGCCTTCTATAACAAAACAGTCATGTAGGCTTTTAGTACATTTTTTTTCTAGTTGGTCAAATAGCCAAAGTTGTTTTTTGTTTGTTTTTCAGTGGTTTTTTTTTTTTTTTTTTTTTTTTTTTTTGAGTAGAGGCTGATTTTCACCATGTTGCCCAGGCTGGTCTTGAACTGCTGGACTCAAGTGATCCACTCATCTTGGCCTCCCAATGTGCTGGGATTACAGGCATGAGCCACCGTGCCTGGCACCAAAGTTGTTTTCTTAACTAAAATCATCATTCACATGAATCATCATGACAGCCTGAAAAATGTAGAACTCGTCTAAGAAAAGGAGATAACCCAGTAAGTCATTCTTTACACATCTTGTTCATGTTTAAATGTCTAAAGAAGGAAACTATTCCTTTGAAAATAGCACTGCTTTAATCTTTGCACGGATAATTCTGACCTCAAAAATAAAATACCCATTTTTAAGACCTTGGCTCTACTGGGGAATAAGCAAACCAAATGAACAAACACAAACCTTGTGTATCCCCCCTTCCTTTTTTTAACCACTGATGATGAACCTTGGGTTAGCATGTAGAGCATAGATAATACAATGCCAAATACATATTTAACAAAAGTGAACTGAGTGCCTGGCATATGCAGGGCTCTGGGTGTACAATAGTGAGTAGTGAGTATTTGAGAAAAACAAATATATCTGTGTATATATACCAAATGTATTCATATAGAAATAGTAGTAAGTGCAATGAAGAAATGAATAGGGTCTGAGGAGAGAGTAAATGTTGCTTTAGAATGCCATTAATTATCTCATAGAAAAATTAGTTATTTCATAGAAAAAAGAGAGTCATTTAGTCTCTGTTAATTTGTTTTCTGTGTTTTAAAAATGAAGTTGGTGGCAGGCTGTTCAGAAAAGAACTACCAAGCTCACATTGGAGGTATCATCTCACCGTTAGGATGACTGTTATGAAAAGGATAAAAAATAACAAATGCAGGTAGAGATGTGCATAAAAGGGAACTTATATGTTACTGGAAATGTAAATTAGTACAGCTACTGTGGAGAACAGTATGGAGTTTCCTCAGAAAACTACAAATAGTACTACCATCTGATCCAGTGATTGCACTACTGGGGATTTATCCAAAGGAAAGGAAATAATGTATCAATGAGATATCTGCACCCCCATGTTTACTGCAGCATTATTCACAATAGCCAAAATATGGAATCAACCTAGGTGTCCAACAGCAGATGAATGGATAAATAAAATGTATATATACACCACGGAACACTATTTGGCCATAAAAAACAATGAAATCCTGTCATTCACAGCAACATGGATGGAGCTGGAGGACATTATGTTAAGTGAAATAAGCCAGGAACAATAAATTAAACACTGCATGTTCTCATGCATTTGTGAAAACTAAAAAAGTTGATTTCATAGAAGTAAAAAGTAGAACAGAGAAGGGTAGGGGAAAGGGAGAGATAGGGAAAGGTTTGTTAAGGGATACAAAATTACAGCTAGATAGGGAAAATAGGGTCTGGTGTTCTATATCACTGCAGATAATTATGGTTAACAAGAATATATTGTGTAGTTTCAAATAGCTAGAAGGAGGATATTGAGCATTCCCAACACAAAGAAATGATAAATGTTAGAGATGATGAATATGCTAACTACCCTCATCTGATCACTATATGTATCAAAACATTACTGTGTGCCCCATGAATATTTACAATTTTTTTTGTCAATTAATAAAAAAAGAAGCTCTCATCGAGATTTTTGTGCCTTGAAACATATAAAATTTGCTCTGGAAAGAAAACACCATGGCAAGATGTTGGCCACAGACTATAAATATAGGGGAAAGAAAACTGAAACAGCTTTATTTTTTATAACTCTGTTTCCTTGATTCGTAGATCTCTTAACAAGAGTGAATCATAGCCGGGCGCGGTGGCTCACGCCTGTAATCCCAGCACTTTGGGAGGCCGAGGCGGGCGGATCACAAGGTCAGGAGATCGAGACCACGGTGAAACCTCGTCTCTACTAAAAATACAAAAAATTAGCCGGGCGCGGTTGTGGGCGCCTGTAGTCCCAGCTACTCGGGAGGCTGAGGCAGGAGAATGGCGGGAACCCGGGAGGCGGAGCTTGCAGTGAGCTGAGATCCGGCCACTGCACTCCAGCCTGGGCGACAGAGCGAGACTCCGTCTCAAAAAAAAAAAAAAAAAAAAAAAGAGTGAATCATAGAAGCTAGGCGTATTAGTCTGTTCTCATGCTGCTGTAAAGAACTGCCCAAGACTGGGTAATTTATAAAGAAAAGAGGTTTAATTGACTCACAGTTCTGCATGGCTGGGGAGGCCTCAGGAAACCTACAATCATGGCAGAAGGCATCTCTTCACAGGGTGGCAGGAGAGGGAATGAGTGCAAGCAGGGGAAATGCCACATGCTTATAAAACCATCAGGTCCTGTGAGACTCACTCTATCACGAGAACATCATGGGGGAAACTGCCCCCATGATCCAATTCTACCTGGTCCCACCCTTGAAATGTGGGGATTATTACAATTCAAGGTGAGATTTGGGTGGGGACACATAGCCAAACCATATCACTAGGACCCTTGAATCACTGTTTTGGAGACAGTTCTGAATTCCGGGCACTAAGGAGTACCATTTGGACACTGATCCTTTTATGTTAAAGATGGTGAACTGGTGGGTTTCAGTGAGCTGGTGGGTTTCAGTGTCCTCCTTTCAGTTGGTTAATTGGGAATCCTATAGTTGAGCCTAAATTTTCAGTGTTTTGCTTTTTTTTTTTTTCATCATAAATGGCAAATATTGTGCCTACCTAGAATATGGTGCTTTGAAACCCAAATGTTAAGGAGATAAATGGGTATACCTAACTGCTTGGGATGAACAAGATTTTGGGGAATAGGATAAAGGCTTCTTTAGAGACTTAACAGTTATTTATGTGGCCTGGGGAAGTGGGATAGTTCATTCTGAATCATTTTCAAACTTGTCCAGGGAGCTCTGGGGCTCTTCAGAGGAACCTCAGTACTACTAGTGGGAATAGAGTTGCCAAGAAGGGCAGGGGTCTCATCCCTACAACCTTTAACTAAGGAACTTCTACTAGACATAAAGGAAAACAAATAACTTTGAAGATAATAAATTAGCTTTTGCTTCTTTGTCATAGAATCTTCCTGAGTTACTGTTTGTATACCAACTCTTGAGGCTTTCATCATGTATGACGAGGAGCCACATCAAGACCTTTCACCTGTGTTCTCTTATTCTTTTCTGCCATTTCCTCTACCCTTCTCCTCACACAAACACTTAAGTATCAGGCCTTGGGAACTAGTTAAGATCTGTTAGAAAAAAAAGATTTAAACAATATTTGAAAGCCCTGAAAATTATGTTCCTAAATCTTCTACCTAAATGGAAATATGTGTTATCTTCATTAGGAAGAATATTTATGAAAGTAATCAACAAACTGAACTAGTTAGAAAGCAGTGTATTTTAGCCAGTAATGAGCCTTAACCTTTGCAGGGTTAGCACATGGAAATCGTTATTATATACTAGCAGATACAGCTATGCCACCATACTTATTTTGTCAAGGACCAATTCTTCATTATACCAGTGCAGTCTGATTTTCACAGTTAATCTTACTTGGTTGCTAAATGCCTTACATGCCTAATGAAATGAAATTTGAAGAATTGACTAGCTTAATTTTGCAGTGTGAAATGGTTCCCTCCTCTTTATTTTAAAACATTTTTTTCTCCCCAAATTTTGAAGATATTTTGACTAATTCAAATTTCACATAATTTTAAGAGTACTATAATTTATAAGCCATAGAGGTATGTGATTTGAATGCTTCCTATCTAATGCAACCGGAATTTTTCTCCAATTATAAGAGAGACAAGACCATCATTCTCCAGTTTCAAAAAAAAAAAAATGCAGCTGCTTGCAAGAGGAGAGCTAAACTAACAGAACGTTTAATATTTTGAAAAATATGTCCTGGGGGAAAAGATTCTTCTGTTTAAAAAGATATTAAACTATTTAGCTTGGCAGCTCCAGGGTGTGAATATTTTGAACTCCATCACTGTCATTTATTTTTTATCGAGTTCAAATGGAAAAATTGAGAACTTTATTTTGACATGTAGTCCTTTATGAGATATATAAACCTTTAGCTGCAAGGGACTACATGTTACTGTGAATTACAAAGGCACATTCCACTTTCAGTGGATCAGTGTTTAATTTTCAAAATTCTCAGCAAATAGCACAGCTGCAGCCAAAAATCCTGTTCTGAGACTCTTTCCAGCCCAGATGAAACTAATAGTTCCAGGCTGTGTTGCTGTCATTCATTACTAATCCAGGTATGGATGCTTACTGTTTTTAATTTTCCTTTTCTGAACTTGAAGGCAGCGTTTGTCTTTTCCCACAAGAAGTTAGAGATAATGTTCTTAGATTCCAGCAACTGGAGATAGCTGACCTTTTCCACACTGACACAACTAGACTTTCTTTTAGGGCTAGTACAGATAGGAGTTTGATGATAAACATAAAACAGTGGGAGACAGGCACATGGTAGGGTATTAAGGAAAAACAAGAATGTATTAGGAATTTGCCCCTAATTTTTGGAAGCTGGTGTCATGGAAAGCATCCGTTCCCTACCATACAATATCTATTGATGGCACTTGCCATTTGAGCAAGAATATTGAATTAAGGGGACAATATGTTTTTATGTTTATTATAATTCTTTTTTTTTTTTTTTTGAGATGGAGTCTCACTCTATTGCTCAGGCTGGAGTGCAGTGGCTCAATCTTGGCTCACTGCAACCTCTGCCTCCTGTTTCAAGCAGTCCTCCTGCCTCAGCCTCCTGAGTAGCTGGGATTACAGGTGCATGCCACCATGCCTGGCTACTTTTTGTATTTTAAGTAGAGATGGGATTTCACCATGTTAGACAGGCTAGTCTTGAACTCCTGACCTCATGTGATCCACCTGCCTCGGCCTCCCAAAGTGCTGGGATTACAGGTGTGAGCCACTGTGCCCAGCCTATTATAATTATTATTAGTAATAGAATTTTCAGAAACATTCAAAATGTCATCACCAATTATTCTATTCAAATCAGACCAGAATGGATTCATTTTGCATTTTAAACTGTCTTAATTGACACTTAAAAACAGCGTGACTTTTGGCTAGTCAGGAGGCTGAGGTGGGAGGATGCCTTAAGCCTGGAGTTTGAGGCTGTAGTATATCACGATCACATCTGTAAATAGTTACTGCATTGCAGCCTGGGCAACATAGTGAGACTGCATATCTAAAAAAAAGAAAAAGAAAAAAACAGTGTGATATAGAATGAAGAATAGAGATTGCAGACTTTGGAACTGGACAAAAGTTGGAAGCATTCCCCTTGAAATCTGGCACAAGACAAGGATGCTCTCTCTCACCATTCCTATTCAACATAGTATTGGAAGTTCTGGCCAGGACAATCAAGCAAGAGAAAGAAATAAAGCATATTCAAATAGAAAGAGAGGAAATCAAACTGTCTCTGTTTGCAGATGACATGATCCTATATCTAGAAAACCCCATTGTCTCAGCCCAGAAGCTTCTTAAGCTGATAAGCAACTTCAGCAAAGTCTTAAGATACAAAAATCAGTGTGCAAAAATCAAAAGCATTTCTACACACCAAGAATAGACAAGCAGAGAGCCCAGTCATGAACTCCCATTCACAATTGCTACAAAGAGAATAAAATACCTAGGAATACAGCTAACAAGGGAAGTAAAGGACCTCTTCAAGGAGAACTACAAACCACTGCTCAGGGAAATCAGAGGACACAAAGAAATGGAAAAACATTCCATGCATATGGATAGGAAGAATCAGTATCATGAAAATGGCCATACTGCCTAAAATGATTTATAGATCGAATGCTATTCCCATTAAACAACATTCTTCACAGAATTAGAAGAAACTATTTAAAAATTTGTATGGAACCAAAAAAGAGCTCGTGTAGCCACAACAGACCTAAGCAAAAAGAACAAAGCTGGATGCATCTGTTACCAGACTTCAGACTTCAAACTATACTATAAGGCTACAGAAACCAAAACAGCATGGCACTAGTACAAAAACAGACACATAGACCAGTGGAACAGAATAGAGAACTCAGAAATAAGACTGCACATCTCCAACCATCTTTGATAGACCTGACAAAAACAAGCAATGGGGAAAGGATTCCCTATTTAATAAATGATACTGGGATTACTATTATGTATAATATCTATACTGGCCCTAAAAGAAAGTCTAGTTGTGTTTCATATGCAGAAAATTGGAAGTGGACCCCTTCCTTATATCTTATACAAAAAATTAACTCAAGATGGATTAAAGACTTAAATATAAAACCAAAAACCATAAAAACCCTAGAGGAAAATCTAGGCAATACCATTCAGGACATAGGCACAGGGAAAGATATCATGATGAAATCACCAAAAGTAATTGCAACAAAAGCAAAAATTGACAAATGGGATCTAGTTAAACTTAAGCTACTCTGGGGGCTGAGGAAGGAGAATCACTTGAACCCAGGAGGTGGAGATTGCAGTGAGCCGAGATAATGCCACTGCACCCCAGCCTGGGGGACAGAGCGAGACTCCGTCTCAAAAAAAAAAAAAGAAAAAGAAAGAAAGAAAGAAAGAAAGTGATTGCTAGAAAAAAGTGGGGCAGGGGACCACTTTCTTTCCCCATTATATGTCAACAGAGTGAACTGCCAACCTGTAGAGTGGGAAATTTTTTTTTTTTGCAATCTGTCCATCTGATAAAGGTCTAATATCCAGAATCTACCAGGAACTTAAACAAATTTACAGGGAAAAAAGAAACAACCCCATTAAAAAGCGGACAAAGGATATGAACAGATACTTCTCAAAAGGTGACATTCATGCAGCCAACAAACTTTTGAAAAAAAGCTTAATATCACTGATCATTAGAGGAATGCAAATCAAAACCACAATGAGATACCATCTCACACCACTCAGAATGGTGATTATTAAAAAGTCCAGAAACAGCAGATGCTGGCGAGGTTGCAGAGAAATAGGAACAGTTTTACACTGTTGGTGAGAATGTAAATTAATTCAACCATTGTGAAAAACGGTGTAGTGATTCCTCAGAGATCTAGAACCAAAATACCATTTCACCCAGTAATCCCATTACTGGGTATATACCCAAAGGAATATAAATTATTCTATTACAAAGTTACATGCATACATATGTTCATTGCAGCACTATTCACAATAGCAAAGACATGGAATCAACCCAAATGTCCACCAATGATAGACTGGATAAAGAAAATGTGATACCTGTACACCATGGAATACTATGCAGCCATAAAAAGGAATGAAATCATGTCTTTTGCAGAGACATGGTTGGAGCTGGAAGCCATTATCCTCAGCAAACTAACACAGGAATAGAAAACCAAACACCGCATGTTCTTACTTTTAAGTGGGAGCTGAACAATGAGAACACACAGACACAGGGAGGGGGACAGCACACACTGGGGCCTGTCGGGAGGTGGGGTGGGGGGAGGGAGAGCATTAGGAAAAATAGCTAATGCATGCTGGGCTTAATACCTAGGTGATGGGTTGATAGGTGCAACAAACCACCATGGCACACGTTTACCTGTGTAACAAACCTGCACGTCCTGTGCATGTACCCCAGAACTTAAAAAAGCAGTAATTAAAATTCTCAGAGATAAGAGAAGATATTGTATCTACAAATGAATAACAGGATAATTTAGATGGGATCATTTAAAGAATAAATAAAGGCTCTTGGGTATTTCAAAAATTGTTAATTCAGTAGAAGGGTTGGGAGATAAATTTGAGACTATCTTCCCAAAAGCAGATTTAAAAAGACTAAGAGATAGAAAATAAAGTGGTGATGTAAGATAAAAGAAAGTACAATTAGAAGAAAACTATGCTCTCCAGTGTGTGACTAGTAGAAGGAGTTCCAGATAGTTTGGGATGAATTAGTTCACCTAGTTCATTCTATAACCTAGACTGTAAATTCTGGAATGTTGGGGAATATGTTGTTGGTCTTGTTCACTATTTATTCATTGTCACAGTCTGTGCACCTAGTAGGTCTTCAGATATTTTGACTGAAATTATTCTTGTGTCTTGTTGAGAAGAGGCATAGAAAAACTAAGCAAATTTTTAAAAAGAGGCAGCTAATCAGAAGGAAACTTTTTTTTTCAATAAAGGAAATTCATTTGTTGTTTTGTTTTGTTGAGATGGAGTTTCACTCTTGTTTCCCAGGGTGGAGTGCAATGGTGTGATCTGGGCTCACCACAAACTCTGCCTCCCAGATTCAAGTGATTCTTCTGCCTCAGCCTCCCGAGTACTGGGATTAAGGCATGGGCCACTAGGCCTGGCTAATTTTGTACCTTTAGTAGAGACGGGGTTTCTCCATGTTGGTCAGGCTGGTCTTGAACCAACAGGTGAGCTGCCTGCCTCGGCCTCCCAAAGGGCTGGGATTACAGGCATGAGCCCGGCCCCATTTATTCTTTAAGTGATTCACTTGGGAATAATATTTAGATAGTCATAATAATGTAAAACACTAAATATTGATTTAACCAACAATCGTGGTGTGACAGTATTGAGAAAGCAGGGAAGAGCAATGCTACAGGAGAGCGAAATCCGCATCATCTATAGTAGAAAGCCAATACGTAATGCCTGAGATATTAAATTTTAAAAAGCAGTTACGGGCATGTTAGAGATAGCTGAAATAGTTGAAAGTAATTGCTAGGGCCGGGCACGGTCACTCATGTCTGTAATCCCAGCACTTTGGCAGGCCGAGGCAGGCAGATCATGAGGTCAGGAGTTTGAGACCAGCCTGGCCAATATGGTGAAACCCTGTCTCTACTAAAAATAGAAAAATTAGCCGGGCATGGTGGTGTGAGACTGTAGTCCCAGCTACTCTTGGGGCTGAGGAAGGAGAATCACTTGAACCCAGGAGGTGGAGGTTGCAGTGAGCTGAGATCATGCCACTGCACTCCAGCCTGGGGGACAAAGCGAGACTCCGTCTCAAAAAAAAAAAAAAGAAAGAAAGAAAGAAAGAAAGTGATTGCTAGAAAAAAGTGGGGCAGGGGACCACTTTCTGTCCCCATTATATGCCTTGTAGAACTAATTTTAAAACTATCTAAATGAATTGTTTTGATAAAATAGAAATTTAAGATATTTAATGGCACCAGGCCACATCATTTTCCATATTAAGGCCATGCTTATCAATGAACCAGAATATGGCTATCCTAGGGCCAGGGTATCTTCTCTTTGGGATGGTCCTTCTCTTTTTCTCTATTTCCTTTGCCAACTCACCTCTCTTTGGAATTGATGTGTTCTTCAGACATAACCATGTGGCTTGAAATACTTAGCCTGTAAGTTTTCTTGTCTATTTTGTGGTGACTTCCTGTTTTAACTCTGAGTTCCTTTCTATGAGATTTTTAAGTCACTTGTGGTTACAGTTACTTTATTGCAACCTCCACGATAAGGCTATTAATGCTTCAGTGTTGTTCCAGTCAGTTACATACTCTAGACTCTAAATTCTGTGAAGTCAGGGATTGCTGGTTTTGTTCACTATTTATTCAGTGGCTATCTAGTAGTATGTGCATATGATTGAAATTATCCTCATATTTCTTTGAGAAGGAAATTATGTAAATTTAAGAACATGGCTTTTAGGTTAGACAAACCTGGATTTGAATCCCATTGCTATCACTTGCTAGCCATGTCACTTAACCTCTTTTCTGAAACCCTCTTTTCTAAGTATTAACATTTTCTGTTTCAAATTAACACCTAAAGGCCCTCCACCTCACAAACGTTTTCACCATTTATCATTTGTTATTTCTGATTATTAGCATATTTCAAAACACCACAATAAGTGATTAAACTTGCATTTAAAAATAATATGTAACATTAATAAAGCAAGTTATACTTTTTTTTTCTGAATTCTCTAGTAATGTAATTACACTACAGGTCATATTAACAACTCATTTTTTAAAGCAAAAACATGTTTCTCAGAGGATAGATTCATTTATTTTTAGGAATGTTTATTATATAACTTCTGGTACAGTGGGGAAAATGTTTACTACTTCATGAGAAATATGTGTTTTTTATAGTACATTTTTCTCATGAAGACATTGGCTGCATTAAGGGAGTAGTAATAAGATAATTTTGCGACCTGTTTTTCTGAAAGGCTGAGCAACCCTTTTAAGACTGGGATGTCATCAAGGGTAGGAATCTGTGTTGTGCTCATCACCTCCTTGTCTATTGTCTGGCATATAGTAAAATCTTAACTGTTGACTGAATGACTGCATGCATGAATGAATTAACTATCGTGTTGCTTTATTTGTTTGTAACTTTTTATTTTGATGTAGTTTAAAACTTAATGAAGACTTACAAGATTAGTACAAGGAAATCCCATATACTGTTAACCCAGATTTATCAATTGTTAACTAAGTTTTAAGTTTTTATATTCATATATTGTTTTTCGGAGTCATTTGAGAATCAGTTGTTGCCATTACACCCTTTTACACCTAAATACTTTAGTATGTAGTTCCTGAGAACGAGAACATTCTCTTTTATAATAAAACACTGTAAACTTATCAAAATCTAGTAATTTAACATTGATATAATATTTCCTAATCCAGTTTGTTTTCAAATTCATCAATTGTCTCAATAGTTTGTTTTTGTTTTTTGAGACAGGACTTCACTCTGTTGCCCAGGCTGGAGTACAGTGGTGCTATCATGACTCACTGCAGCCTTCACCTCCCAGGCTCAAGTGATCCTCCCACCTCAGCCTCCTACGTAGCTGAGACTACAAGTGTGTGCCACCACGCTTGACTCATTTTTAAATTTTTTGTAGAAATAGAGTCTCCCTATGTTGCCTAGGCTGGTCTTCAACTCATGGGCTCAAGCAGTCCCCCACCTTGGCCTCCCAAAGTGCAGGAATTATAGTGTGAGCCACTGCGCTCAGCGTCAATCGTATCTTTTGCAGCTATTTTTTCTCAGTCTGGTACCCAATCCAGGGTCACACATTCCATGTAAGTTTCATGTCTCTTTAGCCTTCTTTAATCTGGAACAGTACTCTAGTATTTCTCTTTCTTTCTTGACTTTAACATTTTTTAGAAGAGTTTAAAAAATAATTTTGAAGAATATTCCTAGTTTGGGTTTGTATCATGTATCCTCCTGATTAGATTGAGGTTTTGCAGTTTTGGCTGGAAAACCAGAGAAGAGATGCTGTGCTGTTCTCAGTACGTATCTTTAGGCACATGAGGCCACTTTGCACAAATATTAGCAACTCATTACTTGCTTAAGTTGTATCCACAGGGTATTTCCACTGTAAAGTTGCCATATTTTCCTTGGTGTAATTTGTGGGGAGAGGGCTGAACGCGGTGGCTCATACCTGTAATCTCAGCACTTTGGGAGGCTGAGGTGGGCGGATTGCTTCAGCTTAGGGGTTCAAGAACAGCCTGGCAATATGGTGAAACCTTGTCTCTACAAAAAATATAAAAATTAGCTGGGCATAGTGGCATGTGCCTGTGGTCCCAGCTATTTGGGAGGGGGGCTGAGGTGAGAGGACCACCCGAGCCCGGGGGTGGGGTCGGGGAGCTCAAGGCTGCGGTGAGCCATGATTCCACCATTGTACTCTAGCATGGGTGACAGAGTGAGACCCTATCTAAAAAAAAAAAAAAAAATCTGTGGGGAGATACTTTGAAACTGTAAATATCTCATCCTTCACTTATGAAACTTACACTCAATAAATTTAGCATCCATCATTTGAGTCTTCCACATTTATTAGTTGGCATTTTACTATAAGAAACACCTTCCCTTTATTTTTTATTTATATTAGCTTGAATTCATAGATTCTTATTTTATTCATTTAGTTGTAATCCATTACTGTCATTAATTATTTTGATGCTTAAGGCATTCCAGATTTGGTCAGTGGGAGTCCCTGCAAACTGTTCCTTTGTTGTTTTGCTTTGTCTTCAATGTTCCTTGAGAATTTTTATCTTTTTTGGTGTAATAAGATATGCTAGGTCCTTCCTGTACTTTTCCTTGTCCAAGCCCTGGAGTCAACTTTTTTTCTGAGATGTCCTGGTTCCTTTTAATGGAGAATGGTATTTTAAAACCAAGATCTAGGTGCTGAGTGTGCTCATTGCTACTAATAGCATTGGCTCTAGACTCTCTCAGATCTCTCAGGGACCAAGCTCAGAAATGTATGTACATCTAAATTAAAGTTTTGTAGCTAAACTAAGAGTTCATATTGACTCCTCTAGTTCAAATACAGCACTCCAGGGTTCATTCTAGTTTCTCTCCATATTCGTAATTCCCATTTCCAACAGTGAGAAACCTGGCTCCATGGTATTGTTTTGTATCCCAAGTGTCTTGTTCAAGCCTTGGCATTAAGTAATTGATATATGTTGTAAGCATTTGAATGAATGAGTGAATACATAGTTATGGCATTATCTCAGTATGTATTCTCACTGCTGTGACCCATGCTTGGCATTAGGTATTAATAGATGCTAAATAAAACTTTGTTGAGCAAATAGCTCTCTTCTTGCCAATACATTTATTATATATTTTTGAACCACATGAGAAGTGACTCTGTAGGAGTACTCTCATATTTTTGCCATTTAAATATGAATCCTTGTAAATTCAGTTAATATGAACAATCAGTCCTTTTTTCAATAAGAAAAAGTCATAAGTAACAATCAAATTGATCTATTAAAAATAATTCTTTTTTTTGTTTGTTTAAAAAAACTTTGATATGGGCAACATCATTGAAAAGATTTCAGAATTTCTAGTTATGAAAATTGTGCCTTGAAGAGTTTAGCACATTTTTCACATATGTCAACTCTAGCAACGTGAAATATGTTCTTCATTTGAATTCTCTTCCTATACCCCCTGCTGTCAGGCAAAAAGAATTTTCACTTCAATGCTGCTTGTTATTAAGCTGCTATAAACAAGAATGCTTGAAGGTAACTTATGAGCAAATGACTAGAAATTTCTGATAACCTTAAGACTCATTCCCAAATTACATTATTAACTCTGTGAGTAATTTGGGGAAAAACAGTAGGCTTTCATTTGCCTATGCCCTCAGAGGTTATAGAGTTACAATTTAGGACAGCCATTAATGACACTAACTCTTGAGATAGGTTTTTTGTTTGTTTGTTTGTTTTTGTTTTTGTTTTGTTTTTTTCCTTAAACCTCAGGAAACGTGGTCTATTTTTCTCTCCGATGTAATTAAAACTAACAACTCCTTGCTCATAAACTGATACTTTATTCCTAGAAACTTGCTTAAAAAGGGCCCTATCCTTTTCTATCTTTGCTTTTTCTAGTTACCTAAATTATGTTAAATGTATCATATGCATTATAATTTATGGTTTAGAATTCAAAATGTAAAATTTGTCATGAATCATACTACCAGAGAAGTAGGAAAAGTTGGAAAAGTGGTTATTTTTATATTAGTAAAACTTTTTCACAGAACTGGCTGAGAATTGATGACTTTTTGTTTTAAAGAAAATGTTCTCCAAGATAACATCTTTAGCCCTGTGTAGAAACATTTAAGTTGCCCCTCCCCATACTTAGAAGAGGGAGTGGGTCTTTTTAAATTAATAGAAAAATCAAAACATTTAAAGCACTTCCATCTTAAAAGCCTTTCCTGTTTAAAGAAAAACTGAAATGCTGCAATTTATACAAATAGTCTTCTTTTCCTAGATTAAATTTTAAAAGCAAAGTTCTATATATATAAGCAAAGATATATTCTGTATCTTTTAAGTATAGACATTTAAAGGTAACATCTAAAAATTGTTGTTTAAAAAGTACTTTTCTGTGGGGCAAAGTGGTTTTGTCATATCATAGATTCCCTGTTCCTTATTTCTATAAATAGAATTTATTCCAGCATTAGTCTGGTACTACTGATATTATACCTACACACATATACACAGAATAATAACTATAAGAGGTGGGTATATTTGGCATATTTCCCAAATTGTCTTTGCACTTTTAGCCAGTAATGTTTTTGTTTTCCCTTGGATTTTCCCTTAGGGGCCGGCCCCCTGTTGAGTTTTACAGTCATACAGTATCTTCTCGTAGGAGTACAGACACAATAACCCAAATGAGGTAAAAGTAACTAAGAGAGAGGAAACTGGCCACCTCAGGTAACTGAGGGTCAGTGTTGACCTCAGTAAGTCGATGTCTAGTTCTCCCTGCTAACTCTTTTCCTCCTTTGAAAAAAAAAAATGAATGTCGGGGAGAGGGTGGCAGAGGAACTGTTGGGGTACTCTTTTTCTAGTTCTTTTGGCTGGAGCAAATGCCATTTTCTTTCTGTCACTCCCTTTATCCTCACCCTCAGCCTTTTCTATGGCTTCTTTTTTTTGAGGCAGAGTCTCACTGGGTTGCTCAGGATGGAGTGCAGTGGCGTGATCTCGGCTCACTGCAACCTCCGCCTCCCAGGTTCAAGCAGTTCTCCTGCCTTAGCCTCCTGAGTAGCACGTTATGGGCACGTGCCACCACTCCTGGCTAAGGGAGACAGTAGAGACAGGGTTTAGTAGAGACAGGGTTGTTAGTAGAGACAGGGTTTCACCATGTTGGTCAGGCTGGTCTCGAACCCCTGATCTCGTGATCTGCCCCCCCCCCCCCCCACCACCCCTTTGACCTCCCAAAGTGCTGGGATTACAGCCGTGAGCCACCGTGTCCAACTCCTGGGATAGTTTTATATTTCCTTCTTCTTTGTATGTTTTTAAGATAAAGATGAAACAAAATAAAATCCAGGTATATTTTAATATCACATACGATCTAAAGGTAGTTATGGATATTAAATAACTTATTGCCACTCCTTTCATATAAATTTGCAGTTTGGCAAGCTTCTTTGCCACTTGAAGTGAAAACTAATATTCCCTTCTGTCTTTAAGAATGCAGCAGAATATTTGCAAAAAAATACATGAATCTTTTAAAAGATGCATAGTAAAATTTAAATTCAATCCAATGAAGAAGAAGGACCAGTTTAGATTGGAAAACCATCTGAAGTGCAGAATGGTTTAGAACTATACCATCCTAGCAATGCCTAGGGTGGTGTTCATGTTTCTTTTTCACAATTGCATCCCGAGTAGAAAGCATCTATTATGTGCAACTGGCGCTTTTTAAATGCTTGGTAAAGGTCTATTGAGTGAATTAATGAATCTTAGAAGCTTTTGGTTTACTTCTTAATTTTAGAGATGAAGAAACTTAATCTAAAGACTGAATGGCTTAGGCAGAAGCAGAGCCCAACTTACTCTTCATGGTCATTGAACATTTACTACATTTTTAAAAGAAATCTTTTTATTATTTTCAAGATATGTAATAATTGGAACTAAGCCAAACATATATAAAAATGAAATTTTTAGACATGCTGCTTCAATGAATTGACCATTATAGTTGTGATTAGCATGTTCTTTGTCTGTACACAGGTAATTATAATGTTCTTGTGGAGGTACTTAAGTGGCTTGCTTTCTTGAGTTGTTAAAGTATTTTTTCTTTTAATATTGTTCATGTGGTTAATTTGTTAGGAAACCCTTTGTGCAAGGTACACAAAGGTTCTTTTAGTAAACTCCCCTCTCTGGGCTGTCATAAAGTCTGCATTTGTTAAACAGTATATTATTGACTTCAGTGTGGAGGGACTTCAGGGAGTATCTAGTTCAAGCAATTTATTGTTTAGAGGAGGAAATGGACCTCCAGTTAAGTAACTTGTCGATGTCACATCAATAGTTAGTGTCAAAGCTAGAAATAGAGCCTGGGTTTTATGGTTCTCTGTCAGGTGTATCTTTGTTGTAAATAATTGACTTCTAACTGCCTTATATGTGAATGTCTTGGTGTAGATTTATGTAGGCAATGATATATATTAAAATTTAGGGCTTTGAGGGGCAGCCTTAAATATAAAATTGGTTAAACTAAGCTTTTCTCTACTCCCTAATGCTTAGGCCAATTGGTTGTTGCAGAGGGAGTTAGTGAGAGGAAGTTTTAAAGAAAAAGGGGAATTTTAACAGTGTCAGGTTTGGAGCAAACACATGGAAAGGGTCTGAACCTCTATCAAGAGGAGGGCGAATGATTAGGAGGATACTAAATTATGTTATGTCTATACTGTGTAATTTTTTTTTTTTTTTTGAGACGGAGTCTCGCTCTGTCGCCCAGGCTGGAGTGCAGTGGCCGGATCTCAGCTCACTGCAAGCTCCGCCTCCCGGGTTCCCGCCATTCTCCTGCCTCAGCCTCCCGAGTAGCTGGGACTACAGGCGCCCGCCACCTCGCCCGGCTAGTTTTTTGTATTTTTTAGTAGAGACGGGGTTTCACCGTGTTAGCCAGGATGGTCTCGATCTTGTGACCTCGTGATCCGCCCGTCTCCGCCTCCCAAAGTGCTGGGATTACAGGCTTGAGCCACCGCGCCCGGCCTATACTGTGTAATTTTTTGCAGGTATTAAGAGAAGACTAGATTAGTCAGGCATGGTAGTGTTTGACTATAGTCCCAGCTACTTGGGAGGCTGAGGCAGGAGAATTGTTTGAGCCCAGGAGTTTGAGTCCAGCCTGGGCAACATAGTGAGACCCTCAACATCTCTTAAAGAAAAAAAAAAAGATTCAAGTAGCTCTGTATTTACTGATTGAAGGCATAGCGATGACAGAGTGAAAAAGGCAAGTTGCAGAGTAATATGTGTTATCCCATGAAAAAAATGAAACAAAACTCTATGTATATATATGTGTGTATATATGTTTATATATGTATATATTTATAGATATGATATTTGTATATATTTGAGTGAGCCTGGAGAAATAACCAGGCTAATAACATTCATTATATCATGAAGTGTTTGGGAGAGGAATTATTCATTATATCATTGAAGAATTTGGGAGAGGAATTATTACTTTTTCTTCATTTATTGTTGTATTATTTAATTTGTTACATGAAACATCTATTTTGTTATATCTAATAATCTAATAAATCCATTTATAGCTTTTTGTATTTATGACTTTTTAAAATGAACTTACAACAGTGATGTCAGTTAGTAGAGCTTCCCATAGAAGAAAAATACAGATGATCTGGCTGTGAATTGACTCTACTCTGGTATTTCTAATATACTGAAATTCTTCAATAATAACATATGTGCAGAAAGGAACATATTGAAGCTAATGTTTAGAGGTGCTTTCCCTAAGATCAAAAGTTTCAATTGCCTATATTCTTGATTCACATAATGTTAAAGATTTCATTTATTTTATTTTAGAAATCTTTTAAAAGATTCATATATAGATTTTTGCAACTATATCATATTTAGCAGCAAGCTAATTAAAGTTAATATATTCAGTTAAAGATGAATATTGTATCCATGCAGAAACAAAGTTAAGAAATTCTCATAATGCCTTTGATTTAGTTAAGACTTAAACCTTCCTTTTGCCAAGAAATGGATTGCTTTTTGTAATTACAATTTTTATTTAAAAGAGGAAAAAATAAACTCCTGCATTTTGTGAAGTTTTAAGGCTCTTGAGCCTTCAATAACCCCAAATAAGTGTAAATGCTCCTGTAATTTTCCAACATTAGGGATGTCTATGGTCTTAAGAGGCTATTTGTTTGTTTTAGATCACAGGTACTAATAAAAGAAAAATATTTTTGGATGTAAATATTTACTAGAAGCCTGTTAGTCATAGGTTTCACATAGCACTAACAAAGTTGTTCTTTATATAAAATTTAAATAGCAGTCATTTAAAAACCTGTGAGAAAAATACCAGTAACAATTTGAGTGTCTTTGGAATGGAGAAAACAAAATACTAGCCCTTTTCTCAATTTAGGTGTGTATGTTCTAGTCAGCTGCTCTTGTTATAAGTTTCTATTTTTTTTCATTATGGCGCCACCAAATTAATATCTTTAGTTTGTAACCAAGACTTGATTCAAGCACTACATTTTAACGCGGGAATTCTTTCACTCTGAGGAGCTAGCAAAGCTTGGAGAAACCAGGAGCATCTGATCTAAAAGCCGATGATAACTTTAAGGATTAGTTGATGCAGGCTACCAAAGAACAAAATAAATTGTAGATGATAAGATAATTATAAAGAAAAATAGGGGAATTTTATTTTCTTAATATTTTCCAGCTTTTTAAATGAGACCGTTAAAGAATTCATGAAGAATTCTTACTGCCTCTTAATACCTACTATTATTACAACTCTTAGTGAAAATTAGATAATTATTAGGTCAGAGGAAACCATTAGTTTACCATTGTAAATGAATTGGTAAACCATTAGTTTACCAATTTGGGGAAGGAGATGAGTAGAGGATAGAAAATGAGAGAGAATTTGGGGCTTATAACGGGATGGGGTAGGTGAGTCATTTAGCTTGGGCCTTAAATTCATGATGTGCCTTAAATTTAGATTTTTGCCTGTAATCCCAGCTACTCGGGAGGCTAAGGCAGGAGAATCGCTTGAACCCAGGAGGCGGAGTTTGCAGTGAGCCCAAACCGCACCACTGTGCTCCAGCCTGGGTAACAGAGTAAGACTCCGTCTCAAAAAAATAATAAAACAAAGATTTTTAAATATCCCCAATTCAGTTTTTATATACACTTGTATTTTTTTTTGTATGTGTATTAAAGACATTAAACTATAAAATATACTACAAATTATTGTAACTCTTGTTTTGGCTTTTTTTCCCCCTTTTATATGTAGGAAACCAGAGCCTCTCTTGACCTCTGAAAGGAACAAAGAGAATTTTAGATAGAAAATAACATCAGAAAGGCCAGGTGCAGTGGCTCATGTCTGTAATGCCAGCACTTTGGGAGGCTGAGGTGGGCGAATCATGAGGTCAGGAGTTTGAGACCAGCCTGCCCAACGTGGTGAAACCCTGTCACTATTTAAAAAAAAAAAAAAAAAATTAGCCGGGTGTGGTGGCGCATGCCTGTAATCCCAGCTACTTGGGAGGCTGAGGCAGGAGAATTGCTTGAACCCAGCAGGTGGAGGTTGCAGTGAGCCAAGATTGTGCCATTGCATTGCGGACTGGGCAACAAGAGAGAAACCACATCTCAAAAAAAAAAGAAAAAGAAAAAAGAAAAGAATAGAAGAAGAAAATAGCATCAGATGCCTGTTATGAATTAACATTAATTGAGTTTTATCTCTTGCCACTCTTGTATTTAAGATATGTACCTGATTCTAAAGTTTTCCTGAAAAAAAAAAATGTACAAACAGACAAGGAAATTCTGAAAAGGAGAATTGCTGAGGGAAACTTGATCTATCAGAGGACAAAATGCGAGTAATAACAGTATCTGCCTCTTGTCATGAGGCTTAAAAGGTATTATTTATTTAAAATTATTAGGACATCTGCCACAGACAAATGTTTAATGCATTTTTAACTGCTAGTCTTACTTCCCTGATTTGGATATTCATTTTATTTCATAAACATTAATTGTGTGTGGTGAGGTATGGCTGTGGTCAGTCATGGTGGAGGAAAAGGAGAGTAAGATGCAGCTTCTGGAGTATATACTGTGATATCTCTTAAATCTTCAATAAAGATAAATATAAATGAAGCAGAGTGGCAACACTTTGGTGAACAGTTTTGCATTTTCTACTCACATACCCTTCTTCCCAGAAATTTCACTTCTTAGTGAAATACAGGGGAGTCATTCCTACATATGTACAAGGAGACAAAAAGGTTCACTGCAGCACTGTCTATAATTGTAAAATATCAAGACTACCTAAATGTCCATCAAATAAGAAGAGGTAAAGAAATTTTAATGTCTTTATACTGTGGAATAAAATTGGGCAGTTCAGAAGAACAAAGTAGAGCTGTGTATGAACATAAATCTCAAAAACAGCATTGAGCAAAAGAGTTGCAGAACTATAGATATCATCTGACACTATTTGTATAAAGTTGGAAGACATGCAAAAGAATACATGCATTATTTATGGATACACAGGTAGTAATAGTGTAAGACATTCATAGGATGAAAACTACAAATTTGGGATAATGATAACCTCTTTAGAAGAAAGAAAGGGAATAGGATTCCAGAACATTCCTTGGGGAGATCCATTGTACTTGTAATGTTTTATTTAAAAAGAAAAAAAAAAAAAAAACAAATGAGAAAAAATATTAAGATTTTATAAATCTGAAAGGAGAATACATGGGTATTCATATTAGTCTCTTTATCTTATGTTTGAAATATTGCACGCAAATTAAGATGAGTATATGAACATGTTGTGAAAACAGCAAAGAGAGAGAAAGAACCAGGCTTCTGGAGTCAGAGGGGCATGAATTTGTTCTGTCTCTGCTTCTTCCTGATTCTGGCTTTGGGAGAGCTGCTTTACCTCTCTGAGCTTATTACCTCATCTATAAAATGGGGATAATAATGTCTTCATCCCAGTTTCTTGTGAGGAATAAATAGGTTATCCAAAATGCCTTTGTGTTAGTCTGTTTTCACACTGCTGATAAAGATACACCCGAGAGTGGGAAGAAAAAGAGGTTTAATGGATTTACAGTTCTGCATGGCTGGGGAGGCCTCACAATCATGGCGGAGGGCAAAGAGGGGCAAGTCACTCTTACATGCATGGCGGCAGGCAAAGAGAGAGAGATTGTGCAGGAGAACTCCTCTTTGTAAAACCATCAGATCTCATGAGACTTACTCACTATCACAAGAACAGTATATAGGAAAATGCCCGCATGATTCAATTATCTCCCACAGGGTTCCTCCCACATACTTGGGAATTATGGGAGTACAAGTCAAGATGAGATTTTGGATCTGTGGGGACACAGAGCCAAACTATATCAGCCTTTTGTAGTGTTTAGGATACAGAAGTGCCAAGCACTGGGAATAAAATGTGAGCAACATGGGCATTGTCCTGCCTGTATATAACTTTAGAGTCTAGCAGGGCAGACAGATGATCAACTAATCACCCAAATAAATGTAAATTTTACCTATTATCAGTGTCTTGAAGGACAAGTGCTGTGAATCCCTCTAATAAGGAAGTTCATGTTGGTTGGGAAGTCTTGAAATGCTCCTTGAGAAAAGCCTTGAGACTGGTTTTTTAAGGAAAAGAGCAGGAACACGGTGAAGAAGGGAGGGCAGGATGGTCCAACCCAAGGGAACAGCCTTGAGATGTAGAAAGGAGCACAGCCAATAGAAGCTGAAGAGAGGCCACTGAAATGGAGCAGAGAGTTCCAGTGGGAGAGTGGTGGTGCCAGATAAGGCTGGAGAAGTGGTACGAGTCAGATCCTACAGAACTCTGTAGTCTCCATTGGGTAATTTGGGGTATATGGAAAGAACCATTGGAAGCCACTGACTATTATAGTAAGCTAAAGTTCCCGAATATCAGTGAGAACAGAAGCAGTGCTTCAAGGACTGTTTGAAAACAGCTTTAAACAATGAGGTATTGTTATGGAGTCCTTGAAAATGATCTGGTGGACTACTGCAGAGCAATCAGAGCTAGTACTGATAGCTTTTCAAAAGAAGATGAGAGTGAAGACGCAGAAACCATATCCACTGGAGTACTGGTCACCCATTGATTCTTTTTTGCCAATAACTGTTCACCCTAATGATTCTTTTAAAAATATGAGATCCTGTTGTAGTACAGATTCTAAGTTTATATGGTTATACACAAAGTTAAAGCCTAAAATGGTGAACGAAGGTGAACTTAGTAATATTGGTTGTACATAATGGAATCTTTTAGAATACTGTTAAATTCCTTTTTTAACAGTATACCCCCCAACTGAAGTGCTTAATATGTTAATGTTTTAAGTGTTTTTTGTATATTGATGAATTAAATACTTGTTGAGGGTTTACTATCTCCAAGGCCCCATGTTCTGTATATGGTAAGATCTCCAGGGAGGAGGTCTGCTCAGGGATTAGCTTTCAGGTAATCATAAAATATTCTCAGTATAAGTGCCTATGTGAAAAATAGGCAATAACAATCAACTACAACACTTTATGGATAAAGCATTTTTGCAAACCTAAAGTATTGTAGAAATATGACATGTTTCTAGGTTTTGCAAGTTTACTTTTGAGAGCAGCACCTTCAAATATTCCTTTTAATTCTTAAAAAGATCTTTAAGGGAGCTTCTGTAATCTTAAAAATTAATTTCAGGAAACCCGAGGTCTGCTCTCTAGCAATAGCAATTTTATGTGTAAGGAGATTAAGTGTAAATACTTGCTTTTGGAGGTATAAATAAAGGAAGCATTTTAATTAATGTTTCTTTATTCGGCAGCTTGGTTCTTTGGTTCTTCGTTTCTTCTTTTGAGCAGTTAGAGAGTCTGTCCTATAATACGTTAGGGGCTTTAACAGTTTTACCTCATACTGAAACTGGCCCTCTTAGGACTTTTGAAGACTATTAGTTTTTAAATTGTGCTTGTTAGTGTAACGTTTGTTTTAAAAACAAGGTTATTTAATATCTTAAGTGACAGTCCATTCTCTGGCAATGAGACACCTGGCTTAGCTCTGTGTGAAATATTTTTACTTTTCCATTTCCTTTGCCACACAAAATATATTGAGTTCTTTAAAGCTAAAGAACATGGTATACCTATTTATGACTCTTGGGAATGTTTAGCATTGGCTGTTAAAAATGAGGAGTACTGTGGTGTGAAGGAAGGAGGTGGTAATGAGGAAATGAATGAAATATGTCCTGTTCGTGTTTTCAGTAACTTCATGTGATGTTATGTGATGTCATGAAGGATGGCAAAGATATTTTGGAAATTATATAAAGAATATTCATATATCGTAGAATTTTCTATTTGAATAAAATGTGATTGTGTACATTTCTGTAGGTTATGAAGAATATCTTTTAATCTTTGTCATTTTTAAGACAAAACTTACAAATAAAAAAGATGTAAGGCAAGTTAGCAATACTGTAGTTGGGTTAAGAAAGATAAAGTTAATATATGTAAATATAAATTGTTAAAAACACGGATTGACAAGAAAAAGACCAAAGTCTTAATGGGCAAAAAGCCAATTCACTCAACAAGACATACATTACTACATTAAAAAGAATTTAATTTCTCTAGTAATCAAAGAAATATAAGTTTAAAATAAAATACTGTTGTTAAGATTAACAAAATACACTATACTGTTGTTAAGATTAACACAATACTGTTGTTAAGATTAACAAAATAACACTATATTGTTGAAAAATTGTTGAAAATTGCCTGTGGAATATAGAGGAGCATAATATTAAAGAAAAAAACTTTACAATATGTATGAAAACTCCACTTTGACGACTTTTGAGGAAATAACAAGTATGCACAAAAAAAAAGTCTTGCATCAAAGGTATTACCGTTCATGATAATTCATGACTGAAATACCTTTTTATAATAACAAAAATCAGAAGCAATCAAAATGTTTAATCGTGGGGAGAATGTTTGAATAAATTATGAGATATCTGTACTCATTACAATTTACACTTATGGAGATTAGATTAACTTGAGAAAGTGATTGTTATGATATTAGTGGAGAAAAAGCAGGATGTACAACCTCAGTTATATTTTACAAAGAGAAACAGACGGGCATATAAAAAAGTCTGGAAATATATACATCAAGATGTTAAGAGGGTATTTTGGGCATTAAGATCATGGGTGATTGTTATTTCATTGTTCATGCTTTTCTGTGTGGTCTAATTTTTCTTCAGTTTGCATGTACTACTTTTGTAATCAGAAAGTATGTGAGTGTTATGTAAAATTACTTCTAGAGCTATGATCATGCCGCTAAACTCCAGCCTGGGTGACATATTGAGACCACTTCTCAAAAAATAAAATAATGAAATAAAAATAAAATAAAATCCCTTCTATAATGACCTTTCAATGCTAGGGAGTACAGCCTGCACAGGCCTTTGCAGATTTCTATTCACGGAAAGCTGTTTATCATAGGTAAAAATTTAGGTCTTTCAAAGAGTGGGCAACATTTTCCTTTTTGAATGAATCACCTAAGAATAAAGATGATTCTGGTAGAAAGTGTTGACTTCCTGTGTGGAGAGAGAAGACTACATGTAACTTGGTGGTTAGTCATCTTAAAATAAAATGTCTGGGACAGACATGGTGACTCATGCCTGTAATTCTTGGGAGGCTGAGGCAGGAGGATTACTTGAGGCTAGGAGTTCAAGACCAGTCTGGGCAACATGACAAAACATTGTCTCTATAAAAAATATAAATATTAGCTGGGTGTGGTGGTGTGAACCTCTGGTCCTAGCTACTCTGGTGGCTGAGGCAGGAGGATCACCTGAGCTCAGGGGTTCATGGCTGCAGTGAGTTGTGATTGCACCACTGTACTCCAGGCTGAGCAACAGAACAAGACCTTGTCTCCAAAAAAAACCAAAGGTCTGGAAGAATTTTAGAAAAGTGTTATATATAGGAAAATTAATTTTAACTTGCTTGACTTTGATAGGCCTAGTATATATCTCTAAAGCAGAACTTGTCAGTATCTTTTAGAGTTCTTTTTTTCTTTTTTCTTTTTCTTTTTTTTTTTTTTTTTTTTTTTTTGAGACACAGTTTCGCTCTTGTTGCCCAGGCGGGAATGCAGTGGCGCCATCTCGGCTGACTGCAACCTCTGCTTCCCAGGTTCAAGCGATTCTCCTGCCTCAGCCTCCTGAGTAACTGGGATTACAGGCATGTGCCACCACGCCCGGCTAATTTTGTATTTTTAGTAGAGACAAGGTTTCTCCATGTTGGTCAGGCTGGTCTCGAAACCCTGACCTCAGGTGATCCACCTGCTTTGGTCTCCCAAACTGCTGGGATTACAGGCGTGAACCACCGTGGCTGGCCTAGAATTGTTGATAAAGTAGCGCTTTAGTTGCTGACATTAATGGATTTTAAGGAAGTATTAATAACAAGATGTTCAGATGGGGTGTTCTTGTTTTTTCTTCCTTCAGTTCTCTTTACATTGTGAGATAAGAGCCAGGCTTGCAGCTTTATAGTGGATTCATTGGCAAGGGCCTACTGGCATCAGGTAGAGTTTGAGATTGTAAAATTAGCAACATAATATTTTCAGTTGTTTCAGTTGCTTGAAGGTTTTTACGGGTCATTTTTGCCTTTAATTCTGGTTTAAAGGAAAAATATTGCCTTGACAATCTTTAATTCTAAATTTGGAAAGGACATAAAGATATTCTTATACTAAAAAGAATGGGCCAGAACAGTTGCTAAGTACCTTCATGTATATTTATGTGTATGTCTGTGTGCGTTTGTGTATTTGACATGTACACATAACTTAATACCATTGCATTGAATCGAAACATTTAAAAAGGCAGTTAACAAGACTGGACCAGCAAAAGGGAAATTCTGAGGTGGAGAGGAGTATGTATTTTAACAATTAAAATTTAGAAAAATAGCAGATATTTTCTTTTCTGTAGAATTGGAACTTTGACAAAGCTTTAAAGCAATACGCCATGAACATACAAGAAATTACCTGATTTCAATATGAAATAGACCTGGAGCTGTTTTAGGTTTTCTTAATTTATTTCATTATGGACTGTTTACCATGTGTATTCATGTTGTGAGATAATCAAGAATAAAATAATTGTACACTACAAAGAACAATCATTTTATTTTTCAATGATTTTATCTCATTTTTTATCATTCATCCTCTCAATTTAATTCCTTCTTGAAGGCGTGAGAATTTTTCTTCACTACTAGAGGGTTATTCCAGCCATCTGCACTACAAAGGAGTGGTTTCTCATTCTATTTTAGTAATCTGGGAATGGCAAATATTTAGAGGAACTCTAATACAATGGCAGAAGGAGAAGGAAATTAAAGTTTGGTGAATTCTTCTCTTCTCTGCATTAGATTTAAAAGTATTTTTGTCTAGAAATATTGCAAATTTGCAGGTTAATTTAAAGGGACATTTTTCTCTTTGTAACTTTACGAATGAATAGAGAAAAATATTCTCTGTATGCTTCCTTTGTTCCAGTTTTAAATTTTCCTTTATTATATGTTTTACTTTTAGGTCATTTCCCATTTTTCTGACTTGGTTTTACATGGAATTTGACAGAACAAAGAAAGCATTTAATGATGGAGTTATATAAATTCTTTATCTTCTGTGACAGGCTAAACTTACTGGAAATAAATGTTGATGACAATTAAGATTATATTAAATATCTGCAGAGTGTATTTGTATAAATGCTTATAAACTAATATACACTGAAAAAATATTAAAAAGTATTAGAGAAGCTAAAAAAGAAATTTTTGCAAAAGAAATTTTTCAGAGAGGATCTTGAGATCTGTTACATGTAAATTATGATTAGATCAACCTTTAGAATATACATAATCTCCATATAGTGAAGAAACTTATGAGATAGTACTAGTCATAAAAGAAATGCCAGTTCAAATAAGGTAGGAAATAATTTCATGTGTTTTTAACTAACATTTTTTGTATTTAAATATGTTAAGGCCCAGTTAGTCTGGGTGTAGGATTTAGAGGGCAATTTGGTAATACAATTTAAGTATCGTAAAAATGTTCATGTTTAACATTTTAACATGTTAAACCCAGTAACCCAGTAATTCCAAGCATAAAAATTAATCCTAAAAAAAAATTTAGAAGAAGTAACAGTACCACCACCACCACCACCGATGTACATATATACAAAGTTTTAAAAGAAACATTTTTTTTTTTTAATTTCCACATTTTTCAAAATAAAAATGGCTGGGCACGGTGGCTCACGCCTGTAATTCCAGCACTTTGGGAGGCCGAGGCGGGCTGATCACAAGGTCAGGAGTTCGAGACCAGCCTTTCCAACATGGTAAAACCCCATTTCTAGTAAAAATACAAAAATTAGCTGGGCGTGGTGGCACACACCTGTAGTCCCAGCTACTTGGGAGGCTGAAGCAGAAGAATTGCTTGTACGTGGAAGGCGGAGGTTGCAGCAAGCCAAGATTGTGCCACTGCACTCCAACCTGGCGAAAGAGTGAGACTCTGTCTCAAAATAATAATAAATTAATAAACAAATAAAGATTATACATTGTTTAGAGACAAGCTGTTCAAGAATTTTAAGAAAGAGTTGCACAGGCATAAGCATACACAGGTTTGTTAATTATACACATGGTGGTAAGTGTGCTTGCAAAAAGGTCTGTTAAAATATATACTAGACTCTGGAGGTGTACACTGTGTAGTGTTACAATTCTGTACTTAAAACAAGGAAAACTGACAGTATACTGTGTTTGCTCACAAGTAGACAAAATGCAAAATACACCTACCTGTGCGAAAATAGAAGGCATTCCATTTACATTTTATAAGGTGAGAGGGGCTCTGATTGTAAGGAAAGCTACTGGACTGACAGCTCTTTGAAGACCAGGACCCATCTTTTCTTATTCATCTTGGTAGCCTAATAGAGTGCCTGTCCTATAATTGACTCTCAGTAGATAATTACTGTTTGGATCTCTTATTCTCTTGAACCACTGCTGCTGAATAAGGTTCCCAAACTCCTGCCAGATGACTGAATTTGAATCACTTGGGCTCTCTGCCTTGAAATTCTTATCCCTTCACCTGGCCCAGGAACTCTTTTTTTTTTTTTTTTTTTAACTTTTTATTTTGAAATAATTTTAAACTTTCAGAAAACTTACATAGAGTTCCTGGATTCTCAGCTTTTCTTCATGTTAGTATCTTATATAACCATAGAGCACAATTATTAAAACAAGGAAACTAGCATTATTATAATACTTCTATTAATTTAAATTTTGCCTGTTTTTTCACTTATATCCTTTCTCTGGTCCAGATCCAATCCTGGATCCCACACTGTACTAAATTGTTGTGTCTCCTTAGTCTCTTCCAATCTGTTAGTGTGTGATAGTTCTCCAGTCTGGCTTTATCTTTCATGACCCTGGCAATTTTGAAGAGCACTTTTTAGGTTTCTTTTATAAAATGTTCCTCAGCTTGGGTATAGCTTATGTTTTAGATGGAGGCTATGCAGTCTCGGCTATGCATCCTACAGAAGGGATGCTGTATAAGTCTTAATGCATCATATCGGGGGTATATGGTGTCCATATGCCTTATTGGTGATGTTAACGTTGGCCACTTGGTTAAGGTGTCTGCCCCGTTTTTACTCTGTAAAGTTACTATTTTTCCCTTCATGATTAATGAGTATCTTTTGCTCACTGATTTTAGCATCCATTGATGGTTCTTGCCTACAATTATTACTATGGTATTTGTCTAATGACGGCTTTTTATTTTTTATTTATTTATTTTTTATTTTTTTGTGAGACGGAGTCTCGCCCTGTCGCCCAGGCTGGAGTGCAGTGGTGCGATCTCGGCTCACTGCAAGCTCCGCCTCCCGGGTTCACGCCATTCTCCTGCCTCAGCCTCCCGAGTAGCTGGGACTACAGGCGCCCGCCACCACGCCCGGCCAACTTTGTTTTTGTACTTTTAGTAGAGACGGGATTTCACTATGTTAGCCAGGATGGTCTCGATATCCTGACCTCGTGATCCGCCCGCCTCGGCCTCCCAAAATGCTAGGATTACAGGTGTGAGCCGCCGCGCCCGGCCTGTCTAATGATGACTTTTAAATTTCTACATTTCTTCTACATTCAGTAATTGGAAAGCTACTGTAAGGAAGAACCATTTCTTCTTCCTCATTTATTTATGTAAGTATGGCCTCATGAATATTTATTTCATTCCATGGGTTATAATCCAATACGATTATTAATTTATATTTTTGCTTAAATTGTTCCATCTTTGTCCATTGGAAGTTCCTTTGAATTGGCTTTTGTGTCCTTTCCACATGTTTTTGAGCACTTCCGTACTTTGAAGTGCCACAAGATATTCCAGGCTCATCTTATATTTTCCCTGCACCCACCCTAGAGCTCCAAGGAGCCCTGATTTCTTTTCTTTTTTTCTTTTTCTTTTTTTTTGAGACAAGATCTCGCTCTGTCACCCAGGCTAGGGTGCAGTGTTGCAATCACAGCTCATTGCAGCCTCCAGCTCCTGGGCTCAAGTGATCCCCCTGCCTCAGCCTCCCCAAGTGTCGTGGTATGCACTACAGCTGCATACCACAATACTTAGCTAATTTCCTAATTTTTGGTAGAGGCAGGGTCTTGATATGTTGCCCGGGCTCCTGATTTCTTTTATTGAAGAATGGTATTTAGAAACCAAGTCTGAGTGCTAGATGTGCTTCCTGCTCCTTGGTGTCATTGCTTCTAGGTCCTTTGAGAGGGCAGAGAGAGGAAATATATGTATATGTGCTAACATGTCCATATGTATATATGCATATATATATATATATATATTTGTTTTGTGTGTGTGTGTATACATACAATTTCAAAATTGCTAGCCTGTATCCCTGTGAGAAATAAGTTTACTAACTAGAAGATAATACTTGTGTACAGGTTTTTCTTTCTTTCATGTTATAGTATCGTCAAACACTGTTATCTAAAGTTAATTAGGGTTAGTTATTTCCTTATCCACCCTCTTCAGTATGGCTGGGTTATTCACTTTTAATACAGTTGGGATCATTTGTTATTGTTTGTATTCAGCTTTGGGTTCATCCTGGTTTTACTTCTTTGTTTATTTTGTGAGTATGTGAAACATCACAGTGTTAAGAGTCAGAGCAGTACAAAAAAAATTGTATTCAGAAAAGTGGAAAACTCTTTTTTAAAAGCTTTCCAGATGATTCTGACATTTCACCTGTTTTCAGAACACTGAGAACTACCCATGGGCTTTGGAGTCATTCAGCCCTGAATTTAAATTCAGCCTCTTATCAGGTATATAATGTTGGGTAAGCTACTTTCCCTCTCTGAGCTTCTGATTCCTACCTCTAGGGATTGTTGTGGGGGCGAGAAAAAATATATATGAAATGTCTATCACAATGCCTGCACAAAGCGAGAGCCAAAGTGATAGCTGTATTCTTTCATATACTAGTTTAGCAAATATTAATTGCATTGCTACTATGTACTGAGGCACTGTACTGTTTCCTAATGATTCAAAATAACTAAGACATAGTTCATGCCTTTAAATAGTTCACATTTTGGGGGGCATCTAGCAGTTTTGTAGAAAATACAGTGACCGTTTCTTACATTGAAATGCAACATAAGAGGCTAACATTATAATAAGTGATAATTTTTTAAAGCTTTTCTGTAGAAAGCTTAACCAGTACAGACTGTATCTCTGTAGTGAACTATTATGATAAAAATCTAGGGAAAGAAATGTATGTCTCTGATTCTCTCAAATATAAGTCATTTTTGGCTTTTAGAAGTGTCTAGATCTCAGACCATTTGAAATTGAATTTTCTAGTGTATGCCTGTAAACATGCGTTTAGTATTCTTACGTACCAGACACTCAGGTGATTCATATATCCAATATATACAGTCATCCCTAACTATCTGTGTGGGATTGGTTTCAGGACCTCTCTGGGATATTAAAGTCTGCAGATGCTCAAGGCCCTGGTAAGGCATAGTATTTGTATATAACCTATACATATCCTTCTATATACTTTAAATAATCTCTTGATTACTTTTAATACCCAGTGTAATATAAGTGCTATGTAAATAGTTGTTATAGTGTCTTGTTTGGGGAATAATGACAAGAAAAAAGTTTGTACACATTCAGTACAGACGAAATTTTTTTTCAATTATTTTTGATCTGAGTTGGTTGAATACATGGCTTTGGAACCCACAGATACAGAGGGAAGCCTGTATATAAATGTCCTAGAATGGTGCTTTTCAATTTTAATGTGCATGTGAATCATCTGGGAATTTTATGAAAAAGCGGATTTGGGGTCAGTAGATCCTGGAAAGGGAACTGAGAATCTGCATTCATAACACTCCCAGCAGGCACAGTGGTTGTGGACCACACTTTAAGTAGTCAGGGTCTTTATTGCACTGACTTTGAAATCATACTTTCTGCCTTTCAATCCCAGTTCTACCGGTTATGAAATATGTGCTCATTATTAATCATTAATTTCACTCAATGTGCATATTGTACCTTGAAGTACTATTGAAGTCACCACTAATAGCAGATGAAACATTTTAAATTAACACTTAGTACGTGAAGACAAACCTCATGACTTAGCAATGCAGCTAAACATGTGCTGCTTCTGTTTTGGACCTATATGTTATTTGTGAGATATTTTTTTTTCCACCGTGACAACCACTAAAACTAAGTACCTAAATTAACTGAAATTAGAGTCAAACTTGCAAACCATGTCATCATTAAGGGTTAAATCAAGATTTAAAAAGAAGACCAAGAGCAGTGGCTCATGCCTGTAATCCCAGCAGTTGGGGAGGCTGAGGTGGGAGGATCACTTGAGCCAAGGAGTTTGAGATCAGCGTAGGCAATATGGCAAAAACTCATCTTTACAGAAAATACAAAAATTAGCTGGGTTTGTTGGCGTGTGCCTGTGTAGTCCCTGCTCCTTGTGGGGCTGAGATGGGAAGATCACGTGAGCCGGGAAGGTCGTGGCTGCAGTGAGCTCTGATCGCACCACTGCACTCCAGCCTGGACAACAGAGTAAGACCCTGTCTCAAAAAACAAAGACAAGAAAAGGAAAACATGTAATAACATTGCTCTCACTATGTTAATATACAATTAATTAACATCATGTTTTATTGAAAGTTTTGGAAACTTTAATAAATTAGAGTATTTTAAAATATTTTTTGCTTCACCCATCTAGCCTTTTAAAGTTTCTAATTTGTGGGCATATTTGAATTTACGTAATTTCTTGATACTGAAATACTTTGTGTAACCTATATTGGGGGTGTGTGCTCATGAATACTTTGCTCATGAAGGGAAGAAAACAAAAGTTTAGATTCTACTACTATGTAGCATAGAAATGATGATTTTCTTTCGGAAAAAGTGTTGAGGGCAGATGTTGATAGTTTTGCACCTGGATTAAGTAAAAATATGTTTTTCAGGGTATTTTCCAGGATATCTGATATTTAGAAGCTTTGTGATCTAGCTCGAATTGGAGGCCCTTCATTTGGGATTAGTGTCTATGGCAACAAAAGATCCCCACTTCCCCTCAACAACAGAATGTAAGGGAGCTCAAGTTTTAAGTGATTAATTAGTGTGTTACATTAGGTAAATTGATCTAGTCCCAATTAATGAAAGGTCTGGTCTTTAAAATATATTTTAAAAAATTATTATAGTGATGTTGCTCTAAGTATAAGTGATTAACTCACCCAGGCACTGTGGAAATGTGGGCTGCTTAGGTGTCACTCTAGGCCCACATCTAGGAGTCTGATCTATGCCACATCTATGTGGCTTTCCTAGTCTTGTCCTTTCAGTCTTATAGTAATTTCAGACTTCCTAAGCCAGTGGTTCTCAAACATTTTTGTCTCTAGAAAGAACTGTTTACACATACTCTTAAAGTTGATTGAGGGCCTCAAAGAGCTTTTGTTTGTGAGTTATATATATATATATCAATATTTATAATAGTAGAAATTAAAATATAATTTTTTCTTTCTTTTTTTTTTTTTTTTTTGAGGCAGGGTTTCGCTCTGTCACCCAGGCTGGAGTGTAGTGGCACAATGAGAGCTCACTGCACCCTCCGCCTCCCGGGCTCAAGTGATCCTCCTACCTCAGCCTCCCAAGTAATGGAGACTACAGGCACATGCCACCACGCCGGGCTAATTTTTTGAATTTTTGGTAGAGATGGGGTTTTGCCATGTTGCCCATGCTGGTCTCAAACTCCTGAGCTTAAGCAGTCTGCCTGCCTCAGCCTTCCAAAGTGCTAGAATTACAGTGTGTGCCATTACACCTGGCCAAAACAGAATTTTAAAAAAGCATATTCATCAATTCTTAAAAATACAATAAACCTGTTGCACATTAATGTAAATAACATTTGATGAAAAATTACTGTTTTCCAAAATAAAAAAGTTTAGAATAGTGTATTGTTTTACATTGTTTGCAATCTCTTTAATGTCTGACTTAATAGAAGACAGCTGGATTTTCTTATTTGCTTTTACATTCAATCTGTTGTAGTATCATACATAATGTAGCCTCTGGAAAATCCCAGTGAATGCTTGTGAGAGAATGAGAGTGAAAAAAGGCACATAGTGACTTTATATTGTTATGAATTTTTTTTTTACCTTTACATCCCCTGAAAGGGTCTCTGGGGTGTCTAGGAGAGTTTCTTCCTAAACTAAGGAAAAAAGGTTTCCCATAGCTGTCTATGGCCTCCAAAATGCTTCTCCACAGATGTTTGGCAGGGGTATACTTAGGGGCTGTGTTTGGGGTGCAGCTACCCCTCTCTTTTACTCTTCCTGATTATGTCATAGCTGTGATTGTCAAATTAAGCATCTGTGGCACTGTGGTATCCCTTGAGCTGCCTCGGCTGTGTCTCTGCTAATTCTAATAAAGGTAGGCTTTTCCAAGTGGACTGAAAAATAAATTAGATGGATAGAACTTGCTCAATTTTAGGTTTTCTTTTATAAATTGTACATATCTGTTGTTAGTAAACAGCAATAACAAGACAAATAAACAATTAAATTGTATTGTGATTGATAGAAGACCTTGAAATGATCCTATACAATTATAAGATTATCTTTTTGTTGTGATACACAGGCCCTTGGTTACCTTGAATTTTTTTTTTTTTTAGAAAAAAATATATATATACGTACACACACACACAGACACTCACATACACATGGAGTAGTGTTTTCTCTTACTGAGATTATTCCTAATTTGTATGACAGAATTAAATATAAAAGTGTCATGATTTTTTGGTGCTTTGCGGTGTGAATAAGTTTGAAAACTACTTCATAGGGCAACTTGGAAGGAGATATATAGGCTTAAACTGATGTATATAATATAGCATTCAGAGTTCCTCCATGTCAATCATGGGGAGACAAGGGGATGACAGAAAAGACCTTTCAGCGACACCTTTCCAAGTCAGATAATGGAGCTCATACACAAATTCCTTTTATACTTCTACATTTTTCTGATGCTGATGGCAAAGAGAGGTAGGCTATAGAAAATCTGAACAGTGAGTGTTGAGAGAATGGTAGAGACAGCAAGAGAAGCAACGCTTTGAGGTTTATTAGGCAATAATACCAATGATAGGGGTAGCTACCACACCTGTTAGTTTGCACTTGTTTCATATGCTGTCAGGTTCAGACATTCATGTAGTCATGAAATGTTTATTGAGCATCTATTATGTGCTTAAAAATCACACTGCAAAAGCCAGCCAAACTTATTTTCAGATAAAGCTCCACTGACTCTGTGAAGATAAAGTTTAGATCTCCCTGGTAATAATACCTACATTTCTTCCTTAAGGAGGATTAACTTGGTATAGAAGAAGACAACTGAGCACAAATGTAGCTGGCTAGGTGCCAGCTCTTTGAAATTCCTTAACTTGCATAGACTAACCCTGTCAATTCTGAAGGTATAGGAAGCCAGATTGTACTTTGATGTCAGAACTGTTTTGAGAGACCATTTATGTTGTATTTCCTTTGAAGAAGAGTGATTCAAGGCAATCTTTGCTTACATAGGGCCAATGATTTGACCTAGAAAGCCTAGACGCAAAAATCCTTTGCCAGAAAAGAGTTGAAAGTAGCTATAAGTGATCTGAAACATCGTATTTACTTAAGAGTTTTGAGAGAGATCATTTGGAATTAATCTGGTTTACCTAGAGGCAGAGAATTAGTTGCTCAAAATGATTCCTTATAGGAATTTCTAGTTTGATGTATTGCATCTCTCAGAATTTTTTGGGCACTGGCATGTTTAACTGCAGTCATTTCTGGGTTTGTTTATAGATAAATGCACAAGTTTACATAAACACAGAGTATGTGATTGAGACATTTTTTTAAACCAGCTAAAAAAGATTTTGAGTGGGAGAAAAATAATCACAGAAGCTGAAGGTTCAGTTTCAGAGATACCAAGTTATCAGGTTTCTTTCTCAATGTCAGATTAATGGGAAATTGGAAACTGCAAGCTGGCGTATGTTACCCTCTTACACTTTAAAATGTTGCTTGTTAAGGCAGGCACATTTTTAAAATACTTGTTTGAATACCTGAAGTACAAGCCCTTATTTTCCTGCCTGTTTGTCATCCTTCTGATTGGCTGTTCTGATTGTAGCCAGAATAGCTGGGCATTTTTCAGGCAGTTGAGATTAAAGAAACTTGTCAGTATTTTCTTCTTCATTACTCTTAAATTCATAGTTCAAAATGTTTGTTAGTTTTAAGCATAATAGTTTCCTGAATTAGGTAATTTATAAATGTCACATTGTTTTTGTTTTTAATATTTTTATGTTCAAAATGTTGATGTCTTTGAGAATGGAAATAGATCTTTTGTCCTAATTTGACCAATTGGAACAGGGTGTAGAGGTCACAGTAGCAGAGAAGTGGCACTGCTGAACCATTATAATTCCATTATTTCAGTCACTGATATTAAATCTGGGTTCAGGTTGGGACCCTTTGGGTTCTTGGCTTCAAATCCCTGAAATGTTGACTGTAGAAGTTTCAGTTCACAATTTTGGGTGGATTTTAAAAATTGATCTGCCTGACTGTTTAGGAGCAGGTTACATTTCATACTAGTTGTTTCATTTAAGAACATTTCTAGGAGATGGTTTAGCTTTATAAAATTACCTGAAATATCACAATACAGTCCTACTTGAGTTTCCTGGGTTCACTGGTAAGTGATCAGTGTGTAATGGAAAGAAAGACTCACTAGTAATTTTTAAATTTAGATGTACCAGCCAATCATAATGAGTATCACATATGAAATATAGGCTGGCTACTTACTGCATGCATGTGAATGAGACAGAGCAAATCTCTACATACATTATTATATTGAACAAACCATCTTTTAAAAAGTTAAAAATTTAAAGCTATTACATAAATTGAAGAAACTAATCTTAAGGAAAATATTTTTTTTTAAGTAAAATTTTCTTTGGTATTTTTATTGGGTGAAAAGGGTAAAAAGTTTTACTTTAAGTAAATTTTTTTCTGGAGCAAGGGAATGCTGAGGGTGGGGTAGTATAAAAATTGTGAAATTAGAATGCCCAAAGTAATGGGAGAGGCTGTATTAAATTTTGAGTTATGTAGTGTGTTTATCAGAATGTATTCTGTTGCACATTGAAGATAAAAGGCAAACCAGAAAGTATTTAGAAAATTCGTATTTTCTCCCACATACTGAGAGAGTAACTACATCTTCTTAAATATCAACAATATTACCTTTTATAGAAAAATTAAAATGCAAGATTTCTTTTTGTTATTTTAGTGACAACTTTATCTTGAGTGACTGGTTATGTTATTTGTGTGTGTGTGTGTGCATGTGTGTGTGTGTGTATTTGAATGTCTCCGAAGAGATTTCTTAGTTTATTTAGTTGCTTACTTTTTTCTCTCCCTTCAAAAACTTTTTTAAATGGACAAATAATAATTGTACATATCCATGGATATGTACAATACATAGTGATGTTTCTATACATCTGGTGTACAGTGATCAATCCGAGTACTTGGAATATCCATCACCTCAAACATTTATCATTTTTTTTGTGTTGGGAATGTTACTTTGAAACATTTAAGATAAATGTTTTTTCCCTTAAGATTCCAACTCTTTAAAAATATACTTTATAATTTGGGTGGAGTATATTTTATATTTTTTATTACAATATATGGCATATTTTGGGAAAAGGTATTGGGATTCTTTTGAGGTCAAGAAGTTTTATGTTAAGAACAGAAGAAAAACCCCTCAAAATCTAAGCAGGCTAGCATTAAATAAATTGATGTTTAATCCTTTGAAAGCCAGGGTTTTGTTTGGTATCTAGTTACCTTGTATACCTTGTCTGCTGAACTGACTGATGATAGGTGATTCTGTTTTCCTCCAGTAAGTGCTTTTCCTCAATTCCTTAAGACTCCTATTTAAAGGGAACTCTTTCAAGAGATTTTCTGATTAAAGGTGAGAGAATGCAAACAGTAGCACTTGGGATAATATCTTTTGGCTTCTGTGATACAGTTTTTCTTCCAAATGTAAATTTTTCATTGGTTTGGTTTATCATTTTCCCCATGCAACTATTTTTTTTTCACAGAGCCACGTTTTATTATAACTACATGAACTATATATGCCTTGGGCAAATACTACACAAAACGTAGAAACAGGAAATGCCTGTTAGGTTAAGAGACATGAGATAATGGGCAAAAATATCTTCTAAAAATTACTTAATGTTGTCAGCATTATTGTAGTAATATATAATATAAAATGAAGACAATTTCTGATTTCATTATCTTGAAAACTTCTTTTAAACTTGTATTTTTCATTTTGTTGTTTCAGAGCAGAAACCTTAAGGAAGTAGTGAAGTTTTGTATTTTTATTCTATGAATTTAAATGATTTTGAAATCAGTCATAGCTTAGAGCTGTGCCTTTCAAGCTGTATTGTTGGCACATGTTTCTAAATATTAAATACCAACTGGAAAGTAGAAGTAAATTGATGTAACTAAAAAAGATTTACTGGCCGGGCGCGGTGGCTCACGCCTGTAATCCCAGCACTTTGGGAGGCCAAGGCAGGCAGATCACAAGGTCAGGAGATCGAGACCACAGTGAAACCCCGTCTCTACTAAAAATACAAAAAATTAGCCGGGCGTGGTGGCGGGCACCTGTAGTCCCAGCTACTCGGGAGGCTGAGGCAGGAGAATGGCATGATCCCGGGAGGCGGAGCTTGCAGTGAGCCGAGATCACGCCACTGCACCCCAGCCAGGGCAACAGAGCGAGACTCCTCTCAAAAAAAAAAAAAAAGATTACTTTAGCATACGGAAGGTTATCATCTCTAAACTGTTAATATTTACAAGTGATTTTTTAAAGTGATAAGCTTCCTTATAATGAAATACTTGTCATTATTAAGTAGGGTCATTTATTCAACATGTATAATTATTGCTTTCTATATGACCAGCTTTCCATATGTTAAGAACTGGATATATAATCATTAGTGAGCAAAACATTGATAGGTTCTTCTATTGGAGTTTATGCATTAGTTCATTTGGTAGATAATTGTTGAACACCAACTATGTGCCAGACACTGTTGTATAATTTAGGGTTATGCTTTGTGGAGGGAGAAATAAGTAATAAATACAGTAAGTACTTAGGTAAATGATTAAGATCATTTCAGATAGGGATCAGTACTTCAAAGGCAGTAATACAGGGAGAACTAATGAAGTACTTGAGCTGATCTACTTTACAGACTAGTAGAGGAGATAATTTTAGTATAATTAATCATATAGATAAATATGATAAATGCTGTAAAGGAAAAGCAATGAGTGTTTATGAGAACTCATAAATAAGGGAGATGAGGAATAGTTCCTTTTGGGGGAATCAGGGAAGACTTCCTGGAGGAAGTAACTTTTGAGTTTAAATCTGAGCTACAACTAGGTGTTAGTTTTCTAGGGCTGCCATAACAAGTATGACAAACTGGATGGTTTAAACAACAGAAATTTATTGTCTCTCAGTTCTGGAGGCTAGAAGTCCAAGATCAATGTGTAGGCGGGGTTGCTGGTTCCTTCTGAGGGCTATGAGGGAGAATCTGTTCCATGCCTCTCTCTTATTTTCTGGTGATTTGTTGGACATCTTTGGTGTTACTTGGTTTGTAGACACATTAGCCTGATCTCTGCCTTCACATTCACATTGTGTTCCCCCCTTGTGCTTGTCTGTGTCCAGATTTCCTCTTTTTATGAGGACATCAGTCATACTGCAGTAGGGACCCGCCCTACTCCAGTATGAACTCAATTTAACAAATTATCTCTACAACAGCTTTTATTTCCAAATAAGGTCACGTTCTGAGGTACTGAGGGTTAAAAGTTCAATATATGAATTTGAGGTGGACGTAATCCAACCCATAATACCAGGAGTTAGCTAGGTGAAGAGAAGAGGGGGATGACTCCCGGAAGAGAGAACAGCGTGTGTGAAGGTATTGTGTTGGAAAAGCATGGCTCATTTAAGAAACGAAGTGTAGCTGAAGCATAGAAACTGAGAGGAAGAGTGAAGTGACACAATTCCAGAGACATTTTAAAGGTAGAATAGATAGATGGGGCCTAATGACCAGCTGAACATGGTGTGAAGGAAAGAATAATCAAAGATAATTTCCTACCTATAGCTGTGATGAAAGTATTTTCACCATTTTCGGGTAGAAAGACACATTTCTGCCTGAAATCAAGGGAAAGGTTGAAGCTGGAAATAAGGATCTGGAAGTAAACTATGTTATTGGTCAAAAGTTAGCTAAAATTATTCAGGAAGAATGCCTTTAGATGAGGGCTGGGACCTAGAACCTTAAAAAACATCCATCTTTAAAGAGGGCACCAGAACAAAAAGCCAACAAAAAAAACAATCAAAAAAGCAGGAAAAGCAATATGCAGTAAGAAAAACTAGATGGATTACTGCTTGGGAAACCAAGCTAGAAGAGAGTTTTGAGAAGGAGGGACTGGTAGATGGCATCAAATGCTACATGAAGGTAAAGTAGGATAAGACCTGGAGAGAGATCTGATTTCATTTGCCAGTTTGAGGTCCTTAGTGAGTACAACAGGTTATAGAATGGTGAAAGTGGAAGCCAGGATTTGTGTGTGTGTGTGTGTGTGTGTGTGTGTGTGTATTGAGGAGTAAAAGGCCAATGAGGAAGCAGAAAGAGTAAATATGAACGACTATCTTAAGAACTGGCAATGAAGGGAAGGTGATACAGGGAAGCACATACAAATTTTAGAAGATGGTATAGAGTTTAGGAAAAACATGTATGACTGAAAGCCAAGAGCAAGAAAATTAATGGGGGTGGGGAGAGGAGAGGAGGGAGTGATACCTTAGGTAAAGATACCCAAGAGAAGTGTTCCCTTTCAAGATTTGCTTCCTGGCATTTCTCAGGAATGTTATGTTTTTCTAGATTCCCAAATGCTGAGAAATTTGGTGGGAAAAGCAGGAAAACAGGCAGGGTATTATAATTTTCCTTCAAGTTTAGCAGTCAAGGCAGAGGTTACTGATTAAATTCATTGACACCAAGTCTGCAGCAACAGCAGGAAACATGACACAGAGAGTCAAAGGTTAAGATGGCTATTTCTGGGAAGCTGGAGAGGAACACAGGATGGAAAGCTTTACGTCTTATTGTGGCTTTGCCATGTGCTAGTGTGTATTCCTCACCCTGACTACTGCTAATGGTGAATCATTCTTGCAAATAACAAGTATTAATAAGCTTATTCACATAGTATATTTTGTATATGATTCCAGTGAGTGGTATCCCAAGAAATAATAAGTTTTGACAGCAAAATCTTAAATTGGTCATTTGGACATGTGATTTTTTGTAGTGCTATTAACATTGCTAGGAGATCTGAATGTTACATGACTTGAATACTATACCTAATAATGTTTGCTGAGGGCTCCCAGTGTTTGGTATCTGCTACAGGCTACAATTATTTGTAAATACTTTTGACAGAATAAATGCAAGAGATGATCACAGTGTGGCTGTGGAACACTCTGATGTGAAATCAGAACATCTGTAATCTGGATTAGCAAAGCAGTATTCATTTTAATGACAAAACCAAAATCAGGGCAAGCATACAAAATATTTTCATTGTTAAAAAAGAAAATGAGCTTAAATGAAGCAAAATGGGTTTGAATGTCCAGCTTGGTGATCACACCAACATCTATGCAACATGAAAGAAAGTTTTCTATATCTGGAATGTTTGTCATGAAACCAAAGTCAAGTCTTAAATAAGGCAATTAATGTTTTATGTGTTTTTAATTTTTATTAAAAATTGGTGGCTTTTGAATATCAAATATTTGTGATATCATCTGTAAATTTTTAAATAATTTCTATTTGACATGTGTTAATGTTTACTTCACTTGATGTTTTCTATTATTAGATGTCTATATCAGGTAGAGATCATTTTTATGTTATGAAAATATCAATCTTATCACACCACCACAATATATTGGTTGATAATTATAAACCATGCCTTTATTATTAAATCTTTTGTGTTACAGAAAACTACTAAAACTTTAGTGGTTTTCTACTAAATGGATAATAACCCTATCACGGAAAAATTATTCACTGTATAGAATAATTACTGTCACTCATTATTGTCACAGGATCCTTGGGGTGTTACTTGCCAGCTGGAAACCTCTGTAGCTGGCGGAGCCTTCTTCCTGAGCATTGCTTGTGCCTGCTGGCCTCATTCCGCCCACTCGACCTGGCAGGCTGTGCTTGGCTCATGCTACCGGCCCGGATCCCACACCTGCCAAAGGCAAGCCAGGCCGGAGCGGTGAGGGCTGTGTGGGCGAGTGAGCATGAGGTCTGGCCACTGTGCACAGCTAGGCACATCAGCTGCTATGGCAGGGCGGGCAGCTCCAGGCGCCAGCACTGACTCCATGGAAGGCTGCGGCTGGACCAGATGTACTGCATCCAGCTTCCACTGCAGGCATTCATGTCTAGAAGCTTGGAGACGCCAGGAACTGCAGAGCCCGAAAGAGAGTGTCACAACCTTGGCTCCGGGAGCCCCTAGGTGTGGGCTCCCTTCTCTCCTTGTGGCCCACAATGTGGCTAATGGAGGGGGGGCATGTTTCAGCCCTGTTTGTGTTACAGCTCTTTCAGTCCTGCCATTCGGCGGGTCCTGAGTTCTTGTCTGGTATCCAGGAATAATGAGGTACATGGACAACTGGAGGGTGAGCAAGGTGGAGAGGAGCTTCATTGAGTGGCAGAACAGTTCTCCAGAGACCCGAAGTGGGTAGCGCCCTCCCGCAGGCAGGTCATCCTGCGGGAGGTGAAGTGAGTAGTTCCTTCTCCCAGCTGGTAGTCCTCATGTCTGTGTGAGTCTGACACACTGGGTGGGTGGTTATGGGTCTCATAAGGCAGGAAGTGTGTGCTGGTTGACCCATGGGTGGGCCCAGAAAAAGCTCCCTAAGTTCTCACTCCCAGTGCAGACTTCACCTAGAACTGACAGCCCGGCCCCCAGGCTTCAGGCCATCCCTGGCTTGAAGGTGGGGCTTCACCACGGACCTATCCCTTTCCACCTAGGAGCCAGTCTGCCTCCTGACACCATAAGTCACTTCAGTCTATCATGCCCAGGCTGTTCCTGCAGAGGGGCACCTGTAGGCCAATGGCTGAGCCACCGTCAGTGCCCCCTCGGGCTCCCTCCTATCCCCGTAGGCACCCAAAGTCCAGAGGGGACTGAGACAGCAGGGGGCTGGAGCGTCAGCACTGCCTCAAGTATGCGCACACCCGGCCAGGTTGCGACAGCGCCTGGACTTGGCTTCAACTTTGCTCCGAAATCAAAGCGGGTGCTGGGAGCAGGGAGAGGCCAGGCAGTAGGAGCAGCCTCTTCCAGGCCGGTGGGGACAGGGGGCTTCCCGGGCTCCCAATAGTGCAGAGATGCCTGGGTCTGCAGCCATGGCTGGGTAGCTGTCGCTGCGCCTGGGAGCATGGGGCTCCTGCCTTGCAATTCGGAAATGGGTGGGGCTCCCACCTGTTCCCGGCTCCTGCTGGCTCCCTGGAACAGGCACCCCGAGCCCGGCTGTGCCTCCCCTGCTACAGCTGGCGACACTGCAGCGGCTGCCCCAGACGGGCTGCAGCTGCCATCATTATTATTTAAGAACACATAAATAAATATTTGAAAAATACAGAATAAGTTATGAGGTTGAGAATTCTTGTAGATTCCAATTTATTTCCTAAAGATTTAGAAACACCACTTTTGAGACTGATTTGACCCAAAGGCTGCGATTAAAGACCCACAGGTAGAAAAATAAGCATCTGAGTAGGGACACACTTTCTTTTTTCCTTTTTCTGAGGGAAGGATTTCAGGATAGGTAGAAGTACAGATGAATTTGAAAATCTAGAGAATAGTTTCAGTTTTCTTTCCAAAGAAGGAGTACACTCACACTCCTTAATTGTGATGGACAAAGGGCGGGGCTGGGATACCAGAGGTAGGTTGTTATGGTTTGGAACAGCTGACCAGGGATGAACCTAAGGAGATACTGTCCAGTTGAAGGCTCAGCTGAAGTGTATCAGGGAAATTCTGAAAGGCTCATTAGGAACCTTTTATAGACCTTGGTGCTTTTTTGCCACTGTACTCCTTCCAAGTAGTTAATCGAATACCAGTCAACTTAGAAAATAAATTCAACACATTTTACTGTTAATTTGGTTTATTTATTAAGAATAACTGATTTTTAAAAAATAATGAAATACACATTTCTGCCATTTATCTCATCATTTTTTGCAATCTGTGATTTTCTTTTTCTTTGTGAGAGAATGCTGGGAATACATCAGTAGTTGCCCAGTTCTGACTCTTTATAACAAACACAAGAATTAATGTACATTTTATTTCTTTAAAAGAACATGATTGATAAACAGATCAATGGAACAGAATAGAGTCCTGAAAGACCCACACATATATGGCCAATTCATTTTTCAGCAAAGGTGCCAAGGTAATTCAATGAAGAAGGATCAGTCTTTTCCACATATGATGGGTTACCTGCATCTCTTGCAGATCGAGAAGGAAAACTTGATCTCTATCCCACAACAAATTTTCTAAAAGTAGATTAGAGGCCTAAATGCTATAAACCTAAGGCTATGAAACTTTTAGAAGAAACATAGGGAATCTTTGTGACCTTAGGAAAGGCAAAGATTTCTCAAGATTTTTTTTAAAAAACCTATTCATAAGATTTTTTAAAGTTTTGATAAATTGGACTTTATCATAATTACAAATTTCTGCTTTTCAAAATATACCATTTAAAAAATGAAAAAGCGAGGTGACCAGGTGCAGTGGCTCATGCCTGTAATCCCAGCAGTTTGGGAGGTCGAGGTGGGAGGATAGCTTTACCTCCAGGAATTTGAGACCAGCCTGGGCAACATAGGGAGAGGAGACCTTGTCTCTACAAATGAAAAAAATTAGCTGAGCATGGTGGTGCATGCCTGTGGTTCCAGCTATTGGTAGGCCGAAGTGGGGGGATTTCTTGAGCCTGGGAAGTCAAGGCTGCAGTGAGCCGTAATGTTGTCACTGCACTCCAGCCTGGGCGACAGAGCACACTCCTGTCTCAAAAAAAAAAAGAGGCCGGGCGCGGTGGCTCATGCCTGTAATCCCAGCACTTTGGGAGTCCAAGGCGGGTAGATCACCTGAGGTCAGGAGTTTGAGACCAGCACGACCAAGATGTTGAAGCCCCATCTCTACTAAAAATATAAAAATTAGCTAGGTGTGGTGGCGGGTGCCTGTAATCCCAGCTACTCCAAAGGCTGAGGCAGGAGAATTGCTTGAACCTAGGAGGTGGAGGTTGCGAGCTGAGACAGCGCCATTGCACTTCAGCCTGGGTGACAGAGTGAGACTCTGTCTCAAAAAAAAGGAAAGAAAAGCAAAAGGAAAAAGCAAGGTACAAAGTAGGAGAAAATATTTGTAATACAATATGTGACAAAGGGCTTGTATCTAGGATGTTGAAAGAACTCTTACATGACAAACAACTTTTAAAAGGTGAGCAAAGACTTGAAAAGACACACAAAGAAGATGTACAGATGGCCAATAAGCACATGAAAAGATGAGCATCATCATTAGTCATCAGGGAAATTATTTAAAACCCACAATGAGATACCATTTATAACTGCCAGAATGGCTAAAATGAAAAAGACCAAAGATTTCAAGTATCAGAGAGAATGAAGAACAAGTGTAAAATGGCATAACCACTTGGAAAGTTTTGGAGTTTCTTAGTCAGCATGCATGTACCTTATGACCCAGTAATTCCCTACATACATGAAAACATGTGCCCACAAAAAGACTTACTTATGAGTGTCCATGTCAATCTTATTCGTAATAGCCCCAAACTGAAAACAATCTAAGTATCCATGAATAGGGAAGTGGACAAACAAAATTTGATATAATCATTCAGTGGCATACTCCTCAGCAATGAAAAGACAGTGTGGATGAATCTTATAGATATCTGTTGAATAAAAGACTAGGCACAAAAGAGTATATATTATATGTATTATGTAGTTCCATTTAGGAAGTTCTAGAGCAGGCAAAACTATGATGATAGAAATTAGATCAGAGGTTGTCTGGGATGGGATATAGTGGGGAGATTACTACAAAGGGGTACAAGAGAACTTTTGGTGGTGATGGAAATATTTTATAACTTCATTGAGGTTGTGGTTTCATGGATGCATCTATTCATTGTCAAAACTCATTGCACTATGTGTTTAAAATTTGTACATTTTATTGTATATAAATTATACCTCAAAGTTGTTTAGAAATAAAAACATGAAACTTTAAAAAATAATGAAAAATATTGTTAGCATATAGTTTTGTATCCTTTTTAAAAGCCTTTGCCAGCTAAATTTATGGGGATTTGTACTGTATTTCTAGGATACTTTATTAAGCTTTCTAGGTGGCAATTCAATGAACCTGTCATTAATAATTTCATTTTGCACCTAATGGTTGTGGTTAAATGTAGAAATACTGAGCTAAGCCTTATTCCCTCAGGGAAACATTTCTTAACATCTATCACTTTCACTTTCACTTGAATGTTTTTATTTTAAAAATACATACCAGTTTTATTATATTTACTTTTCTGTATGTACAGAGGCTAAAGTACTTGGTGTTTTAAACATACATGTAATGTAAAAACATGTACATGTCCATTTCAGATTTATTTTCAAAAAGATATTCCCCATCGAATCTGAATCATAGGAATATTTAAGTCTTAAATCTTCCCAGTAAGTAGTACATTTTTACTGTAATTTTTTCCCCTGCTTTGTATCTTGATATCCTCCCGATGAACTGGTGACATCTGATATTCACTAGTCATGTTCGTTGAGGAAAAATGTTCGTTGAGGAAAAACATACACTTTCTTATTAAATCTACTTATCTGTGAAGTTTTGGTCAGGGATTTTAGCTTTTAGTATGTGGATTATGTCTTACAGTATGTGGAAGAAATTTAACTGCAGGGATATAAACATTGTTTTGGGTGGAAAAAGCCTGCACTAGCAGATGTAGTATAAGAGTTGAAGCCAGTATCAAAATGTCTTTTTCAGAAGTGGTAAATAGATTTTTTTTTTTAAGCACTGAGATCATAGAGCCAATTGTTGGGGAGGGAACACAGTTACTGAAGTATCAACTTTGTTTTTGTGTGGCCTAGAGTGTTCTTAAAGAGTAAAAGTGATTTTGTTGAAAAACAAATGGAAAATTCTTAATTTGTAACTCTTGAAACTTCCTGCCAAAAATTTTTTGAAGCGTTCCTTCATTTGTTCACATTCAGGAATATATTAATACACTTATCCCTTAAACCATTTTACATATTGAGTACCTATGTGCCATGTACCATTGGTTTTTTTTTTTTTTTAAATTTCAACTTTTATTATAGATTAAAGTGTACACATTCAGGTTTGTTACTTGGGTAAACTGAGGCTTGGGGAATTTAATAATAACAGAATTTTTTTGAATTAAATGATGCCTAATGGTTTAAAACATTTTCAAATGTGTCACTCACATGACCCACACGACAGTTTACCGCACTTGGCAGGAAGATACTGTTTTCAGTGTTTAATAGATAAGGTATGAGGCTGCTTTCAGGGTTTGGTTATATTACTTATTTTCATTGCCTTATGTCTACTGTATATCTCAGCTAAACTTCATGACTAGTTTAAATTATCTCTCTAGTTGATATACTTGGGCCCTGATCTGGTTTACTTGTGCACACACCTAACATGAAGTTATTTTAACCTTGTGACATTTAATCTTTAATGTTTCTGGAGAAAAGAATTAAATACCGTTTTACAAAATAAATTATGAATACCTTTTAAGCAGCTTCTATTTGAAATAACACTTTATATAAATATAGGAATATATAACATTCTTATGTAAGAATACTTTGTATGGATATAGTCCTTTATCTTTTTGATTCCTACAGCAAGGCCATGAGAAAACCAAGGCTCACAGAAATTATGTTTAATACAGTCTTTCCATGTCATTGTGCTGCCTCCCCCAAATTTCAGCCTGTTTGAATTTGGGGGAGGGGTTGTGAGGGGAGCAAGAAAATAGTCTCAGGTTCTAACATAGGATATTTAAAACATTTTTAAAAGTTGCTTGTTTTCAGTATCTGCCAGAGAAATAATCAGAACATGTCTTCTTAGTTGATGAATTATCATGGGTGATTTTCAAGTTGGTGAAATGGTTAAGAGTAATTAAATAAATGGTTGAGAGTATTTTGGGCATTAAATGCTAACTTTTATGTGCATCAGGTAGTCAAAATAAAATCTCCATCTTAATTATGTCCTCACTGCAAAGGGTGAGGGTCTTGTTTGATATTGTCTAGCTTACAGGATTGAGATTGTTTAACCTAGAGCAAGAGGAAATTTTTTTTTTAAGAGATGAGATCTTGTGCTGTTGTCTAGACTGTAGTGCAGTGGCATGATTATAGTTCACTGCAGCCTCAAATTCCTGGACTCAAGGGATCCTCCTGCCTCAGTCCCCTGAATACTTGGGATTACAGGCGTGAGCTACCACACCTACCAGCAAGAGCAAATTTTTCTTTTTTTTTTTTTGTTTGACAGGGTCTCACTCTTGCCCAGGCTGGCCTTGAACTCCTGGGCTCAAGCCATCTATCTGCCTTGACCTCCCAGAGTGTTGGGATTACAGGTATGAGCCACCATGCCTGGCCAGCAAGAGGAAGTTTAATGTTAAGTACTATGTAGAGCTGATTGTTCCCTTAATGAAAAATTTCTAAAAAATCATGATTTTGTTTTTAGCAACCCCAAAATGCTTCTGACTTCAAGAGTTCAAATAATTTTACTGTAAAGTTTAATAAAAGGCATAAGATATGCTGTGTAATTATGTAAACTGGTAAGATTAAAACAAGTAAAATACACGTAGTTCTTAAAATCATCATATACATTTTCTTATTAACATTAATCAGTAGAATTGAGATTGAATATAGTACAGCAGTTATGAATTTAGGCTCTAGATTCACACTGTCTAGGTTTGAATGTAAATTCTATCACTTTCTCATTGTATAACTAGGGACAACATTTTTAAGCCTTAGTTTTCTGATTGATAAAATGAGGATAATCTTAGTGCTTGCCTCTTTTGCTAAGAATGAGGATTAAAATGATATATGTGAAACCATTTATGTCATACATACCCATTCACATGATACAATTAATTTGGATTGTCTATGTCAGTAGATGAGATACGTAAAAAAGAAAATCCAGTTGATGAGTAGTTTTGACATTATTGCATACTTAATTTGTGGATTTTCAGTGCTTCTGTTTTCTTTTTTCT